>NC_061512.1:10848766-11214296 GCF_022539505.1 Lolium rigidum | reverse complement strand
TGCTTCGCATCTATCAAGTGACTCAAAGTCAAGTGATTCAAGTAATCCATCGGTATGGAGTTTCTTCATGCGTTTCACTCCAATATGACCAAGACGACAGTGCCACATATAAGTAGAATTATCATTCAATTTAATTCGCTTGGCATCAATGTTATGTATATGTGTATCACTACTATCGAGATCTAACAGAAATAAGCCATTCTTTCCAGGTGCTCGACCATAAAAGATATTATTCATAAAAATAGAACAACCATTATTCTCATACTTGAATGAATAACCGTCTTTCATTAAACAAGATCCAGATATAATGTTCATGCTCAACGCAGGTACAAAATAGCAATTATTTAGGCTTAAAACTAATCCCGAAGGTAGATGTAGAGGAAGTGTGCCGACAGCGATCACATCGACTTTGGATCCATTTCCAACGTGCATCGTCACTTCATCCTTCAGTAGTCTTCGTTTATTCATTAGTTCCTGTTTCGAGTTACAAATATGAGCAACCGAACCGAGTATCAAATACCCAGGTACTAGAACGAGAACCAGTGAGATAAACATCTATAACATGTATATCGGATATACCTTCTTTCTTCTTCTTGACAAGGCCGCTCTTCAGATCCGCCAAATACTTGGAGCAATTACGCTTCCAGTGTCCCTTCTCCTTGCAGTAATAGCACTCAGCATCAGGTTTAGGGCCAGCTTTAGGTTTCACAGGAGGAGTGGCAGCTTTCTTGCCACCCTTCTTGTTTCTACCTTTAGACTTGCCCTGTTTCTTGAAACTGGTGGTCTTGTTGACCATCAACACTTGGTGCTCTTTCTTAATCTCAATCTCAACAGATTTTAGCATGGCGAAGAGTTCAGGTAACTCTTTGTTCATGTTCTGCATATTGTAATTCATCACAAAGTTCTTGTAACTAGGTGGCAGTGATTGAAGGACACGATTAATCCCCGACTCGTTAGGAATCACTATTCCCAAGTCACCGAGTTTCTTCGCATGCCCGGTCATGGCGAGCATGTGCTCACTAACGGAGCTGCCTTCTTCCATCATGCAACTGAAGAAGTGTTTCGATGCTTCATAGCATTCCACGGCCGCGTGAGTTTCAAAGATAGTTTTCAACTCATTGATTGACTCATGTGGATCGTGGTGCTCAAAACGTTTTTGAAGATCGGCTTCCGGATCGCACAGGATGGCACACCGAACTTGAGAGTACCGAGTTTTCCGAGTCGCGTAAACATTCTTTACTTCATCGGTTTCAGTTTTGCAGGAGGGTCACCTAGCGGTGCATCAAGCACATATTGCAGGTTTCCGCCATTGAGGAAGATCCTCACATGACGGAACCAGTCGGTGAAGTTGCTACCGTTGCTCTTAAGCTTTTCTTTCTCTAGGAACTGGTTAAAATTGATTGGGGACGCCATATCTACAACATATATTTGCAATAGTTTAGACTAAGTTTATGACAAATTGAGTTCAAATTTTAATTTAACAAAATTAAAAACTAGGTGAACTCCCACTCAAAACAATATCCCTCGCATTGTCTTAGTGATCACACGAACCAAATCCATCACATCTAAGTCCGATCATCACGAGACGAGATGTAATTTCAATGGCGAACACTCAAAGTGTTCATCATATCAATCATATGATTCATGCTCTACCTTTCGGTATCACGTGTTCCGAGACCATGTCTGTACATGCTAGGCTCGTCAAGGCCACCTTAGTATCCGCATGTGCAAAACTGACTTGCACCCGTTGTTGCACTTGTTGATTCTATCACATCCGATCATCACGAGATGCTTCGAAACGACAAGTCTTGGCAACGGTGCTACTAAGGATGAACACTTTATTATCTTGATATTTTAGTGAGAGGGATCATCTTATAATGCTACCGTCGCGATCTAAGCAAAATAAGATGCATAAAAGGATTAACATCACATGCGGTTCATATGTGATATGATATGGCCCTTTTGTCTTTGCGCCTTTGATCTTCATCTCCAAAGCACGGACATGATCTCCATCATCAACGGGCATGATCTCCATCATCGTCGGCGTAGCGTCAAGGTCAATGGCGCCGTCTTCATGATTGTTCTCCATGTAGCAACTATTACAACTACTTTGAAATACTACTCAACATGAAATTTAAAGACAACCATAAGGCTCCTGCCGGTTGCCACAATACAATAATGATCATCTCATACATATTCATCATCACATTATGGCCATATCACATCACCAAACCCTGCAAAAACAAGTTAGACGTTCTCTAATTTGGTTTGCATATTTTACGTGGTTTAGGGTTTTCGAGTGAGATCTAATCTACCTACGAACATGAACCACAACGGTGATACTAGTGTTGTCAATAGAAGAGTAAATTTAATCTTCACTATAGTAGGAGAGACAGACACCCGCAAAGCCACTTATGCAATACAAGTTGCATGTCGAGCGTGGAGCAAATCTCATGAACGCGGTCATGTAAAGTTAGCCCGAGCCGCTTCATCTCACTATGCGACAAAGATGCAAAGTACTCAAACTAAAGACAACGTAAGCATCAACGCCCACAAAACCATTGTGTTATACTCGTGCAACCATCTATGCATAGACACGGCTCTGATACCACTGTAGGGATTCGTTGCATAGAAAACAAAAAATTTCCTACCGCGAGAACGCAATCCAAGCCAAGATGCAATCTAGAAGACGGGAGCAACGAGGGGATGATCGAGACTCACCCTTGAAGATTTCCAAAGCCTATAAGAGTAGGCTCTTATTGCTGCGGTAGACGATCACTTGCCGCTTGCAAAAGCGCGTAGAAGATCTTGATCACGGTGCCACAATCGGGCAGCACCTCCGTACTCGGTCACACGTTCGGTGTTGATGAAGACGACGTCCTTCTCCCCGTTCCAGCGGGCAGCGGAAGTAGTAGCTCCTCCTTGAATCCGGCAGCACGACGGGGTGGTGGCGGTGGCGATGGAGAACTCCGGCGGAGCTTCGCTAAGCGTTGCGGGAGAGGTGGAGGAGTGGGGCGGCTAGGGTTTGGGGAGAGGGGGTAGCCGGCCACTAAGGGGTGCGGCCAAGCTATGGCTTTGGTGTGGCCGGCCCCTCCCCTTGGCCCTCATTATATAGGTGGAACACCCAAGAGTTGGTGTACAAGTCTTCGAATAAGACCCCAACCCAAAACCTTCCATGTGTAGGGAAACCTACCCAAGGTGGGATTCCCACCTCAAGTGGGACTCCCACCTTTCCATGAGGGGGGGTGGCCGGCCCCTTTGGGGGGAGTCCACCTTGGACTTTCCCCTCTAGGGTTGGCCGGCCATGGGTGGTGGAGTCCCTCCGGGACTCCGCCTTCCAAAGTGATTTCTTCCGGACTTTTCTAGAACCTTCTAGATCCTTCCATAAATGCACCGGATCATTTTCAAACATATAAAATGACTTCCTATATATGAATCTTATTCTCCGGACCATTCCGGAACTCCTCGTGATGTCCGGGATCTCATCCGAGACTTCGAACAAAAGCTCAAACTCCATTCCATATTCAAGTTCTACTATGACAACATCAAACCTTAAGTGTGTCACCCTACGGTTCGCGAACTATGTAGACATGGTTGAGAACTCTCTCCGACCAATAACCAATAGCGGGATCTGGAGATCCATAATGGCTCCCACATATTCAACGATGACTTAGTGATCGAATGAACCATTTACATACGATACCATTTCCCTTTGTCACGCGATATTTTACTTGTCCGAGGTTTGATCATCGGTATCACTCTATACCTTGTTCAACCTCGTCTTCTGACAAGTACTCTTTACTCGTACCGTGGTATGTGGTCTCTTATGAATTTATTCATATGCTTGCAAGACATTAGACGACATTCCACCGAGAGGGCCCAGAGTATATCTATCCGTCATCGGGATGGACAAATCCCACCGTTGATCCATATGCCTCAACTCATATTTTCCGGATACTTAATCCCACCTTTATAACCACCCATTTACGCAAGTGGCGTTTGATGTAATCAAAGTACCTTTCCAATATAAGTGATTTATATGATCTCATGGTCATAAGGACTAGGTAACTATGTATCGAAAGCTTATAGCAAATAACTTAATGACGTGATCTTATGCTACGCTTAATTGGGTGTGTCCATTACATCATTCATATAATGATATAACCTTGTTATTAATAACATCCAATGTTCATGATTATGAAACTAATCATCTATTAATCAACAAGCTAGTTAAGAGGCTTACTAGGGACTTATTGTTTGTTTACATATCACACATGTATCAATGTTTCGGTTAATACAATTATAGCATGGTATATAAACATTTATCATAAACATAAAGATATATAATAACCACTTTTATTATTGCCTCTTGGGCATATCTCCAACACATATATGTATAACAAAAAGATCAAGGAAGTAATCAACCATCTAAAAAATAGAAGGAGACCGAGGAGAACAGTTTCAGCATCCTCTTTTCTTACTGATTCAAAAGAGGTTAAAAGAAATGGAAGCATCTGTCCAGTTCACATATAACAAATCCTTGGATGTTTTTTTCTTCTCATGAGTTGCACTGCTGAAATAGTATATACATTGAGTTAGTATCGCTTGTATGTAGATGTCCTGAAGGTATACCTTTTTTTTGCTGCAGTAGTAGGTCCTAAGTTTCTCCATTTCTTGTTGTCACTTTCTAAGATTGTTTCCTGCGGGCCACAGGTCACACCAACCTAGCCTGGTCGTGTCATTGTAATCACTCTTTCGGCTGAGCTGAGCTAGTTGTGACGATCTCCACCTCTCCTGATCATTCACCTTGGCACGTGCTTCGCCTTCAGGAGTTTCAGCATGAACAATCCCAGTGAGGACAGCAATACTGTCGACACCAGTGTCGAGAGTGCATGCTATGGTAAATATGCCGGCGATAAGGGCGTCCAGCAGAGCGGAACGTGCTGTTGTACCGTCTCACCATTAGGTGCGTGTTACATTTCATATACATAGCTATTTTCTGAAGTAGCTGAATCCAGTTGATACTATAACCAAGTGTGTAAACATACCTGGGAGCACAACTTGGAAGTGATAGCCAAACCATCATCGTACTAAAATCAAACCTTCCAGATGCCATGTCACTTCCATAACCAAGTGTGCAAGGACCGTAAGGAATACAAATTTGCACTGATGTATAAGAGATAGCTATGGGTTATCCTACATACTACACCCAAGAAGTGAAAGATTTATTTTCACAACTATTTGATTTCAAAACACATGCCTTTCCAAGTTGTAGCATTGCGTTATCACAAAAGGCATTCCAAAAGGTATAACTTTTGTAGAATCATCTTATTATGGAAGCGAATATACTATATTAGAATTAAGTAAAAGTTCATAATTATGAATTTGCACATCCATTTTGAACTGAACAACTATATGGCAACACAATACATTTTTGACTTACAATTTTGCTCACGTAGGAGCAAATCGAAGAGTGAATCATAGCCAAAAGGGTAGTACAGAATTTTGCATATCAAAGATATCGACAACATCGATATGTATATATAAAAATGGTAGGTATGTACAAATATGATGGTCTGCAAAGACAAACTGATCAACCAAAGAGCAGTTGGATGCATCTCCTAAAGGATTGCAACAATTTTCAGAAAGTGGCAAAATCATATCCCTAACCTTTCAGTATGATCTAACAATTATTTACTACTGCTTGTTTTCATGTTTCCACCAAAGCAATAGATGAAACTACAATTAAACGACAATGTAGATGTCTGATTATGAAGTGCAGAAGGCCAAATTTGAAAAATCTAACTAACCTGAAGGCACTCTTTAATGCCATTAGACCTGGAACCTCTTGTGTCGTGAGGCATATATGTAATGTAATCAACAGACCTATTGCATCTCAATTCTTCACTTCTGATGATCTTGAATCCAACAGGGTGAAGGATCAGTTTCTATTGCTGAAAAATTTACATGATCAATATACCGCAGCTTGCAATAGAGAACACAAATGGCTGAAAATTGTGTAGTCTTGCTGGAACCCGGAGGTGTCCATCTCCAGGAAGCCTGCAGAGGAGAAGACATATAGATTCCAGAGCAGGTTGGCTGCATTCCAGCGACAGAGATTGACGCCGCGCCCAAGATCACTGAACCTGTAGTAATTTCGATGGATGATGTGTGCCAACGTGATGGCATGGATGGTGTCGCCGGACCACCTGAGCCAGCCGATCGGCGCCTCCATCCGCAAGACGGCAAGGTCTCCGTCCCCGGCCCACGCCTGCTCCACCCCGATGTCACCGCCCCCGGCCTGCGCCGCCACCGCCCCGAGATGGCCGTACCTGGCCCGTGGCTGCTCCTCCCCATCGTCGCCGTCCCTGGCCCGCACCTGCTCCGCCAAATCCTCCTCGCCATCAGCCGCCTGAGGGGAGAGGAAGGCGCCGAGCTCCTCAACCGTGCCGCCAGCCGCGCCGATGGCCGCCTTCGGAGGCTCAACGGCCATGGAGAAAGGATCAGGGGGAGAGTGCTGGAGCGGCCCATGACGTGCAGCAAGTTGGCTCCGCTCGGCCGGCCACCCACCATGTCCTTCTCGTCGGAGATGCGCGCCGAGGTGCAGGATGCCTACATGAGACAGGAAGGGATCTGGAAAGACCGGATCTGGAAAGACCAAATCGAAGGGAGAGGAGACAAATTTTGATCGGTAAGATCTTCTCCTCTGTTCCGTGGCCACGTGTATGGGTAGAATTTTGTGGACGTGGACAGCTCACAAGAGCCACCGCTTTTGACTGGAGAGACAACCAAAAACCACCGCTTTTGATGTGAGACAGGCAACCGAAAGCAAACCGGTAACCTTGTAACAAAAAAAAGCAAGATTTTTTTTTGTAAAACCTGCTGTTGACTGGAAAAGGGGAACGTGGAGTTACCGGATTGGCAAAAAATTGCAATCAACAGTGCCCCAATCAACCCAAGAACGTGAATCCGTATATCCTTTATATAGTGTATAATGTACATGGTAGTAGATGGTTCATTCTATTTTATTTACCAGGAATTTAGTGAAAGGTGCTCTTCGAATGTGAATTCCATTGGAGTGCAAGTATCAGGGGTAGAAGTCGGCAGGTTTATGTTCATCATAGTCTAACTCTAATAATCTTAATTACTACTACGAGTGGATAAATGCTGTCTCAAATTTCTACAGCATCTATCAGTGTGAACTTCCCAAAAATAATAAACAAATTAAAGAAACCATTTTCAGGATCCTTGATTATGATGTCAGTTAAGCTTAGCAGTAGGGTGGCAAGCGGCGTCCTGGGTCCGTCCCGCAAAACGAAAATCAGGGCAAAACGAGCTATGAAAGCAAACCGGATTTAGTACAGGATTAGGCAAAAGTTAGAACCTGCATCCCGCTCCGCTTGCCACCCTATTTAGCAGTAAGAAGAGGGTGACGGGAACACTATTGCGGCTAGGCCTATGGATGGACCATCACAAAGCGATAAGAGTGCGTGGAGGAAAACTCGTGCATGTGGTCCGAGCGTGATTTTCCCCCAATTATTGGGCGCAATCTCTCTTTCTACATCTTCTTTCTTTCCTAAGGAAAAACTGGCAGATTATATTATGTCCATGGTGATGAGATATTGGGAGGCATGGCCCAAAGATTTGGTTGGATCGATCATCATTTGTGCTTGCATGATCTGGCCTTGCAGCCCACTATACCCAGTGTGCCCATGCCTAACCGGTCTTCATTTCATTTTTTTCTTTTGCATATTTTTTCTATTTCACTTGTTATTTTTCATATTGTACATACTGTGTGTTTTAAAATAATTTAACCATGCATGAGTCCATATAAAAATCAACCATTGAAAAAGAAAAACAGTAATGTAACGTCTAGACATGTTGTAATCTACTAATAGACTGTCAAGTAGCTCGGTATAAAATATCCTGAGCAACCATCAGTAGGCAATTGCATTCAGTAACCATGCATTCCCACCATAGCTGAATCCAATGAGCCGCCATATGGGTAATCTGTAAATTTTGTGTAGAAACCTTCCTGTTAACACAATGTCGTCTCTGCAATTCTAAATCGACCAACATAGAGCTGAAACACCAATGCAAATTTTAGCCTTAGTTTTTTTGTCGATTCCATTCAGCCAATTTTTAAACATATTTGTGATATTTGATAAAGGTGGAATATCATATGTGGCATAAACAACTCTCCAAACCAATCTAGCAAAAGGACAGGAGATAAAGAGGTGATTCATTGTCTCCTAAGAGTCGCAGAAACAACATTTCTTCCTCCTGTTCCAATTCCTTTTAGCTAGATTGTCGCGTGTGAGCAAAACTTTTTATTTAGGAACCACATGAAAATCGTTATCTTTAGTGGCGTTTTTAACTTCCATAGGTATTTTTGAAGAAAACATGTGTCCCCATCCATTAAATCTGCATACATTGATTTGACCGTAAAATTACCTGACTGTGTTAATCTCCACATTAAACTATCAGTCCCATTATTTTAAGATACCCCCATCAGCCGGCGGCATAAGTGAATCCAGGAATTCCAATCATTACCAGTCAAGCGTCTCGCAAAATCAATATTTATCGGGACCGATGACATAACTTTTGCAACGGTAACATGTTTTCGTTGCACAATATTGAACACCTAGCCAAATATCTTCCCAAAAATGTATGGTCGCACCATCACCCAATTTGAAAAGTCATATGCTAAAGAATTCATCTTTAACTGACATCAGACCTTTCCGAAATGGTGAGTCAGTGGGTTTTACTTGAACATGCGCTAGATTCTTGTGTGCCAAGTACTTATTATCTAGCATCTCTTGCCACACGCCCTCCTCGTTAAGTAACTTGAACAACCATTTGCTAAGTAATCATTTATTCTTAATATCGAGCACCTCAATACTTAGGCCCCCTTAATCTTTTGGTCTACAGATTATGGTCCATTTGGTTAACTGATATTTACGCATTTGCATGGCATTGAACATACATGTTTATGGGACACATCAACTAGGGAACCTATTTTAATTGAAAATGATCTTTAAATTTCATTCAGATCACAAATTTCATTTCATTAAAATATAAAATATTTTTTTACATCCGAACCATGTATATGTGGGATCTATTCCTTACATAGCTTCCACATATTGTACATTCTATTCCACTATTTTCATTCTTCATATAAAACTTAAAAAAAAACTTAAGATATTTCTTAGATCATATTCTTTTAGCAAATCTAGCAAAATATTTAAGAATATTAGAATAGAGAAGAAAATACATACAATATTTTATTATTTATTTATCCAATATAATCCATTGATTGGTTTTCAAAAAGTAATGGAAAGAGCCATGTGATTTTTTTCTTTTCCCTTTTGACGTCGAAAAGTGATTGTAATGCACTATGTCGTTAAAAGATTCTATTGCAATAGTATTTCCCTTATATTTATCAGTAAACTAGTATATGATTCAACAAAATAAGTTATGGACTGTAACGAGGAGAGTCTATGGTAGAAACCATCCGTTGTTAAGTGAATGAGGGGTACCGATAATAGTTTAATGTGCCCACGAGTGTATTTTACTTATATTTTCTAAGAGAAAAATTCTTCCGATTTTAGGTGGAGATTAAAATAAATTATAATTTGTACTAGACTTTTATACTTTATCAGGATAATTTTTCTTTGCTAGAACGTTAACCAGTATAATTTTTATTTATTTATTTGGTATAGTTAACTACAACAATGATGTTAAATGGTGGTTGTACTATTTTTATTACACAATTGTAGTGCATATATTCAAATATACATATATTGTTTTAAATCTAAAATGTATTTTATAACAAAATTTTCTTCCAATATTATTTTTGATGATTGCATTAACTATATAGTGTATGTCAGTATCTGTACTTATAGGTATAGATCCCTGAAGTGTATGAGCTTTCAAATATCTTAAAAAACGGTTTCTAGCACATGGCTAGGTAACCATATGTATCGAAACTTCTTGAGTATAAATTGGGCTATGGCCTATGAGCATAATTCAAAACCTTTTTGCAGTGAAATTTGTCTTACAAGCTACATTAGCTAGGTTCAATAAGAGGTTGACAATGTGTACATGTTTTGAACTTGGTAGTAAATATAGCAAGTATGTGGACTCAAATCTTTTACACTCACCTCCCACATGGCCGTGCCATCCTCTTCGACGCGTGCACAGTGGCATGTCGCCTTGCGTGTGGTCTCACGCAGCGTATTAACGAGTCAAAATTTGCCTTCGTTTCAAGCATTTGTTATCTACTATGAAGAACAAAGTGGAAGCACAGTGCGTCAAACTTTTTATTATCTTCAAATGCTAAATATCTGAGAGGAAACGAGCCTAGATCCTCTGTTCCAATCAGCATCTGCTTATTTTGGGCCCTAGACTGATCATAAAACGTCCCTGAGAGGCAATGGCCGTGTAGGCCCCTAATGTCGTCCTTGAGAGGTTGAATCCGAGTAGACCACGAGGTTGAGTCCATGACGGAAACAACCCGGCCTGGCGGTCCCGGCAAAATATATAGCCCCGCCCCTGGCTTTGCTATCGACACACACCTCGTCGCCCTCAATCCCCAGTTCCCGACCTATCTCCGTTGCAGAGGCAGCGGCGGCTCTGTCGGCGACCTGAGAAGATGACCAAGCCTGACCGGACACGCGACGATGGACCGGAGACGGAGAGGGCGGCAAAGAAGAAGAGCGTCCAGCCAGACATTGTCGCTTCCTCACATGCCGAGGTGGTGGTCTCCTCCTATACACTCAGCTCCCCACTCCGCAAGCCATACATCCCCGACGAGCTAGCTGACCCGACTGTCCATCCGGAGATACTCGCCGCATTCGAGCAAGCCAAAGCCCAATACGAAGCTAAGCTAGGTGCTCTGAATGATCTGTGTCATTTTGATTATACCGGTGACTGGGATCCTTCGTCCATGTTCCCTGGGCAGCAGCTTCTCCCCATCCGTGACTTGGCGAAAGCGGCGGTGCTTCGTGCCGCCAAATCCATCGTCAGGCTCTCATCCTCCCTCGGTATGTATGCATGTATATGGCTTGCTAATTAAAATTTTGCTGACGAGGAAGAGGAGCTAGGCGCTGACTGAATTAATATTTGCAGACGGGAAAGCACTGAATAATTGCTGTGGTTTGTGGATCGACTGGAACGAGAAGAGCAAAACCGGCGTCGTATTGACGACCGCGCACATAATCCGCACAAGGCATCCCACGGCGAACCACTGGAAAGGCAGAGACGAGTACAATGCTGAAGCTAGCGTGAGTTTCTTCCTAAACATTGATTCGCTAGTCTGTTTTTATCTGTAACCACTTAGTTGCTAGACTCAAATGTGGTGGTGTAGTGCCTTACTATCTGCGACTGTCGTTTCAGGTTACTGTTCACTTGCGGGACGGCACCACTGCAGAGGGCCGCCTCCTCTACCACCAGGAGCACTACGATCTTGCTTTTTTTGAGGTTAATAAAGCGGACATAGAAGTCCACTTGCCATCTTTTAACGAGACAGTGCATTGCGGCCAGGAGGTTATCCGAGTTGGACGAGATGGAAGTATGGATCTAAGGATCACCAATGGTAGGGTGGAACTTTTGAACCCAAATAAGTATGAGAGACATCACTACATGTACTTTTACCACGAAGATCATAACTATAAGGTGCGCAATATAATTTGATTCTAACTCTATGTTTTACGTTCCTATGTTGCTACTTTGTTATCATGAGTTTGTAATATTGATCGCCACTGCTATGTTGTAGTGCAAAGACGATGGAGGTTCCATCATTGGCTTGGATGGAAAGGTTGTGGGCCTGGTTAACAATCACTTCAAAGACTCTTTTGTACCTTCTTCTATCTTGGTTAAGTCCATTGACTTGTGGAGGAAGTTTGGGTACGTCTTTCCCCCTCTTAAGCTTATTTCTTCCTTTTATTTTATTTTTCTGTTTGTTGTTGGAGTTGGAAAACACAATCCATCTGATTAAATAGTTCTCAGAAAAGATTCATACGTTTCCACGTTTATAATTTCTTGTGGAAATATTGTTGGCTAACTTTCCAAAACTAGTGCTTTTAATTTCTCTTGTATTTTACCTCACTTGTAATGTTGCACGTGCACACACACGTTTTCTTTTTTTATGGTACATAGCACATGAACTGAATATATAGTAAATGTAGAATTACTGGATTAACTAACTTAAGCTAGTTTTGTTAATGTTTATTTTTTCTAGATAACCGGACTCTAGTGTGTCATTGTTATGCTTATTTCCCGTAGCAAAGTCATTAAACATTTAAGCACAGAAGTGCATGTTCATGATGCTAGGAAAAGTATTGCCTCAAAATGTTGTCTAACTCCCATGAGACTTCAGTTTGACATATTATTAATGCATCCTTGAGAGCGCCTTTTGTTGATACATGTGCAAGAAAATCCATTTGCTAATAAAGATTCATAACCTAAAACTACAAAGAGATGAAACTCTAGTACATTTATATGAGACAACCATATTTAACCAAAACTCGGTAAGATGCACCTCCGTTAATAGCAACCCAACAACTATTAGTCAAAACACACTTTTGGAAATTTGATGCTCAGAAAGATGCATCATCTTCATACTAACTTTTGTATCTTTATGTTAGAAAGAAATCCTCCTCTATATGTGTTGTATTAAATGATTTTATTTGGTGCAGGTGCATCCCTCGGCTCCACCTTGGAATGAAGTTTAGTTCCATCAAGCTTCTAGACACATCTCATATTGAGAAGATGGGGCGCAAGTATAACATTGAGGAAGGTCTTATTGTTGAAGAGGTATATAGTGTTTTTAACTTTTATTTGTTTATGCATTTGTTACTAGTTTTCCTAAAATAATTTCTTAAATGCGAGTAATCATGGCCAATTGAACATTAGGTGTCAAAAGAATCACATGCTGAGAAACAAGGAATCCACATTGGTGATATTGTTGAATGCTTCAATGGAGAATATATTTATACTACAATTGAGGTAGGTGCATTGTACATTTATTGAGTTTAAATTAAATGGAAAAAGAGTATACATTTATGTGACACTTTATTCTCTTTACTTTCGTAATTTCATCAGCTGGAGAAAATGTTGATGGATAGGTGCAAGGACCATTTTGATGAAGGAAATGCCTTGAATGCTAAAATAGATATTTCGGTAATTTACGTTTATGTTCTAACTGAAATAATTTGCTTGACTTATGCCGACCATAGCACTAAGATATAATATCATTGACTCTATAGATTCAAGTATTTGACACAGTCAAACTTCTCCGAAGAACTGCAAATTTGAGTACAAATATATCTGATTGTGGAGAAGTCGTTTTAAGAGGTAAACATTTCCGTTTTAACGTAGTAGTTGATTTTGATTGTGCATTTTAAGTTATGATTATTCAAGTTAGTACCCCCGAGAATGAGCTTACAAGCAGATAACACTAGCAGTATCATGTTGAATGCGTGTTGTTGCTTAGAATACTTCGAACATTATGTTGAATGTGTGGGTTGGTTGGAATACTTATAATATGGCACACCTGTCATTGCTAGATTTTTAGTTTGGAATCCATAGCTAAATATTTTATGCAACAACTCAGTTAGTTGTTATTAAAAGTTCCATAAACACAGCTTCGCTGCAAGGAATAGTAGTTGCATTTGCATTTTCTTCGCGTTTCTTACTTTATTATGTACATATTGATTTCTCTTCTATAGATTCAGTATATTTTTTGAAGGTTATATCCATCATGCAATAGACTTTTACATTTTATTAATGCAGGGTTTTTCCTTGAGAAATTGAGAACCCAACATGAAACCTTAAATTAAACATTAGTTGACATGGTATTGTGCAAATATTTTCTATTAAAGGAAAATATTTTCAATGAAATTTTAAGAAAACATTCATGTTGACAGAGAATTTTTTGTGTAGGCACTCGCCCTATCATTACTTGAAAAGGGATGTCTGCTTCCTTGCAATCTAAAGAAAAATGTGTCGGGCAAGTGACCTATTGAGCCAGGGTCGAGAAGTGGCATCAATGTGTTGGTGGTGGCATCACCAAGTACACTATAACTAGTCTAGCATAAATATGCAATACTCTTCATACATAGATTATGGTGCCTTTTTGAAATGTAATTATTGTACCATAAAAGTGCATTCTCCGTCTGTTAGTCGCTATTTTGTTGAAAACTCCATTAGGAGGCCGAGCTACGGGTAGCTTTGGCCATTGATGTGCAAAATGATTGTTGAAGGCAATGTATATAGGTGGTGCGTTCCACATGTCGTATGTTATCCTTTTGCTTTTTCGAAAATCTAGCCGGGCTGCAGGGATGCTGAATGTGCCTATGTTCATAACCACAACTAGTCTTTCATAGCAACTAGCTGGAGTGCACTAGCAATTAAGAGTATCTCCATGGTTATGCATATCCATATTTGGATCTCCATGCTCCCTCGTTAATTCATGGGCAATGATGAAAACAATCATCTCACTGGTATGTCCAGCAAACACTAACCACACACAACAATAACTTTCTTCAACTTTCTGAAGGGCAAAATATTATGCGGTTGACGTTCGCACAATATCAATGAATAAAGTTACTACACACTTATACAAGTAAAGGCAATATAATCTTTATTCCAATTTATGGCGGTGCTAGCTCTTCTCCTTCTCCCCAAGAACAAAAGAAACTACTCACACATTAAGACAAACAACATCATCATCATAATTAAGGTTTAAAATAGCACGCTATTTCTCCGTTAATACCGCGCTATATCATATCTAGAGGGTCCATGCTAAATTTTAGTAATTTTGCTCGATGTGGCGCTATTTGCGAAATAGCATGCTATATTGCACTAAAACTTCATAGCGTTAGCGCGCTATTTTTTTCAGGCAAGTTGCTTTCACTTTTTCGTGGTGATGAATTGCAATATGTTGGTTCCACTTCTAAATCAGAAGATAATATCGCTAATGCTAATAATTTTTAATAAATAATTTATACTATGTTGTTGCCTTGTGAAATGCTGATGTTAGCCTTCTAAAATATTTGAGATCTATTTTCATATGTGGCTATGTATGTATGATTCAGTCACTTTTGGACTATATATATATATATTCGTTCTAGTAAAATTATTTATTTAGACTATATTTAGTATTATTATGAAAACTCGATTTGAAATATATCATGCTATTAGCACGATATAGCATCCATAGCGTTTGAAGGAGGCTACCACTATTTCATTTAGCATACTATTTTAAACCTTGACAACCAAGTCATGTTCAACCACCTGGAAATGCATGGTTTTCCATAGATAACTCTAGGCCTTCTCTGTTTTCCAACAAGCATTCACTTCTCTTCAAAGCTTGGGATTAGAGAAACACCCCGATTGATCAGACTAGCCAACTAAGGGGCCATTCACTTCTATAGAAAAATAGGTGTACTGCGCGAAAGCTTCTCTTTATGAAAACCCCTTTCAGCCGTCAAATCTCTTTTGGTTCTATTGTCAAAAGGAGCCTTTCAATTTCATTGACCTTATGGTTAGTAGATTCCCACTGATGGTAGGTCACGTGTGTCACCTAAGCAAGGGCATAGCCATCGAGTGAGGATTGATTGGTCGAGCGTGGTGGAGTAGTCTCTGAATTATTCTGAGCGGTCACAACATTTCTAAATGCCACTTCTTCCCGTCCCATCCATATGAACACGTGCCACCGCGAGCCACTTCACCCCCTCCTCGAGCATGTATTTGTCATTATCAAAATACTCGACGTGTTGCCTCTTTTGGTCAAAGTCAAAATTATATACTACATTTGTCCATAAAAGGATGACGTAAGTTTGTCTAAATTTAGATATATCTAAACAGTATTTAGTGTATATAGATATATCCAAATTTCGATAAATCCTCTATATCATTTTATGCAGGAGGGAGTAAAATTTTTTATCCCAGTAAACAAACCGCAACTGCTTATTGGGCCAAGTCTAAAATGATAGGTGAGGCAGCCTGGTCTGGTCCAACATAACGTCCTAGAGTCAATCCGCAGTCCCCATTCCGTCGCCGCCCTCAATCCGCACTCCCCGCCACCCTCAACCCTCTTCCGCCGTCTCCCTCGATCAACCCTATTCTGCCGTCTCCAGTGCAGAGGCGGCGGTGGACTCGCACCGGAGAAGATGATCAAGCCCGAAAGGACCCGTGATGATGCAGATGCTACGGAGCCGGAGATGGAGGCAAAGAAGAAGAGAAATTCGTTGGGGGAGGAGCTAGCTGGAGGTCGACCCTCCGTTGCGCGAGCCCGATGATCGGGCCACCCATCCAGATATGAGAGAAGCTGTAGGTAATTTCCCCCCAGCCTATTTTCCTCCTCATTATGAGAGATTGCTGCATCCTGTACGATCGGGCAGTCCCCTGCGATCGGCTCTTTACTTGTTCCTGCTACGATTTTCTGTACAAGGCTTGTACGACGATCAGGACGGCTCCTCATCGCTGACGGAAACAAATGGCGCACGAGTCGACGAGATGACCAAGGAAGAGGAGGATCTCTCCTCATTTACACCTAAATCTCCAATCAGCAAGCCCTACATCCCCGACGAGCTAAATGACCCCACCGTGTATCCTGAGGTACTCGCCGCCTTTGAGGACGCCCAAGCCAAATACATAGCGAAATTATGTAAGCTTCTACCCCAGCCCCTCTATTCTTCTCAGGTTTGCAATCTACCAATTGTGGGTGCTTAGTTAATTAGTTTGCCGCACCATTCTCTGCAGGCCGTAGGACAGCTCTCTTCACTTCTCAATATAGGCGCGTGGACGCACCTTCGTGCCTGTTTAATTATGAGCACCTTCATCACATCCGTGAAGCTGGAAAAAGGGCGGTGCTTCACGCCGTTAAATCCGTCATCAGGCTCTCATCCTCTGTCCGTGCGTATGTAAACATCATGCTTGCTGATTAATATTTGCACAAGGGATCGAGCGTGTTGTGGGGTTTGTATTTGCAGATGGGGAGCCACTGACAAACTGCTGTGGTTTGTGGATTGAATGGGACAAGGGGAGCAAAACAGGCACCATTTTGATGACTGCACATCTCATTCGCTCAAAGCATCCCACGGAAAACCACTGGGAAGGCAGATATGAGTATGATATTAAAGCCAACGTGGGTTTCTTTCTCAACATTCACTTGCCTATTCTCGGTTTCATCTCAGATTAAACTCTCAGTTGCTAAACTCAAATTGGGTTGCTGTAGGATAGCTATGTTAGAGTTGTATAGTCCCTTTTCTCCCTTTTCCGTCATTCCCCAGTGTATGAGGGGCTTACCTGCACATTGTCACATTTGTACATGTACTGGCCTATGGCCCTCTGTGAATACTAGTTGCTCATTCACAACATGGTATCAGAGCTCTAGGTTTAGCTCTTTGCACGCTGCAACTCCGTGCTCGATCCGCGCTGTCGCCGATGATCTTTCCGGCCCGCATTGCTCCACTTTCTTCTTCTCCCTCTCCCGTTGGGATCGATTTTCGTCTGATTTGAGCTCTAAATCGAGCTCCTTCTCCAACATCTTGGCCATCTCCGGCCGGCCACGCTCAGGACGCCATCTCCTTCGGCTGGCTCTGCACCAGCCCGCCCCGTCCTGCCCAGGCCAGCTCTGCCCAAGCCGCCATCTTCTTCGGCTGGACTTGCCCCGGCTGGCCCCGCACAAGCCTGCACCGATCCGGCCGCTGCAGGCCCCGATCCGGCTGCTGCTGCCCCGCCCCGGCCGGCTCTGCACCAGCCCGCCCCGATCCGGCCGCTGCTGCCCCGTCTCCGGCAGGCTCCGATCCGGCTGCTGCTGCCCCGCCCCGGCCGGCTCTGCACCAGCCCGCCCCGCCTCCGGATGGCCCTGCTCTGCCATGGCTCGTTCGTGACATGACTCTGTTCAGTTCGGCCAGATCCAGATCTAGTTCCAAAAAAAAATGGCGTCCTCCGCGTCTGGCTATGTCAGTATTCCTCGGTGTCCAGTGATCTTTGATGGCACCAACTATGGGGAGTTTGCTGCCTTTATGCGCATTCATATGCGTGGTCTTCGGCTGTGGGGTGTTCTTACTGGTGAGGTCTCTTGTCCGCCACACCCTACTGCTCCTGTGCCTCCTACCCCGCCATCTGTGCCACAGGCCCTTGCTGAGGATGCTACTCAGGCTGATCGGGACGCAGCCAAGTCTGCCGAGACTGCTGCTGATGAGGCATATGAGGAACAGGTACTTGCCTATTCAGAGGCTCTTGGCTCCTATCGCGATAGTCTGGCAACATTTACTCAGTGGTGTGATGAGGATGCTAGAGCTGCCGCTGTTCTTTCGCAGAGTGTTCAGCCACAGTTTGCTTCTGAGTTTATGGGCCTTGCTACTCGTTGCCGAGATGTGGTCCTCACCTTCGTCAGCGCTATCAGCCTTCTGGGGATTCTCTGTACTTGTCTGTGTTGCGCCAGGAGCATGATCTTCAGCAGGGTGACTCTACTGTTGATGAGTTCTACACCCAGAGTGCGGCCATCTGGCGCCAGCTTGACTCCATGCGCAGTGTTTTCTGTGGTACTTGCTAGTGTTGCCGGACAATACGATCAGACATGGACTTTCAGAGGATCCATGAGTTCCTGTCTCGACTTCGTCCAGAGTTTGAGCCCCGTCGTGCTCAGTTGTTTGCTCGAGGCCGTGTTCCTATCTCTGAGGTATTGACTGAGCTTCGTGCTGAGGAGACTCGTTTGCGTGGTGCTGGATTGCTTGGGACACCTTCTGTTCTTGTTGCTCGAGTTCCCACTGCACCTGCACCGACGCTTCTACCCACACCAGCGCCTGCTACTTCTGGCGGTGCTCACCCTTTTCATGGTGGGAGTCGCCCTCGTCCTCCTCGGTTCTGCACACACTGTCGGAGGCCTGGTCACCTTGAGTCTGACTGCTATCAGAAGCAGCGCGGTGTGCCTCCTCGTGCTCCACCTTCTGCGCCTGTCACCACCGGTTTCACTGAGCAGGATATAGCGAGACTTCAGCGTCTCCTTGCCTCTTCCGGCTCTGCTTCGACGGGTACTGCTGCCTCCGCAGCTGTTTCCTCTACACAGTCAGGTACATCTTCGTGGGTTTTGGATTCTGGATCTTCTTTCCACATGTCTCCTGATTCTTCCTCTCTTTCTTCTCTTCGTCCTCTTTCTCTTCCTGTTCCTGTTCTTACTGCCGATGGTACTTCCCTTCCTGTTGCTGGTCGTGGCACTCTTTTTACTCCGTCCTTTTCCGTTCCTGATGTTTCTCATGTTCCCCGTCTTACCATGAACTTGTTTTCCGCTGCTCAACTTACTGATTCTGGTTGTCGGGTCATTCTTGATGTCGATTCTTGTTCTGTCCAGGACACTCACACTCTGGCACTGGTTGGGCCTGGCCCTCGGTGCCGTGACTCCCAGGGACTTTGGGAGCTTAACTGGCTTCATGTTCCTTCTTCCACCACTTCACCGACTGCACCAAGTGTGCTTGCTGCTTCCACTACCGCCTCCTTTCAGCAGTGGCATCATCGTCTTGGTCATCTTTGTGGTTCTCGTTTGTCGTCTTTACTTCGTCGAGGTCTTCTGGGGCCTGTCTCAGGAGATGTCTCGCTTCAGGGTTGTCATGGATGTAGGCTTGGTAAACAAAATCAGTTACCGTATCCTACTAGTGAGTCTGTATCTCAGCGTCCTTTTGATTTGGTCCACTCTGATGTATGGGGTCCCGCTCCCTTTGCTTCCAAGGGGGGGCAACGCTACTATGTTATTTTCATCGATGATTTCTCTCGCCACACTTGGATCTATTTTATGACTTCTCGCAGCGAGGTTCTCTCCATATATAAGCGTTTTGCTGCCATGGTCCACACTCAGTTTTCCACGCCTATACGTGTCTTTCGGGCTGATTCTGCTGGTGAGTATATCTCCCAGCTGTTGCGTGGTTTTCTTGCTGAGCAGGGCACTCTTGCCCAGTTCTCCTGCCCTGGTTCCCATTCCCAAAATGGTGTGGCTGAGCGCAAGCATCGCCACCTGCTTGAGATGGCTCGTGCGATGATGATCGCTGCCTCTCTTCCTCCTCACTTCTGGGCTGAGGCTGTGTCTATTTCCACCTATCTCATCAACCTTCAGCCCTCCACAGCCTTGCGAGGTGGTATTCCTCTTGAGCGTCTCACCGGTCACACTCCTGATTACTCGACCCTTCGTCTTTTTGGTTGCGTTTGCTATGTTCTTCTTGCTCCACGCGAACGCACCAAGCTGAGTGCTCAATCTGTTGAGTGTGTCTTCCTTGGCTACAGCCCCGAGCACAAAGGATATAAGTGTTGGGATCCTATTGGTCGTCGGATGCGCATATCTCGGGATGTCACTTTTGATGAGTCCCGTCCGTTCTACCCGCGTCCCTCCTCCTCTTCCTTCTCGGTGGATGATATCTCTTTTCTCATGTTTCCCGACTCACCTCCTCCTGTGCCTCCGGTCCCTGCTCTGCTGCGTATCTCACCACCTTCTTCTCCTTCACCCACCAGACCTCCCTCTCCTCCCTCACCACCGCCCCCACCCTCTCCACCTTCCTCTCCCCTGTCACCTTCCTCGCCTACGGTCGTCCCTCCCTACCCGTTTCACTACTCCCGTCGTCCCGTGAGGATGATGCTGCTTCTCCTGACATGCCCTCTACCTCTGATGTGATGCCCTCTCCGTCCGAGCCGACTCATCATCTTCGTGCTCGTCCTCGCCCTCCTCCTGATCGCTATTCTCCCACTCACTACGGTCTTTCTGCTGCCCTTGAGACGACCTCTTATCGGGATGCCCTTGCTCATCCCGAATGGCAGCTAGCGATGGCTGAGGAGATTGCTGCTCTTGAGCGAACACGCACTTGGGATGTTGTCACTCCTCCTTCCTCTGTTCGTCCCATCACTTGCAAGTGGGTCTACAAGATCAAGACTCGCTCCGATGGTTCTCTTGAGCGCTACAAGGCTCGACTTGTCGCTCGCGGCTTTCAGCAGGAGCATGGCCGTGACTATGACGAGACCTTTGCTCCAGTGGCTCACATGACCACTGTTCGTACTCTTCTTGCCGTTGCTTCTGTTCGTCACCGGTCTGTCTCTCAGCTTGATGTGCAGAATGCTTTTCTTAACGGTGAGTTGAGTGAGGAGGTATACATGCAGCCACCTCCTGGCTACTCTGTTCCCGATGGCATGGTCTGTCGTCTCCGGCGCTCTCTCTATGGCCTTAAGCAAGCCCCTCGCGTCTGGTTTCAGCGTTTTGCCTCGGTGGTCATCGCTGCTGGTTTCGTCCCTAGCGCACATGACCCCGCGCTCTTTGTCCACACATCCTCTCGTGGTCGGACTCTGCTTCTTCTTTATGTTGATGACATGATCATCACAGGCGACGACCCTGAGTACATTGCCTTTGTCAAAGCCCGTCTTCGCGATCAGTTTCTCATGACTGATCTTGGTCCTCTCCGCTACTTTCTTGGGCTTGAGGTTTCTTCTACCTCCGATGGCTTCTATATCTCCCAGGAGAAGTATATTCAGGACCTTCTCACTCGTGCCGCTCTTAGTGATGAACGCATTGTCGAGACTCCTATGGAGCTCAATGTCCACCTCCGTTCTACTGATGGTGATCCTCTTCCGGACCCGACTCGCTATCGTCACTTGGTTGGGAGTCTTGTCTACCTTGCTGTCACACGTCCTGACATCTCCTACCCAGTCCACATTCTGAGTCAGTTCATGGCTACTCCCACTAGTGTCCACTATAGTCATCTTCTTCGTGTCCTTCGCTATCTTCGTGGCACTATATCCCGTCGGCTTTTCTTTCCTCGCTCCAGCTCCTTACAGCTCCAGGCCTACTCAGATGCTACCTAGGCTAGCGATCCAGAGGATCGCAAGTCTCTTTCTGCCTACTGCGTTTTTCTTGGTGGCTCTCTCATTGCTTGGAAGACCAAGAAGCAGGTTGCAGTCTCTCGTTCGAGTGTTGAGGCTGAGTTGCGAGCGATGGCTCTCTTGACGGCTGAGGTGACTTGGTTACGCTGGTTACTTGCCGACTTTGGTGTTTCTGCTGACGCTCCGACTCCGCTCTTATCGGACAGTACTGGTGCCATTAGCATTGCGCGTGATCCGGTGAAGCACGAGCTCACCAAACACATCGGTGTTGATGCCTTCTATGTGCGTCATGCTGTGCAACATCAGGTTATGGCTCTTCATTATGTGCCTTTAGAGCTTCAGCTTGCTGACTTCTTCACGAAGGCCCAGACTAGAGCACAACATGCTTTCTTTCTCTCCAAACTCAGTGTTGTAGATCCACCATGAGTTTGAGGGGGGGTGTTAGAGTTGTATAGTCCCTTTTCTCCCTTTTCCGTCATTCCCCAGTGTATGAGGGGCTTACCTGCACATTGTCACACTTGTACATGTACAGGCCTATGGCCCTCTGTGAATACTAGTTGCTCATTCACAACAAGCTAGTTACGGAAATGCAGTTGGATAATTTTTCATGCTGTCGTTTCAGGTTACTGTTCACTTGGGCGACGGCACCACCGCAGACGGCCACTACCTCTACCACCAGGAGCATTATGATCTTGCATTTTTCAAGGTTAGAGTGGATGAGCCAGTCCAGCTCCCCTCTTTTAATAGCAGCGTGCATTATGGTCAAGACGTTTTCCGACTTGGAAGAGATCAAAGTATGGATTTGAGGATAACACATGGTATATTGGAATATTGGAATCCAGCAAGTATTGAAAGATATCACTACATGTACTTTCTCCACGAACATGATGACTTTAAAATTGATTCTTACTCCATGTTTTGCAATTCGGTGGTGTTACTTTGTTACCGTAAATCGTAATATTTGTCGCTATTACTATGTTGTAGTGTGATGACGATGGAGGGGCCGTCATTGATTTGGATGGGAAGGTTGTGGGATTGATTAACAATCACCTTAGCGCTTCTTTTGTACCTTCTTCTATTTTGGACAACTGCGTTGATTTGGGGAGGAAGTTTGGGTACGTCTCCCCCCTCCATTCTTTGTTAGTGTTATTAAGCTGATGAATTCTTCATTATTCGGATGTCCCCAAAGGGACATGCATTCTTCCTTATTACCTTTCCTGCTTGTTGAACAACAGAATTGAGTTGATTAAAAAGTGTTCTCGTGCATAATTCCACTGTTATTGTGTATCATAAAATATTGTTCGCTAAGTTTCCAAACTCTATTTGCACCATTTAGTTTGTCTCTTGTATTTCTTACCTCATGCAATTGAACGAATACAAAAGTATGTTGGAATTTGATTCTTTAGCATGCTAGACATGATTTATACGCTAAAGGAGACTGATCATCTGTAAAACAGTCAAGTACTTTTAGATGTGCTGCTGTATTAAATGATTATATTTGATAAAGGTGCATCCCTCGGCTCCATCTTGGAATGAAGTTTGATTCCATCAGGCTTCTAGACCCTATTAATATATGTTGAGAGGCTGTGGCGCATGCATAACATTGAGGAAGGCCTTATTGTTGAAAAGGTATTATAGATCTGTATATTTTTTATAGTTATCTATTTTCAAACTTGTTACTCCCTCCGATTCATAATAAGTATCAGGGGTTTAGTTCAATTTAGTCCAAATTTTAACTAAAGCCATGACACTTATTTTAGATCAGAGGGAGTATTAGTTTTCCTAAAAGTGTTCCTCGTATGATATTATGGAGTAATCAAGGTCAATTGAACATTAGGTGTCAAAAGAATCACATGCCGAGAAACTTGGAATCTTCTTTGGTGATATTATTGAATGTTTTAATGGAGAACACATTTATACTACCATTGAGGTAGGTGCATTTTATATTTATTGGAATGCGAGTAACATCTTCTTAATAATGCATTGTATGTGCATTATATATTTATCTTGTACTTAATGATCTTGACTTCTGTAACTATGTCAGTTGGAAAACATGTTGCTGGGCAGATGCAAGGACCATTTTGATCAAGGAAAGAAATTGAATGCCAAAATAGATGTTTGAGTAAGTTTCTCTATAAATTTTAACTGTGATTTGCTTGATTTATGCGGATCATAACACTAAGAAATAATATTGTTGACTTCACAGATTCAAGTATTCCACACGGATGAACGTGTTAGAAGAACTATAAATTTGAATGTAGAAGTATCAGATCATGGAGAGGTCATTAGAGAAAGTAAGCATCATAGTGTAGTAGATTTTGTTGTGAATCTTAAGTTATCACATTTCCCTCTGCTGTAGATTCAGTGTGGGTTAACTCAAACTTGAAGATCATTTTTATTATACACAATAGAGTTGTAGATAGTATTCCTGGAAGGTCGTACCTGCGAATCGAGGGGCCAATGTGAAATCTTAAATTACGCATTAGAGAGAGGAAAATGTAATTCAGAAAAACACATTAGTATATATCACTAGCTAACTATCGTGCTTTGCTATTGTCCATACACAATCATATTAAGAAATTGCTCACTATGTTGGCTTGCTCATCTGAGTTCTACTGGACCTTGTAAGGTGTCCACTTTCGAGCCCTCGGTCGGCAGCTGCCCCTAGCCCCCTAGTTCTCACTTCTTCTTTGTGACTGTGTCATACTTTATTTTGGTAGAGATATTTTAGGGGCTGGCATTTACATTTGTTCTTTTCTTTTCTAGACTTTTCAATTAGCAAGGTTGGCAACATAGGTATGGGACATGGATTACCACCACCAATATAAGCAAAGATGAAAATAATCATAACAAAACTTTCCGAACAATCAAATCTTCTTATCTCAAAACAAATATATATCAACTTTTAGTTATTGCTTTATCATTTAGCACAAACATGTCATGCTTTTTTGCATTCCTTTATATAATCAGGTTATTATCAGTATCTTTTGTGTCATCTTAGGACAGGAGTAGGAGATCAACCTTTTTAGTGTACAAAGACTTCTCTGTTACAGATGCAACTCACTTGGAATATCCAACATAATTTTAAGTGCAGTTCGGTGTCAATGAGCGAGGGAGGACTGAGTGAGTGAGGGAGGGAAGATTTGTAGGGGGGAAGTAATCCTTGTTTATAAACAATTAAGTCCTCAATTACTTCTTAACCGTACTTAACGAATACATTGAGGTCCCAATACAGGTGTGCATCCATTAGATGTTCAGAATATTAATTGAGTAACATGATATTATTATTACAATGGCGCATGGACATGTTTGTAATTTATGATTAATTTTCGGGAAATGGCTGGTGTGCAACCAGCATGGTTGAGGACAACGTTCTAAAACATTTTTGGCGGAGAGATAATGTTTGTGCTTATAGCTTCTCCTTCCTTGGTACTCTGTGCATCAGCTTAGAGGTGCTTGACATTATGAAAAAAAATGTATTAAAGGAATTTTGTTTCTCAATTTACATGTTTATAGAACATTGGTCTTAATTGTAATGTTTTTATATGTGTAGACACTTATCCCATCACTGCTACATTAGGGACGTCTTCTGCAGTGCAATCTAATCAAAATGTGGCAGGCAAGTGACCTTTGTTGTTTTTGAATTAACTATGACGTGAATTGTGTGTGCCATTCAATGAAGGGTTTGAAGTTGTTCTCTCGCATCCTTTACATTGTCTACTTTCTTTTGAAGGTTTAAAATGTCTTACTTCCTCTTGAAATGGTTGGAAAAAGATGATTCGTCGATAGGTGAGATTGGTGTTAGAGACCTCTATTCTTTTAACATTGCTATGTTGGCAAAACAAGCGTGGCAGCTCCTTCAATGCCTGGACGCGCTGTGTCCGCAGGTTCCGCGGGCAAGGTATTAACCGGACAGTGATTTTTTATCTGCTCAAGCTATGGCACGAATTAGTTATGTTTGGCACAGTAATCTCAAGGGTGTTGAAGTGGTAAAAAATGTCATGATTTGGAGAGTAGGTGGTGGTGAAAGAATTAGAATCTGGGAGGATCCCTGGATCCCTGGAGGCGCCACTTGGCGGCCTTGTTCAGTGTAAGACAAATCTGATATTACCTGTGTTTGTTAACTGCTCGGTTTGGTGACAAACTTGGAACGAAGAGCTTGTTTCCCAAACTCCGGATGAAGATGGCAAGTTGATCCTGCGTATTCCGGTTTGCGATCAGCAAGAGGATTTCATTGTATGTCATTTTGATTCCAAGGTACATTGGGTATCTTTCTTAAGACGAGCTAGTTCAGTCCAAGGTGAGGGGTCACATTCTGTTTTGGACAATTTGTGGCGCATCAAGTGCCTTGCCAAGGTGCACCATATTGTATGGATATTTTGTTGGAATAGTCACCCTATGCATATGAATGCAAAATTAAAGGGCATCTATTTAGACACCCAGTTTGTGGTCTGCCATTAGACTGTTGGTAGGCTGAGAGGAATAGGACGTGACCAGTTATGTAGAAAATGTGAACAATCCTTTTCATTCGGAGGCCTTGGCATGTTGCTTCAGAGCGTTCGACAAGAATCCTATTGGTGCGCTATTATGTGAAGCAGATTTCATCTCCAATTGGAGTCTATTTTTTTCGAGATCAATCATTGTAATGGGGCATGTGATAATCTGGCTCATGAGCTGGTAGCGTCGAGTGAGGTGTTGTTGCACCCTTCAGTCGTGGTTTAATGGTATGTTCCTGTAAAAAAGCTGTGTCTGCTGCAAGGTCGCTGGGGTGTGGTGTCGTTGCGCCCTTCAGTGTTTGTGGATTGAGAGGGCAAAAGCAACGGCTGAAACCTACTGTAAAGTTTACAAAGAGGTCATGGAGGCAGCAATGGACCATACCAACATAGTGCGGTAGTGCAGGTACAACGATCTGAGAAAGAATCTACGGTACATATCTTCCCAGCTTGATTTGTTCTAAATATCGCAAAACTCCCGCACTACAACAAGCTTCTCCCTTTTAAGTACCCTAAATCTACACATTCTGCCCATGTTCTTGTTAGTATGGCACGGAATGCAACACGCTCGCAACCTCCTCGTGTCCAATCCTCACACAGATAACCTGCAAAAATCATGTAGACGTGATTATTCTCACACACTTTTTTGAATGGCACACGGCAGGATTAATCTAAATCACATCTCGTTGGTGCAAATTTCTAAGCTACTTGACGAACTAATTATAAAGGAGGACTCCAAGAACAGGTCAACAAGTATCGGTTGTGACCCTTGCACGCCCTTCGCTGCTCATCGCCGATGTTCATCCGTGTGCACGCGCATAGAGCACCCCAAAAAATGCCAAGCAGGCCTAGGCGATGCTGGGGAACGCTGCACTAGCAGTCCATGGGTCGTTGCTCGGAGATTGACAATGGCATGGTGTAGCTGGGTCCACATGGTCAGATCGGAGGTGGTGCACACAAGCATTTTCGAACTTCAAGGGATTTAATTTTGACCAAAAGCTACAACTCATCTTCGATGGCGAAAAATACATGACCGAGGAGGGGACGCAAGTGGCTAGTGGTGGCAGGTGTTTCATACATACTCCCGTTGTGCATAAAATTTTCAGCCTAGCTGAGTTCGAGTAAACTATGTGTTATCATGGAGCCTAGCAAAAGGAATTTAAATCACATCAACTGGGAAGAATACCCATGTTCCGAACTATCTTGGAGAATAGAAACAAGGTGACTAAAGAGGGGCCATGGCTGTTTTTCGGAATAGGTTTCTGGTGATTAAGGAGTATGATGGATTCTTGAGTCCATCAACTTTTTTGCTTGACAAATACGGCTACCAACAAAGACGGCGGAGACATGCTGGCCTGGAGGATTCAGCGAACTGATGAGTAGTAGCACCTTCATCCTCTCGCGTAAACCCTCCCATGTGACTACTTGTCCCACCATAATCTCGTAGAGGATGACGAACTCGTCTTCGTCTAACCGAGGATGGAGAGGTCCAAGAGAGGGGTCGCTAGGATATCCGCTCATTTCCCCCTTTGTATAGGCTAAATCAGGGCCAACTTGGTCGTAGCCTTGGCCGAGAGAGAAAAGGATAATCCCCTTGATTCGTTCGAAATGTATCCATGAAATTTAGTTTATTGTGACATTAGATCATATATTTGCATCACAATTAGAATTTACACCATGTATTTTAATGTTTTATGGTTATCCTATGAAATCCCACTATTTGAGTTGCATATTTTTCGCTTCCATCAACCTTCCTAAACTAAATGTCGCCCTTTGTTTCGACATAAAACCGTATATATACCCTGGTAGACATGATTAATCTTGTACCGTTTTTTTGCCACCGAGAACCTGCAAAAATCGTGTAGACATGATTAATCTCGTACCCTTTTTTGCTGCTGGCACATATGTGCTTATAGCTAGGTGCCTTGGTTTAATAAAACGAGATGTGTTTAAAGTTATATTATTCCATTCAAAAATTGTTACATATACATTACTACTTTCTCCGTATCGGTTTAACAAGCACGCACGCAGTTTAAGATAAAGTTTAACCACTAATTTAGTCAATAAAATGTAAATTATATGTCTACAAAATCTACACCATTAGATTCATATTCGAATAAGGTTTCCAACGATATAATTTTTACAAGATATTTTATCTGCCAAAATAATGGTCAAAATAAAAAAAATTAAACTACGTTTGCACCTGTTAAACCTATCCAGAGGGAGTATCATTACTCATATAAAGAGAAATAAATATATTTTTGCGGGTTAAGAGAAATAAATATGATGGAAGGAGCATTCATTCAGTTCTGTATATGCGTACCTTTTCAGTAGATGCATTCAAGTAACTTTCCCAAGTACGTTTTGGTCTTGGTAGCCAAGGATCATCTGTATGGCGAAGATAGCTCGATGAAATGTGACGTTTGAAAAATTGCTAGAGAATAAATTAAGGAAATATGTTACATTTATTTTTGTGTCTGGACACAAGAGCTAATTGTTTCATAGCATCCAACAGTTTGAATTTTAGTGTTTGTACTACATATATCAGTAGATGTGTGAAATGCACGTGCATGTGTTCACGTATCACGTTTACTTTACTTACCCGCCACATTTTGGCTAGATTGCCCTGAAGCATGCGTCGCTTCTATAGCAGTGATGGGGTAGGTCCCTACACAAATAAAAACATCTCTATTAAGACGGTTGCTATTGTTTTAATTAAATGCATGTTTGTAACACTACGGGAGAAGAGGACATTGCCGTGCAAGCAAAATACACGGCAAAGGGCATAATTTGAACGGCAAAGCCTTCGCCGTGCAACTCCGCCCGGCAAAATTCGGACGGCAACGTTTGCGTCGGCAAAGCGGTCGTTGCCGTGCGTCCCACCAAACTGCACGGCAAAGGCTTTGCCGTGCATCGTTCGCTTTGCCGTGCGCCGCTCTCCTTTGCCGTGCATCGTCTGCTATGCCGTGCGGCCATTTTTTCCCGTGCGGCATGTTCTTTGCCGTGCGCATTTGACCCGCGGTGCACGGCAAAGAAATTCAAGAATTATAAAAAAAAGGGCATGCGCCCGGCGCCGGCGAGCCGCCGGTGGCGAGCCACCAGTGGGTAAGCTGGCGGCAGAGGAGGGCGTCGAGGCGGTGGCTGGCCGCGGAGGAGGGCGTCGAGGCCGACAGCGCGGCGTCGGGCGGACTGGGGTTGGCTGGCGGTGGAGGAGGGCGTCGAGGCCGGCGACGCTGCGTCGGGCGGAGTGGGGTTGGCTGGCGACGGAGGAGGACGTCGAGGCGGTGGCTGGCGGCGGCGGAGGGCGTCGAGGCGGTGGCTGACGGCGACGGAGGGCGTCGAGGACGGCGGCGCGGCGTCGGGCGGCGCGGCGTCGGGCGGAGTGGCGGTGGAGGGCGTCGAGGACGGCGGCGCGGCGTCGGGCGGAGTGGCGGCGGAGGGCGTCGAGGCCGGCGGCGCGGCGTCGGGCGGTGTGGCGGCGGAGGGCGTCGAGGCCGGCGGCGCGGCGTCGTCGAGGCCGGCGGCGCGGCGTCGGGCAGACTGGCAGCAGATCCGGGCGTCGACACCGGCGGAGCATCGGGCGTCCAGGCCGGCGAGTGCTCCATCTTTCCGTCTCCAGAGCTGAGCATCGAGCTCTCTGCCTTGATGCTCTGTGCGTCTGTGCGTGTGTGGATAGAAAATGAATAAGAGATGGAGGGGTGTGGTCACGGGTGGAGTGGTGGAGTGGTGGAGTGGTGATGGTGGGGCCAGGAATTGAGTGTTGGGTGTGCCATGTCATCTATCCGCGTGAGTATCTATCTCAGCCGTTCAACACAAACGTGATCCTACGGTCCGTATTACTGCAATCTTTGCCGTGCGTTTTTTCAAAAGTGCTCGGCAAAGAAAACCTTTGCCGTGCGTGGTGTCTTTGCCGTGCGCTTCGGTTTTTTTTGCCGCGCGAGATTTCTTTGCCGTGCGCCCCCCGTTTCTTTTGCCGTGCGTTTTTCTTTGCCGTGCGTTTTTAGCGTCGTTTGCCGTGCACCCGTCTTTGCCGTGCGTTTACTTAAACTTTGCCGTGTGGCAAATATTTGCCGTGCGTTTTACTGTTCCCGGACGGCAAAGTTGGCTTTGCCGTGCAAGCCACGCACGGCAATGACTCCGTGAACGGCAGTGGCATTTTTTCCGGTAGTGTAAAGAACTAAGTAAAATGCCAGATCCATCTAATAAAATAAAGTATGTCACCAGTTACAAAAAAAAAGGAAGAACTAGGGGTGGCTGCCGGCTGAGCACGATAAGTGGATGCTGACATCGGTCCAGCAGAACTCAGGTGAGAAAGCCGACATAGTGAGCAATTTCTTAATATGATTGAACAATTGCAAAACATGATATTTAGCTAGTGATATAGAATTAACGCGTTTTCTGCAATTACATTTTCCTCTATGTAAGACCTAGTTCAAGATTTCACATTGGCCCCTCTAATTCTAAAAGGTACAACCTGCATGAAAATAATCAACGAGTCTATTGCATAATATATATAACCTTCAAGTTTGATTTAGAACATACAAAATCTACAGATGCGAAAAATGTGATAACTTCAGCTTATGTTAAACAGGGAGATGTTTACTTTTTTTAACGACCTCTCCACAATCTGATACAGCTACACTCAAATTTATATTTCTTCGGAGACGTTCCTCCGTGTGAAATACTTGAATCTGTAAAGTCGATAACATTATTAGTTAGTGCTATGATCGGTATTAGTCAAGCAAATCTTAACTAAAAGCCAAAACTTCAAAGTAACTTACTGAAACATCTATTTGCTCATTCAAATGGTTTCCTTGATCTAAATGGTCCCTGCATCTGCCCAGCAACATCTTTTCCAACTGAAAGAAATACAGAAGTCAAGAAACTAAAGTGTAAAATAAATATATACTCTCATTCAATTTTATTTGAAACTCATCTATATACAGAATATACCTACCTCAACTGTAGTAGATATGCATTCTCCATTAAAACGTTCAATAATATCACCGAGGCAGATTCCAAGTTTCTCGGCATTCGATTCTGCTGACACCTAATGTCCAAAATCACCATGATCAGCCCATAATATGCATATGAGGAACAGTTCTAGCAATACTAAATAACAGTGAACAACTACCTACCTTTTGAACAATTAAGCCGACCTCAATTTTATACATGCGCCACAACTTCTCAGCCTGTATGGGGTCTAGAAGCTTGATGGAAATAAACTCCATTCCAAGATGGAGCCGAGGGATGCAACTTTACCAAACATAATCATTAACACAACAACAACACATATAAATATGGCATACAGAAGAATATGATTGTTTTACGGAGATTATTTGGTGGAAATGTACAGGCCATGCATGAAAACAATCAATAATCAAGTAAATTGTGTTTATAACCTCAAATAACAAGCATAAAAAAAGAAGAAGATTGCATTAGTTTTAACAACACTAGGGGAAAGTCGTACCGAAACTCGAGCCACAAATCCACGCATTTATCCAAGATATAAGACGGTACAAAAGATTTCGTAGGGTGCTTGTTAAACAGTCCAACGACCTTCCCATCCAAATCAATGATGGATCCTCCATCCTCATTGCACTACAATAGTGACAAATATATGACAATAGTTACAACTCACGGCAACAAAATAGCAGCATATAATTGCAAAGCGTAGAGTTAGAATCAAGTAGCACTACGTACCGGATAATCTTCCTTTTTTTGACGGTAAACGTAATGAACAAAATCTTTACGGGGACGATAATCTATTTTTTGATGGGAAAAGTAAATGGAGTGATGCCTCTCATTGCTTCCTGGATTCCGATCCTCCACCCAGCCGTGGGTTATCCTTAAATTCATATGGACATCTCTTGCAAGCCTGAAAACGTCTTGACCAGAATGCACGCTGCCACTGAAGGAGGGCAAATCAACCGGTTCATCCACTCGGACCTCGAAAAAGGCAAGATCATAATGCTCCTGGTGGTAGAGGTAGTGGCCTTCTGCAGTGGTGTCATCCAGCAGGTGAACAATAACCTGAAACGCCAGGCAGCTGTAAATGTTATGAAACTACACTAGTGCTTAAGTTTAGCAACTTAGACATGACAAATGAATAATACTCGACAGAAGAAAGAAACACGAGTGAATGAAGGAAGGAAACAAATGGACAGGTGAGTGTTAATAAAGAAACTCACGTTAGCTTTAATATTGTACTCGTCTGCGCCTGCGCCTTCCGAGTGGTTTGCCATTGAATACTTGGAGTGCTTGGAGTTGTTGGAGCGAATCAGATGTGCGGTCGTCAAAACGATGCCTGTCTTGCTCTCCTCGTCCCATTTGATCCACAAACCGCAGCAGTTCGCCAGCGGCTTCCCATCTGCGAACGTTAATCAGAAAATCACAACACTTTGTTCAGTCGCTAGCTCCCTGACCGTCTTGAAATATGAATCAGCAAGCTTGGTGTTGCAACATACGCACCTACAGAAGATGAGAGCCTGATGACAGATTTCGCGGCGTGGAGCACCGCCTTATTTGCAGATTCACGGATCGGAAGAAGATCCCGATGGTTGAACAGGCACGAAGACTCGGGCGGCTCGTGTGGCAAAGTGAAGAGACGGTACCGATGATCTACAGAGAAGGAATCGTGCGACTAAGTAAGTAAGCACCCACAATGGGAGGAGGTTGCAAACGTGCAGAGAAGGAGTAGAGGGTTTACTTAATTTCTCTCTGTATTTGGCTTGGGCCTCCTTGAAGACGGCGTGTGTCGCCGGGTAGGCGGTCGGATTGTTTAGCTCGTCGGGAATGTAGGGCATGCTGAGTGGAGATTTGGGTGTAAACTCGTCCTCCTCAACTAGGCCAGCCGCGTTTGTTTCTGCCACGGACTCGTCCAGACCTTCTACAGATAATGGCAGCACGAACAAGTGAACACCCAGTAGGCAGGAAATCGCAGCAGGAACAAGTAAATTACCTCCCGCTCCTCTCATCTCCGGACGGGCATGCGGGAAGGAGGCCCGATCTTCGGGCTCGCACGACGGAGGGTCGACCTCCGGCGACAGGTTTCTGGTCTTCTTCGCCTCCCTCTCCGTATCCGTCCCGCCATCGCTGGTCGTGTCGTGCTTGGTCATCTTCTCCGGTGCAAGTACGCGGCTGCCCGGAGACGGTGGAATAGGGTTGGGGATCAAAGGGAGACGGCGGACGAGGGCCGGCTGAGGGGGAGGAGGTGGTCGGGATATATCGGGAAGTGGGCGATTGAGGGCGGCAAGAGCGCAGGCGCCCCTTTATCTGGCTTACACAGAGTCGGTATCTCATCTCACACGGTTCGCTAGCATGGGCCGGCCCATCTCATAATCCTTTCAGTTTTCATTTTAAATTTTTTTTCTGTTTTTTCCGTTTCTTTTATATTGTTTTCTTTTTCCTGTTTTCTTTTTTGCTAAACTATTTATTGAACATGGAACTTTCTAAATAACTGAATTTTTTATATCACGAACATTTTTTAATCTGAATCTTCTTACCTGGTGAGTTTTTTTAAAAAAAAACTTTTTTACCCAATAAACATTTTAAATTTGAATCCTTTTACCAGTGATTTTTTTAAATTTTGAACCGGCTTATCTATTGATATTTTAGAATTGAACTTTTTTAAATAGAGTGAAATATTTAATTTTTAGTGTGTGAATACTTTTAGTACCTTGAATAATTTTTTCAGTAATTTGAACATTTGCAATATCGTTCAGCACTTCTAAAGTGAGTACGATGTGATCGTTTTTGTAAGCACATGATGAACATTTTCATAGAATGCATGATAAACTAAAAGAAGGTTCCACTTTTTTTACTACGTACTTTTTACAACTTTTCCATGTATTAGAGAAAAAAGGAAAATAAACATGTGAAAAGATCCACAAGAGAAAAATAAAACGAAACACGCGCTGGTAGCTTTTCTGGTTTGAGCGGTTGTGGCCGGTGATGTTGACCTCCCATGGAGAAAGCTAGCAGGGATGTGAGGGGAGAAGGCTAGCCGCCCACATCGCCGCCGGACTGGGTGTTGCCGGTCACTGGCCATCATATCCGGCCTCCGTGCAAGGTCGCGCCACTCCCCTGTGTCGCGCATGTAGTTCTACGCTCCACGCATTTCCATTGATGACTTGGAGAGTCAGAGAAAACATGACGGTACGTGTTTCCCGCGTGCACATGGTGGGACCACTCGAGAGAGGAAATGGGCTGATGAAATCGCGGAGCTGGTTGCCATATAGAGTTTTCCAAGATGAAATCATAAGATATAGAAATATGTTTTTAACAAATTATCATTTTGAAAAGGATTATGATTCTATGTAGGATAGGACTACCTGGCGGCGCCGCATAATCGTATTTCCGTGCGGCGGCAGCGCGTCAGGCTGTGCGAGCACGCGCCGGATCACCCATGAGGCCATGACCACTAAAAGCGAAGTGATAGAAAGACGGAAAAAAAAAAGGAAATTGCGTTGCACCTAGTAGCTAGCACATGCATACTCTATTGTCACCTTGCACGTCGCTGACTAGTAGTACTAGGCTACTAGTGTCCTTAGCTTTTTACACAAGATTTGCATTTTAAAAAAAAATTAAGCGCAATGCTAACCAAAGTGTCACATTACAATTACTAGTTAAGTTCTTTGTTCCAACATCCGAGCAGTCTAAAGTTAGCTACCATATTTTTTTTCAGCTACCATATTCTTTTCATGCGATAGCTACCAGAATTTTCAAAATTATTGTCAGGTTCTTAAACTACCAGATTTCCAGTATTAACTACCAAATTATATCGAAACAACTACAAGATTATTTACGAACGAGTACCCAATTTTTTAAAACAACGGTAGCAATTTCATGTATCAACTGCCAAGTTATTTACAAATGGACTATCAGATTATTTAAAAACGACTAGCAGATCTTTCGAAAGAACAGGGAGAACCACGAGGTTCTCCAACATCTAGTGGTAGCAACTAGCAACCAAATTTCTGTATCAAATGCCAGATTATTTAAAAATGACTATCAAATTATTTACAAACTACTACCAGATTAACAAACGATTACTAGATTATATACAAATGTTTACTAGATTATTTACAACAGACTATCAAATTATTTACAATGACTACCAGGTTAATTACAAACAACTACCCGATTATATACATGGCTAATTGCTAGATTAGTTATTTTCTAGGGTGATTAGTGCCTTCTTCCCACCTCCTCCTCTACATCACAGGCTCCATGAGGACGCACCAGCCGCACAGCATCAGCAAGGCGCACAAAGGCCATTGAGGAGAGCAGAAAAGAGATGGCCCTCCCGTGAAGAGACTACCAGAGAAGGGAGTGGGCGCCTCCTCCTTGCGGAAGTGGCTCCATGCGCTCTCGGAGCGAAGCTCCACTCCCAGGCGCGGCGCCTCCCCATGGTAGTGCTCGGCGGCGGCCTGCCAGCGGTGGTGCTCGGTGGCGGCGATCTCCTCGGCGGCGGCCTCCTCGCGGTGTTGCTTGGCGGCGGCGACCTCTCCGCAGTGGTGGTCGATGGCTGCGACCTCCCCACGGCGATGCTTGGCAGCGGCCTCCCCGCGGCGTTGATTGGCGGCGGCGACCTCTCCGCGGTGGTGCTCGATGGCGGCCTCCTTCCTGCGGCGATTTTTGGCGGCGACGACCTCCCCCGGCGGCCGCCTCCCCGCGGTGGTGCTTGGCTCGGCGGCCTCCCCGCGGTGGTGCTCGGCTCGGCGGCCTTGTATGCTGCTCCAAATGGCAGTTTGAGAAATACGTGTGTGGCCAGGAGCTTGTGAAGAAGACGGAAGAGGGGATAAGGTACGGGTGGGTCGACTCCTGTCCCTATAAAGACGTGATGCGTTTTACCAATCTTGAGGCACCGCCGCACACGGAGCAAAACCGTGCGGCGCTTCTCCCTATATTTTCCCTTCTATGTAACTAAACATAAGTTCTCCGGGTTTACGAGATAATGAAACAAGTATTAGGCTTTTGATGAAGTTTTTTACTTTTGCCTAGGGACATGACTTGGTATGATTTTCCGTACTATTATTTTGACAAATTTTATTTGGGAAATACATATGTACACACAGGCATGTGTGTGGAAGCTATCATTGACGTTCGTTAGCTTTGAGATTTGGAAAAAGTAAGAGCCTCCCATAGTACCATGTTCTGAGAAGAGAATCATAGCCCATAGAAGTGCTCATGTGATGCGACAAGACGTCGGTGGGGCCCATACCACCACTGTTGAGCGAAAACTGTAGCTCCCAGGAATCCTACGGAAAGCCGTATGACAATGCTTGTCGGCAGAAAATCTAAAGTGCAGCTTTGCTCTCGTTCAGATCGACCATGGCCCGACGTACATATCGCTCAACTGCTTCGTTGCATGCAGGCTGTAGCTGGACCGCCGCATCGATCGGCCGCGATGGCGGCACGTATACCTACACGTACCAGGACTCCACGTCGCCGGCCGATACTCGTCATCGACGGTCACACGCACGCGCATCTGGAGTTCACTTCAGCGGCCGAGCTGCCCGCCGTCGAGGGCGATTTACACAAAAATAACCCTTTTTCTGAAACTATAGCACAGACTGACCCTCCGGATAAACTATTTCACTCATCTAACCCTTTTGTGTGGCGCCCCTCCCATGGGCGCACACCTCACTGTGTGGCGTCACTCTCCCATCCGACGTGGAGCCCTCGACGCAGAGGTGTGCTCGACGTTAACATGGCACGATGTGTGGCGCCGCGCACACCGGCGCCACACTTTGAAAGTGTGGCGCCCGTGGCAAGGGCACCACACATCCTGTTATGTGTGGCCACGCGAGCCCGCACCAGCCCGACCCAGCCATTCTCTTCTTTGTTTCTTCCTTCCTCAGCTCCAAGACGGCCAGCTCTCTCTCTCTCTCTCTCTCCCCCTCAAATCTCTACTCAAATCTGTTGAATTTCACCAGATCTGCCCGTGGAGATCGTTCCCAACCCGTTCCTTGAGGTAATCTCCTCCGTTCCGCTTCTTTTCATCCATTGAGTTTCTTCAGAGGCACCTTATATTTAACTCAAAGTGGGCACGAGCTTATGATGGGGATGGGAGGAGATATGGCCAAATGACAAGCAAAATGGCTGAGTGATTCAACAATGTATTAAAGGGTGTTCGTGCATTGCCCATGATGGCAATCATTCAATACACATTCGAGAAGTTGAATGTCTATTTCCAGAACTACACCGAAGAAACGGAGAAGAAAATTGCTAGGAACTGCGAGTACCCAACGAAGGTTGAAGAGTTCATGGAATTTCAGGCGAGGAAGACGGACTCTCAAACGGCTACATGTTATGACAATGTTGACTGGGTTTACCAAGTGAATGAGCCGGGAGGCAGCACACAAGGTGGTGTCCAACATGAAGGCCGGGCATTTCGTGTGTCCCTAAAGACATGTGAATGCACATGTAGGAGGCCCTCTTTGCTTCATTTGGCTTGCTCCCACTTGCTAACAGCGGCACGCACTAGACGTGTCGACTACAATAACCCGCTCACCGTTCGGGAGTCCGAGTTCTCCATCGAAGCCACAAAGAGGACATGGGCTCCAAGGTTTTCTCCCTACTTGGACCAATCACAATGGCCGAAGTATCATGGAGTGCAAGTTTGGCCAGATCCGGAATGGAAGGTTGTGAAACGTGGAAGAAGAAAGACAAAGAGGTATCATGGAGATATGGATAGATGGGGTCATTCGGGAAACAAGTTATTCCGAGAGGCTCGCGAGCCAACTAATTGTGGATCATGCAATAGTAAGGGGCACAATAAAAGGAAATGTACATCCGGCAAAAAATCAAAGGGCAATGATGCTAGCACAAGCCAAGCATCAAGTAGCCAACAAGCTTCAAACCAACCTCCAAGTCAACAAACTCCAAGCCAACAAACTCCAAGCCAACAAGCTCCAAGCCAACAAACCCCACGGCAACAAGCTCCAAGCCAACAAGCCACACGGCAACAACCTCCAACGCAACAAGCTTCAAGGCAACAAACTCCAAGCCAACAAGGTCTAAGCCAACAAGTTCCAAGGCAACAAGCTCCAAGGCAACAAGCCGCAAGGCATCAACCAAAATGGTGACAAGCTCCAAGGAAACCAAGGATTCATGTAGGGCTTAGTAGAGGTCGCCATGGTGGACGTCGGGTACTAGTATGCTAGGATACCTTGCGGGGCCTTATCCGTATGTGTCTCCAATATATTAATTGTATTGTACTTTCTATTTTCCTATTCCGTGACTAACGTTGGTTTTTTTAATTTTGTTTTCAGGTATGGCAATTCAACCCACCAAGGGGAAGGAGGCATGGGAGGGCAATAAGAAGGAGTCCGTTTGGGAGGAGGCTGTGAGGACGGTGCAGAAGAGGGAGAAGAAAGAAGTTGCGAGGAAGGAGAAGGAGGAGCACGAGAACAAGATGGCCGAGCATGCCCGTATGCAAAGGGAGTATCAGGAATACATATGGCGCGAGAAGAAGAGGAATGAGAAGATCAAGGCCGAACGGGACCGTCTATGGAGGGAAAAATTCCAGAAGAACTAGCAACTTGCTCAAATAGCGAGGGAGAGGGCCAATAGGATGCACCTAGAGGAGGTGGCTAAGGAGGCTGTGCGCATCAAGGAGGAAAGAGCTCAAGCGGAAGCTTCAAAGACGGAGGAGCGCCACTATTTCTTCGACTCGGTGGTTCAGTTGGCTCGTGACATAAGGGAGAAGGAAGAACTGGCTGAAGAATCTAAGAAGAAGAAGGCGAGGAGAGAGGGAGCCTTTTCCACGCAGTGATGTCCCTTTGGCTATGTTCTTGTTGTCGAACCTTTATGTTGTCGAACCATGATGTTGTGTGAACCTTGATCTTCTCGAACCTTCATGTCATTGAACCTTATTGTAATTGGAACCTTGATGTCGTCGAACCTTATGTGTTATTTGAACCACTATGCTGTGTCGTACATGTTCTGTGCAATGTTGTATTCAAAACTGTTGGAATATGGTAGAATTTTTCATGGTTTAGCACAAGTCAATGTGTGACGCCCATGGCATAGGCGTCACACTTCTCTGTGTGGCGCCCATGGCTTCGGCGCCACATATGTCAACTTATATCAACTTACATGTCGAAAACATCCAGGGGCTCCGAACGCTTAATCCTTAGCCGTTTTGGCGAGCCTCTTTGTGGGGTGCCCGTGCCGTCGGCGCCACATAGTGAAGTGTGGCGCCTTTGGCGTCGGCGCCACACAAACAGGGTCGTCAAAATGGCTAAGTCCCTAGAGAATTGCAAACATAATAGGATGTGTGGAGCCCTTGCCACGGGCGCCACACTTTCAAAGTGTGGCGCCGGTGTGCGCGGCGCCACACATCGTGCCATGTCAGCGTCGAGCACACCTCAGCATCGAGGGCGCCACGTCGGATGGGAGAGTGGCGCCGGCCGCTCAGGCGCCATACAGTGAGGTGTGGCATCCATGGGAGTGGCGCCACACAAAAGGGTTATATGAGTGAAATAGTTTGCCGGAGGGTCAGTATGTGCTATAGGTCAGTATGTGCTATAGTTTCAGAAAAGGGTTATTTTTTTGTAAATCGCTGCCGTCGAGGGCCACACACGCACCCGCACCTGGACTTCATGTCAGCGGCCGGGATGACCGCTGTTGATGGCCACACACCGCGCACCTGACTTCACGTCAGCGGCCGAGCTGCTCGCCGTTGACGGCTGCAGGCATGCGTCACGATCGCGTGCACGCGCCTCCGCCCCACCGCCACTCTTTCCGCGACGAATCACCGCCTCTGCTGGCCTCGTCCGATTCACTCATGGACTGTACTAGATTGATCCAATCGTGTTCATTCTTGTACTAGTTGCTTGTACTAGTTCCTGGGAGCTGGCATCAAGCGAGACACAAGATATGGCATCTCTCTCACCACCGGTTCAGGATTTGGGTACCACTCGCGTCGATCTGCGGAATCACACGGGGTTGTTCGTGCCTTTTTGGAGCTCGGTCGCTGCATAATATGCTCAGCCAAGGTGAACAAAGAGGAGACATGACAGGTGGAGTAGACCGACGGAGAGGATAGGGTGGAGTAGTTGCACCGCAAACCAGCCGCGCCGGTGGCTTTGCGGAGAGGACAGGAGGCGGAGCAGCTCGGTCCGCGAGCGGGAAGATCGACAAACCCCGGTGGAGTAGCTGCACCACAGAGCAACCGCGCCGGCAGCACAACGGAGATGACAGGAGGCGGCTGTCAACTCCGGTAGCCCAACGGAACGAACGGGTGGCGGAAAAGGCGACGGAGAACTTGCAGCTGCCGGCTCCGACCGCTGCTTCTTGATGAGCGCGAGTATCGTGTCCCCATGGCCAGTTGGCCACCACCGATCGAGGCTGCCTCGCCGGCAGCGTCAATTTCGTCTGCAGGGCCATTGCACTCTACGGAGTGCCGTGAGCTTGCTACTACAGGACGCCATGTACAGATAGAGGAGCAGTGGTACCTCGCGGCAGCGCGCATTTGAGTAGATGGGGGAGAGGTGGAGGAACAGAGCGGCGGCATGCCACTATGCCAGCAACAATGATGCGAAGATGAAGAGGGAGAGAGACATGATGTCCCTGTCAAATCTCCCGACGAGAGCATGGACATGTACTAGGGGAGAAAAGAGGTTGCCACTTTTCACAAGGATACAGAGGGTAATCTGTTAAAAAGTACAGTTGGATGTGACCATATAATTTGGACAGGGCATAGTGAAAATGCAAACTGAGAGCTACAGAAACTAGGGTGTACCCATGCCTGAGTGTACAAAATCCATTCTCTATTTTATTTGCAGGAGATATTTAGTTATATTTTTCTACTATCCTTGGTCAAACTTTACAAATTATTACTTTCACTAAACTCAGAACACGAGATAATTGTGAATGGATGGGATTATATCATGAACAAGAATTAAAACTCCACATATTGTACTTCATTCTTTTTTTCTGACAAAAGATTGTACTTCATTTCAATTATCAATCTCAGATAATGTGTTGAGCCCCAACATTGTTTTCCAAAGAGATAATAACCATCTAACATGCAAGTTCCAAAGTGCATCAATCTTCTAATATTCAGGTTTCAAAACGACCATCATTAAAACTTTAATTAGTATGCATTAGTGGCACACAAACTATATATAGACTTCATCTAAGAGCTATGGCCAAGCAGAAATCGAGTTCACGTAGGAGCTATGGCCAAGCAAAACCAGACTCATCAATAGGATCTTCACCTGTACTAATGAGGTTTTTTCTTTAATCCCTTATGGACATTAAGAGCAGCCCAAGACTTTAGTTTTCCAAAATTATAAAAAGGAAGTAGATAAAACGGTTTAGTTAGCATGTAAGCGAAGCGTCAAGTTGCAACAAGCATAGATGAAAAGAATCCTACAATATCAATTTTGATACCTTGGAAGAATCTGTATTGTCAACAAATCATGGAAATTGGCAAATGCAAAATATATGGGAACTGGCAACTTGAAATCAAAAAGTAAAACAGTTTAGAAACTCAGCAGGGTACAAAGATTGTATAATGCACTACAAAAATTTCCCTCCTTTTGAAAGACATGGGAATTGGCAATGCAAAAAATAACACAATATTTCACCAACCATTTCACTCTAGAAAAAAGAAACAGGATGCTTAGCCAATTCAATTCATCTTTCACTGCCACACTTCTTCCATACAAACGGGATGAGAGTTTCACAAAGCTCAAAATGACAAGTTTGTAGCATGTTTTGCTCTAAGGTAAACATGCTGCTACAGTCCATGAATTACATGTAAAAAGGGGCAACATAATTCAAAGTTAAGTGATTTTGTCTAACAGGACCAAAAAAGATCTTCACGTTCCATGCGAGCTGCTCTCTGTAGTTGGCGTGCGGAGTTTAACTCCTCAGTTCCATTGCCTCCCTGCAAGAATCAGTTGATCAGAACATGGAAAAAGAAGATCTGAATTCTACCAAACATGGCAACACACACAACCTGCAGCTGCTGACAATGCTAGCCTAACAGTCAAGAAAACCTGAAAAGGCAGATTGTATATCTTACCAGAATAATTTCTCGACCTCTTCGCTTTCAGGGTTTAGCTCCAAAGCGCGTGAGAGAGACTGATAGGCACTGTTATAATCCTAAAGAAAAGAGAGATCATTGTCGAATGAATAACAGATATGAAAGGAGCAACATAGTTTTCAGACTGGACTGTTCTACCGCACCTTCATACACATAAAAGCTGCGCCTAGCCGATAGTGTGCCTTTGCCCACTTCGGGCGAATCTCTGCGCATTCAGTTGCATCCTCGTAAGCCCTTTTTCCATCACCCATACGAAGAAAGCAAAGGCTCCTGTTTGATAACAACTTGGCATCGAAGTTGTCCATCTTCAGAGCCTGCAACAGACAAGACAGTGAAAAAAATGATACTGTTGCCACATTTCTGAAATGCTGCTCGGTTTAGACCAATAATTTGTCATTCGGTTCACAGGCCTGAAATTCCTTGCAATGAAACAACAGCTGAGATTAATGTGTCATCATTCTTAATTTCTTATGTATTTATTGTAAACATAACTATCACCATTTTTTGGTACCACTAGCTATAGGGGTGAAACTTCTGCAGTCTGCACTGCTAAGCTAGGATTTCATTTATCTGACCAGATACGCACACTAGCGACTAGTCTTTCAACAGGATCATGTGATAGCATTATGGCGTAGTTGGTTAATTCACAAATTGGTATGGTGATATGGTCAATTAACATTAAAGATAAACCAACCAAACTGAAATGGTTGAACCATTTTCATAGCTGTACGCATGTACCTCCAGTCTATTATACAGGGGAAAAAAGGTACTGGGAAATACCTGTGTGTAGAACACTGACGCCTTCAGATAATCCTGATTCTTAAATGCTTCATCCCCTTGCCCTTTCAGTTCAGACATTCTCGTTTTCACAAAATCGCCATCCTGGGCAACTCATAATAACTCGAGTCAGGTATAAATTAAGAGGTCGGATGCGTGTGAGGAAGAAACAGTACTCCAGAAAAGACGTTAAGGTTAAGTGAATGAATTCAAGAAGCACTATCAGCCTATAAAAATATAGAAGAAGCGGTTTCCATGACTGCAAGAATTGAAAATCCCAGTTCTCACTTGCTACAGACAGGAAAAAAAGTAAGAAAACTCTTTAAGAAAACTGATTGGTGCACCTGCTAATGAATAAGTTATCCGATAAAGCATCATTCACATATCATGAGTTTTCATGAACTGATGTTAGACAACAAAGCAGATGCAAGAAAACAGATCCGCAATTGACGAGTTTCTTGATGTATGAAGTTTTAATTAAACATGACACCCAACATTACTTAAGAGAGTTAAAATGGGCCAAAATTTCTGTGGGTGTGCAAGAAAATTTACTTCCATGGCATACCTCAAGTTGCTTGATTTCCATCTTCACATGACTAATGATTCCATCAACGCTCCAATTGGCCACAGTTGAAATGGGAGATGTGAAAGGAAAGAGTATCTCGACATCTTCCCGTGTACCATACTCAGCAGCCAACTCTATTGGCAATCTACCATACTGTTGAGGAACAAGAAAAGATTTACAAAAGCAATATTGAACATTAGAAAATAAGCAATATTCTTGACACAATCCATGCAAACCTTATTTATTCACTACCTGATCAAAATAACAAACAGATGGCACGAAGGAAAAGGGCAAAACAGTAACAATTTTATGCAGTAAAGCTAACTTAGCACATAATTTTCTTTTTACAATACAGATAGCATCATGAAGGTGTACTTACATCATAACTCGTACAGTCATTGCATCAGTATAAGACAAGTCTATTGAAACTACAAAACCAAGCAAGACAAAAGAACATGTGCCCAAATGAGCATTATCACCATGTCAAGAACATTTGCGTTTGCTCCAGCTTCCAACAAGCACTTAATAGCTTCAGTTAAGCCCTTCTCTGCAGCCTTTACCAAAGGATTATCACCAGGACTAGCACTGCTCACATTAGCTCCACCCTATTAGAAGCAAGTATGAGAAGCCAATCATATGGTTGTCTTTTCGTTAATACAAAGATGAATAAAACGAACATCAGTTTATATAAATCCTACATTCATACTGCAGTATGGCAGAGAATATTATACCTGAATCAATAGCTTCACACAGGAGACAAAAGATTTGCGTAATGCCATGTCTAGAGCTACAAACAGACGATTACCTTTGTTGGGCTGGAAAAAACAAATAAATAACTTAATTTTCATGGCAAAATATGATAGTTCCAAGAAAAAAATGAAAATTGCAAGGGAAAAAGAGCTGAGACGATAGTTCTTTTCTCTTATATGTCCTAATCTGTAGGAAAGAACTCTTGCCACAACTACTGCTACGAACCAAACAGACAACCAACTAAGTCACATGCTCCTAACTTTTGGCATGGTATTTGTCACCAACCAGTAATGCCCTTAAATACAGGTGGGGACATTTGGAGAACGCGGCAAAAAGCCAGCAAAAGAGAGAACTGAAGTTGAAAGTCAACAGATCAAAGAAGATATTGAATAGTACATTTGCATTGTGCTGCAAAAGGATCTTGACGGTACTAGCATGTCCTTTAAAAGAAGCAACAGAGAGTGGTGTCCCAGTAACTGATAGTGCATTAACATCAGCTCCTCTAGAAAGAAGAAACTCTACTATTTCAGAGTGCCCTGAATAAAAGAAGAACAAGAGATTAGGATCATAACATATAAACATTATATACACAAAAATGCATTTGGGAAACACGTTTCATTAACTATCAGGAGAAAGCAAATTTGTGGTTACACATTTCCCTGAACAGACATGCGGAACACTTTACCAAAATCAGTTCCATAAGAATACAAATCATACCCACATAAGCATCCATCATATCATATCATTTCTATGCTATGTAATTAGAAATTTCTTGGTAAACAAAAAAAATGAAATAGACATCATAAGAAAAGATATACGGACTACACGGGTGAAGACAATATCTACAAATATTGATAGCTGTATGATATAACACATGGTTTTTTTGCAAATCTGTGAGCAAAAAATTAAAATCAATGCGACAACCAAGTTTAAAGTTTCATAAGACTAATTACTACTGTGTTGACAGGCACCCCACTGAAGCTTGGTGCGCTCGTGTGTGTGACGCGCTACGTGAAGTTCAGTAGCTCTGTCCTGTGAACTCTGGGTTTAATCCCGATGTAAAAAATCTAGCGCCCACTGTACCATGGCCTAGCTCGTGCCATTTCATATATATTTATAAAAGTACTTCAGGTGGGGGCTTTCCCTACCGTTGCATCATAAATAAAAAAAAGACTAATTACTATTCAGATGCTGATGGACATGAGAAGCGAATAAGATCAGTCTTGTTTCAATTTATGGCAACAAGAAAATTGTTCATATTAGGTTTGCTGGGCTCTTGGTAAAATAAATCCGCTTTTATGACCATGGCATTCCCTCTAGATTCAATTAGAGGCTGTCCAAAGTAAAATCTGATGCTAGATGCATCGTCGGCCGGTCGAACGCAAAACAATTCTCAAACAGAAAAAAAGTCCAGCACAAAAGAAGGGGCAAGGCAATAGCAAAGACCCTTAGCATGAAACTAATGCGTAGTCTTGCGGTCAGAGGAAAGTGGCAACGAAGCATCCATACCACGGATTGCAGCTGAGTGAAGAAGCGTGACGTCCCCTTGACGTTTCTGATGCAGATCAGCGCCATGGTCAAGAAGGTAGGCGACGGCAGGAAGGTTGCCGTAGGTGACGGCGTGCTCAGCAGGTGATTGATCTAGCAATAAGATCCACACAACCCAGTTACGTACAGTTGGTGATAAGTTACAAAGCTATGGGGTCTGCCTGCTTCTGTAGCCCACCCCTCCCGACAATTTCGGACTGGAAAACGAACAAATTACCCACCCTGAGAGGTGTCGGGCTTGTTGACGTCCATCTTGAGCTCCTCGACGAGGTACTGGTAGAGGGGCAGCCTGCCCCGGCCGCCGGCCGCGTGGAGGGCGTTGAAGCCCATGTAGGTGGTGCTGGCCACCGTCACCGGGACCCCGTGCCCGTGCACGTCCAGCTCCTTTGCGATCTCTGCAACAACGGGAGATGCGTTAGGAAGAACTTGGTAGCAGCAAGAAAGCACCCGACTTGTGGCAGGAACGTGGTATCATCTCAAAAGGTGGTCACTTTCGGCCCCAAATCAGGAAGAAACGGCCACTGATCCTCATGCCAGAAAGCCCCAATTTGATTGCCACAAGAAAAATCCCCCCAGGGACCCCGAGAAATCGAGCCCCAGCGAGCGTTCCAGCCTAAATCGCAAGCGAAATCGACAATCTCGCCGGGAATCCGCGGCCAGACCGGAACCCGCACGGTGTACTAAACCGTGAGCCCCCGGATCTAGCGAAGCGCCGGCGGGGAAAGGGAGAGCTGGGGAGGAGCGGGCGGGCTGGACTTACTCTTGATGCTGCGGACGTCGCCGTCGTGGGCGGCCTCGATGAACCTGGCCTCCAGCGGCCACTGGTCGCGGTCTGCAAGAAAACGAGCGAATCGAAGGGTGAGACCGGCGGGCCGGCGGAGGGAGATGAAGCAGGCATGGATTGATTTGGGTCAGATTAGGGCGCCGGCCGCCGAAGCCCCCGGCCGGTGACGTACCTTTGCCGAGGAGGAACTCGAACTGGCGAGGCAGCGGCATGTCCCGGGTCCCCATCTTCCACACTCTCGTCGCCGGCGGTGGCGGTGGCGGCGCAAGGCGAGGAAGGAAGGAAGCTTCTGGAGTGGGTGGAGTGGAGAGAGATGGGAAATAGAGGAATGAAAAGAGCGGGAAATGGGAGGGAAGGCCCAATGGAAGCTCGACACGTGACCTCCCACTGATGGTACGATCTGACACCAGTGCAGGCCTTTCCCCTTTGCTTCTCAATCTATGTTTTGAATTTTGAATTTCAACTCGTTGTACTGGCCTCTCCCATCTACGGTGATTGGGTGAGTTTTGTTACGGAGTAACATACGCTACAAGGCAGCAATCGCCACAGACAGTAGGCGGACACAAGATTTTCATCAAGGCTAAGCGCACTGTAAGTCCGGCCAAGTTTTCGTCAAAATAGGCTGCATCGCCGGTCGGAAGCCTGGGCATGTGCCTGGACTTAGAGGCAGTTCGGTCCACCTATGATCATAGATGAAAGAGGTCAAGTATAGTAAATGTTAGTAGACCCGTATCTGCGCCGCTTCGGAGGGACACGGGCGACCAACCGCGCTCTGAGCCCCGCCCTCCTCATCCACTCCCCTGGCCACCTGCCTCAAAGCGTAGCCAACGGGCAATGCCGTCTTGGTCCTTGTCCCTTGCGTGCGAGGGTCTCCAGCTGGAGCAGAGTTGTGTCTTGGACGACGTGTTGCTGGCGAGGGAGCACGCATGCCAAGGCAGCGTCCCCTAGTTTTTTCGGGGGTTCTGGCGGCTGTGGTGGATGTGCGGGTAGCACTACGGCCCGAGCGGTGGAGGCAGGTGCTCAAGCTGGCAATAGCATGGCAGTTGGTCGGCGAGGTGACGTGCGGCATGGACTGCAGCGAGGTGCTCCATTGGCCGCGTAATGTGTGTTGGCTACGACCCTACGGTGCGGTAGATCCACGGTTGCGTCATATACTCATATGGGACCGATCTTGCAGTGAGCTAGGGCAGCGGGGTTCTGCTAGTGTCTTCGAGTTGGCGGCCATGGCTGGGTGCTCTGGCGGTGGCGATATGCGGTTTCATTGTGACCCTACGGTGCGACTTACCGGCAGCGATGGCGCTTCGCACGTCTGGGGCACTCGGGCTTGGTCTTTGGCCTAGCATGCTCCTGTTAAATAGCGATGCAGGGGCAGCTACCCCGCGACATGGAGGTCATTGGCGGAGTTCTGGCCACTTTTTTCTGGCTTCCAGGGGTTAGGCCGTCGAGGCGGCTGCCCTGGAGTAGCAACGGTTACAGTACTCCAGCGTGGCACGTTTGTCTTGGATAGAGGTGTCGCGACCACTAATGTTTTTTGTTGGAGTTGGTGGTCGACGATGAGGCTTGTGAAGCGCATCTGCTCGGCTCGTGTGGACTCGGGTGTCGGTGTCCAGGTGAAAGCCTACCACTAGCCTCGGACTGGTGCCGACAATGACAACGTCTTCTTGCACCGTGTTTCCTTCCTGAAGGCATTGTCGGGGAACCCCACCCATTCCACACCTCAAAGGCCAAGGTACCTTTGGGTGAATACCCATACTTTTTTGGAGTGGTCCGTGGCGGCATCCACGTCGCTATCTTTTTTATGGCACCGCCTTGAAGTCCTCTGTATTTTTGCGGGAGTCTCGATTGTTGGGGAGCGTAGCTTTGCTGACGAGGTAAGAGGATTGCCGGGCAGCGGCCACGAACGATGATAGTGCACCAAAGCGGCGGCCTTGGAATGTGTTGCGACCATGGCTCCATGAGGCAGGAGTGTGGTTCTGTATCGCACGGTGGATCATCCAAGAGGGTGGCTGGCTCGTCGCCATGAGTTTTTTTTTACTAGTTCATTTCCGAACGTAATCTCGCCCTGGGCGTACAAGTTGTCGTAGATTTTCCCTCTACTTAATATATCGGAAAGCCAACGTTTGTTGGATGTTTCAAAAAACAAGTATAGTATATGGTAACAAAAGTTACAAAACTGAGTATCAAACCATACCAAAGGGTGTGAATTCACTGAGTAGTGTGTGATTAACAAAACTAACCCCTCTTATGTGCGCAAAAAGTAAAGTAATTAAGAATCTACGTGAATTGACAAAAGGATGTGAATACACTGAGTAGTGCGTTGGTTAACAAACCATCCTCTGATACTATACCAACCTGGGCAGTAAAGGTTAACCGAACATTTACCTCTCATGTGCGCGAAATCAACATACCAAAGGATGTGGCTACACTGAGTAGTGTGTTACTTTTGGTGACCTAGGTGATGCAAGTTCCCCACGCTGGTGGTGGCGTAAGTATAATCCCACTAATCCGAGGGGTTCACCGTGACAAGCAACCCTTCTCTGAAAGTCTGAAGTAAAAAAAACAATTTTTTTGATAGCGAAACACTGTGCCATATGCAATGGCATGCCGTCCATTTTTCATGCCGGCAACCTGTAGAGAAACAACTTTTAATGTTCGTACCAGATATAATAGTGAACACGCTATAGTGTTTCTATTCAGATTTTTTTTTGTCAGAACACTCGGCAAAAGGTTGGCAAAATGGAGTAATCCCGGTGAAAATCCACTAAATGGGTTAATTAGCGTAAAAATTCAACTTGTGTGGTAAAAAGCAGAATTCAATCCAAGAATATAAGATGCGGTCTTTTGAGTCTCCAGAATGCACGAGTTGACTACTCCCTTCGGTCCTATTTAATTGACTCAGATTTAGTACAAAGTTGTACTAAATCCGAGTCAATTAAATAAGACCGGAGGGAGTACATGTTTGACATATGATATGTAAAATAAACTAGTGAAAGCAGGAACATATTTTGCAAGAAAAATAATGCACATGTTATTCTTACATGGCCAATCCATATATTATATCATGCATATTTTTAATTCATTGACCACAGGCATGAGAATGCACCTTATACTATGCCAAAGAGTTGACCAGATGGATCACAAGAAACGGTTCGAGCAACTGTCTTTGCTGCATGATTCCTGAATGATGATGCATCAGGACAACTGATACATGATTATGTTTTCATGTAATTTACTCTGCAGAACAAGCTATGCAACTATTATGCTTGCATTCTTTAAAGTAAAACATTATGCTAGCATTTGCAATGGGCAGAGAGAAGATCGGCATGTTTCTTTTCACATCTAATGCGAACTGCAATGCAAAATGTTATTTGTCTTCTACCAATCTTTTCACTCTAGCTTAGCAGTTAGCACACTTCCATAAAACAGGATTTGAGCTTCAGCAAAACTCCAAATAAGTAGCTGAATATAACCAGTTCTGCTCTAACTTTTCACTCCACCTTAGCGACGGCACATGGATCGCATACAAAAAAGGCACCATAATTTAAGGTTCAACGTTTTGTCAAGAACACCAAAAAAAAAGAGCTTCCATTCTGAGCGAGCTTCTCTCAGCTGTTAGCATGCAGAGGGCGTAATCACCTCAGTTCCATCGCCTCCCTGCAAGAATCCGTTGATCACGACAAGTTAACAGATGGTCGAATTCTGCTGATTATTGGCAAAACCAAGAATCCGAAGCTTGCTTACAACACAGATCTAATGCCAGTCAAGAAACAACAAGATGAAAGGTGGACCTCTTACCAGAACAATTTCTCAATCTCCTCGCTTTCAGGGTCCAACTCTAAGGCACGTGAGAGTGCGCTATAAGCTCCATCATACTCCTACAGAAGGCAAGCACAGGGAGGGGTCAAATAGCAGATGTGAAATGAGCAACACAATTGTCAGTTTGAACTCTCCTATTGCACCTTCGTGAACATCAGAGCAGCTCCTTGACGATAGTGAGCCTTTGCCCACTTCGGGCGCAGCCTTTTGCATTTAGCCGCGTCATCAAAAGCCCTCTGTCCATCACCCATGCGAAGCCAGCACAGGCTCCTGTTTGATAACAGCTTCGCGTCAAAGTTATCCATCTTCAGTGCCTGCAGCAGACAAAACAGTGAAAGCTGCTGTTATTGCCACATTACAGAAACATTCCTCACTTTAGTCCAATAATTTTTCATTTCTCCCATGGTTACAAGGAAAGAAAAATGATACTTCGATTAACAAGTCAGTGTAATTGTCTTGCTTTAATGGTATGGCTGTTTCTTCGTAAAAAAAAAAAAAAAAAAAAAAAACAGGTCAGTGCCATTCTTATTTTACTTTTCAATGAAATAGAAGATGGAGATTAATGTGTTTCCATACTTATTTTAATTTTCAAAAGAAAACTATTACCAATTTTTATTAGCAGTAGATATAAGCATGAAATTTCTCCTGTCTACACTGTTTGGCTAACACCGGGTATATGGGACGAGATGCGCACACTTATGACTAGTCTTTCAACTGGTTCATGTCATAGTATTACAGGGTAACATGACACTTTTTTGTGCATGGCCGAGATAAAATAATGTTAATGATAAATAACATAAATTCTAATGGAGGAACATGTTTAATGGCGGTACCTCAGGTATACATAGAAAAAATAGTGTAAGTATGTACCTGTGTATAGAGCAATGATGCATTTGGATAATCCTGCTTCTTGAATGCTTCATCCGCTTGTCGTTTCAGGTCAGACATCCTCTTTTTCACAAAATTACCATCCTGGGCAACTCATGATACTTCAGTCAGAAACATATATTAAGAGGTTTGATGTGTGTGAGGGAGAAACAATGCTGTAGCAAGATGCTAAAGCGAAATGAATGAATACAAGAAACAGTTTTAATCAACGGAAGGTTTGGAAACCCCTGTTCTCACTTGCTACGCAGATACAAAAAAAAAAGACAAGAGAGCTATTTCAAAAAATAGCTTGGCTAAAGTTGAGGAAATATAAATAGAGCAAATTAATTATCCAATAAAGTATCATCCAAGAAATGAGTTCAAGAATAGAGGTTAGGCAGTGATGCAGGTGCAAGAAACATACATGTATAAGAGTCAGGAATAGGGAAAAAAATTGAGCAGTTTTATCATTGAAGTTTTGGTTAAACATCGAGTTGACCAATGTTGCTCAGAGAGTTAATGTAGACCAAAATTGCTGTGGGTGTGCAATACAATTTTGTACAGTGACGAACCTCAAGTTGCTTGATTTCCATCTTCACATGACTAATGATTCCATCGACGCTCCATTTTTCCACAGTTGAAATGGGAGAGGTGAAAGGAAAGAGAATCTCAACATCTTCCCGTGTACCATACTCAGCAGCCAACTCTATTGGTAATCTACCAAACTGTTGAGGAACGACAAAAGATTTAGAAAAGCAATACACATTAGTTAAGAAATAAGCAAGGTTCTAGACATGATCAATATAAACCATATTGATTCACTACCACCATAATAGGTAGACATAGTGCTAGTGTATTTCATCGATATACGCCTGGCGAAATGAAAGACAACGTGAAATAGTAACAAGCTTATACAAAATTAACTTCAGTCTTTATTTTTACTTACAGATTGCACCATGTAGGTGGTACTTACATCAGAACTCATACGGTTATCATTATAAGACAAGTCTGCTGAAACTAAAGCCAAGCAAGACACAAGAATGTGACAAAAGGAGCATTCTCACCGTGTCATGAACATTTGGGTTTGCACCAGCTTCCAACAAGCACCTGATAGCTTCAGTTAAGCCCTTCTCAGCAGCCTTTACCAATGGATTATCAAAAGGATTATCACAGCTCACTTTAGTTCCACCCTGTCAGATACAAGTATAGAAGACAAGCCCATCATACACTTTAGTAGGTAAAATCAATCATCAGTTTATGAAATTCTGCATAGCAACTGCAATATAAACAGAGGATACTATACCTGAATTAATAGCTTCATACAGGACACAGAAGATTTTTGTAACGCCAATGTCAAAGGTCCAAACTGACAAGAAGCCTTGTTGGGCTGGAAAAATGAGAAAGAAATTCAAATTTTGTGCCAAAATATGATAGTTCCAACAGAAAGATGGAATTTATAAGGGAAAAAAGAGCTGAGGTGATACTTCTTTGGTAAGAGTATAGCCTCACAGATTACCACCTATGAGCAAGGCCTGTTTGGTTGGTGTACAAAGGTTCCCGATATTTAGCGCACATTTTACCAAACATGTTTAAGGTTAGATGATGAAAATGAGTGCCATACTTTGCCAAGCCTAAGGGAATCCTACTGCATTTTTTTAGTCAGTGACACATGGGAACCAAGTTGCAGGAAAAAAATCTTCACACTAGTGTAGTGCAGGTGCGAACAAAATGGGCAAATAACTCAAACTTGCATGACTTTTGGCATTTAATTGTTTAGTCACCAAACAACATAATAAATACCTCAAAGACAGGTGGGAACAATTGGGACAATAGCAAAATCAAACAAAAGGAGCTAAAAGGCAACATATTAATGAGGGACTTGGGTAGTACATCTGCATTGTTCTGCAAAAGGATCTTGACAATACTAGCATATCCTCTAAGAGCAGCAACCGCGAGAGGTGTCCCAAGATCGGATATTGCATCAACATCAGCTCCTCTAGAGAGAAGAAACTCTACTATTTCAGAGTACCCTGATAGAAAGAAGAAAATAAAAGGTCATAACAGTATAACAACATTCATAGTACATGAATAAAACGTTTTAGGGCAACAAAGATCCAACAACTAGTGGTGGGAAGCAATTTTGTTGCCTCACATTTCTCAGAATAGACACACAGGAAGAGTTACCATTATCTGTTATCATAACAAGGCAGTAATAATAATACTAAATTAAGAGTCATCATTTGGGTAGGGGCGGCTGGGGGAGGGGAATGGGGTTGCTTTGAAATGTGCTACAAACTTACAACAAATAGTCTACAAAATAGATACCCCAAGAATTGCATATCATAGTAAGTAAACAAACATGTATCGGGAAACTAGTTTCAATGGTTAAACTGAAAAGGTTGGTGGCGATACAATGACACATGGATTTTTTTCACATATCTGAAGTCACGAAATCAGGAATCGCTCTTGATCCTCTGAAGGCTCGTCTCTGACAACAAATCAAAGTCCATCTACCTTCTGTGGAAGCGCTATAGAGTGCCTAAAACATCCAGAAAACGGGTGTGCCAAGACGGTGGGAAGTTCAGAGACAGGTGATCAAACTTATTTTGTTTTCTCCAGCCTAAAGCACTCTTTTCAATTGTACGAAGAATGAAAAAAGACAGCCATGCTTATGGAAATCCTAACAAGACTGAAGCAAAGGCTCTCCCACATAACATCCGATGCTACATACATAGTACATGAATAAAACGTTTTAGGGCAACAAAGTTCCAACAACTAGTGGTGGGAAGCAATTTTGTTGCCTCACATTTCTCAGAATAGACACAGGAAGAGTTACCATTATCTATTATCATAACAAGGCAGTTATAATAATACTAAATTAAGAGTCATCATTTGGGTAGGGGCGGCTGGGGGAGGGGAATGGGGTTGCTTTGAAATGTGCTACAAACTTACAACAAATAGTCTACAAAATAGATACCCCAAGAATTGCATATCACAGCAAGTAAACAAACCTGTACTGGAAACTAGTTTAAATGGCTAAACTGAAAAGGTTGGTAGTGGTACGATGACGCATGGATTTTTTCACATATCTGAAATCAGGAAAAGGGGGGTGCCAAGACGGCGGGAAGTTCAGAGACAGGAATCAAACTTATTTTGCTTTCTCCAACCTGGTGCACTCTTTTCAATTGTACGAAGAATGAAAAAAGAAAACCAGCCATGACTATGGAATTCCTAACCAGACTGAAGCAAAGGCTCTCTGACATAACATCTGATATATGCTACATACATAGTAGGTTAGTCCAGCAGAAAACAATAAAAGAAACGTATATTCTATTAACTGGCTGACCACTATCTGGCCTACGGCGTGCTCACCCTTCGCGTCCACGCGATGGTGATCGGGCGGCCCGCACTCCCCCGGTACTTATCCGGCCACGATCGAAATCTCCACCCAGTGGCCAGTACCAACCCGCGGTGCGCCTCGCATCCATTTCTGGCCACCGCCGCACCCGTCCAACATCCATCTCCATTCTCTAGCCGCCGGCGAGCCCTGCCCCGCACCCATACACCGTCGTCGACGCGCCCCGCCCTGAATCCATCACCGGCCTCCGGCGAGCTCGGCTAGCCTCCGCTCCGGCCGACAGCGCCCTTTGCCGCACCCAATCTCCGGTCGACTCCTAAAACTGGAATCCGTCGCGGCCGAGCAACTGGGTTCGGTGCGTGCCTGGTCCAAGGCGGCGGCCGATGGTGTATTGGCCAAGATCGGGTGGAGGGTCCTGGTTGCCGCGCGCGGTGGAGGGCCCAGGCGGCCGGGCGCGGGCAAGAAGAGGGTATGGCTCCACCGGCCTGGCGCGAGTCATGGGAGGGCATGGCTGCTGCTGTCCACGCGCGCGGGAGGCGAATGGAGGGTCTTTGCTGCTGGTGGGTGCGGAAGGGGTTCCGCTGGTGGTCGCTTGTCCTCGATTTGCCGTCGACCCGCCATAGATTCTTGCTCGCGGACTCGCCGGAGATATATAGGTGAGGCTGAGGTGCTCTGGCCCCGCCATAGATCCTTGCTCGCGGACTCACAAACGTGATAGCTATATAACTATCAACTCTGCATGTCAAGTTTATTTTCCAACCAATTATGGTTCGTCTGTAGAGAATTTGTTGCCTGATTCATACAAAGATTGTTGCTTGTTTCGTAGCACTTATCAACTGCAGATCTATGAATTGCGATTTAGGTTAGTTTTCCCCATCGTGTTGTTCTAATTTATCTCACCCACCAACAATTCTTTTGTGTGGCAGGATTATCTAAGGTTTTCCAGTGCATATGAGAGGTTGTTTTTCTTCTACTTGACGAGTTCCTGGTCACTTTTTCATTCTGAATTTCAGTGTATGATTTCTTGTTCACTTCAGTTTCTTTTTTGTATCTGTATCAGAGATTGGTATAAGGAGGATTAGTGCTATAGTATTTTTAGTTTCAACATTGTGAACAATCTGGATTGTGGTTCGTTTGTGTATGTACTGAGCTAGAAGTAACTGTCTGTAGATGGGAAGTTAGTCTTTGCCAAGCTAGAAATAATTGTATGTTCATGGGATGTTACTATTTGCTAAGCTAGCAGCTATTATGTTTGATGGGATGATACTCCTTGTTAAGCTAGTAGTAATTTTTTTGGTGTAGTTTGATGTAAATCCACATATTAAACTAGACGTAATTATGTGTTCTTGGGATGTTACTCTTTGTCAAGTTAGAAGTATTTTCTTTTGTGTTCTTGGTGTAACATACATGTGTCAGAGTAAAAGTAATTACATGTTGGTTGGATGTTACTTCTTGCACTGTCAAAGTTTTTGCCCCAAACCTGCTGCAACTTTTTTTGATTTTGTTGTCTCTGAACTAGGCTACTCATTAAGAGTAAGTGTAGTTTGGTCTGGATGTTAGTCTGCATTGCCCACAGTACCTGCTGCTACACACGGCGTTGCCATAAACTTTATTTGTACTTACTGCTGCAAAGTTGTTCTTTACATCATGAATAGAAATCCCAAATATGATGAACTTGAGTCTGCTATCGGACCGAATACCCTTGTTTGCAACTGGATTAAGCCCGTCATCAGTCAAAAAACAAGCTGTTCTGCTTCTGGTGTCTTCACATCATTTACCTATTGTAAGTTCTATATGATATTGCTGATTATTTGCAAAACCTTTTTAGTTTATCTTGTTTGATAATGATGCCATATAAAAGTATATACGGGCCAGCCCTATTTGATCTTTTAAGAATAGTCTACATATTGTTCTCTGTCAAACTCATTGTTGATCTTTTCTAGGTTGAAGCAAGAGTAAACTGAGTTTCTCCTGAATTAGCAGTAGTGGAGTAGTATAGGCACAACCAACATGGCTCCTCGCCAGCAGGGCGTGCATCACTTAGCCATGAATCATCTGGGTACGAGCTTTCCTTCATCCAGCTGCTACCTGCCAGGCTGCTCCACCCACAGCGTAAATCTTTTTTGGTCTCTCGGTACTTAAGTAACCCGTCGTGTTTAACCAAGCGCGTTGCTAACTGGTAGCAAAGACTGTCGATACTGCCTGAGTGCCCGTGTCGCTGCTGGTTCTCGTTCCTAGCCGTGTGTGCACTTACAAGTTGGTGTTTCACCTAGACTTGAGACGTGCTCTGAGCCATAATTAAGTAGCTTTTACTTGTACCGAAGTAACTCTATGTTTTATATCGAAATAATATTTCCAGTCATATTGTAGCTTTTAATTGTATCGAAGTAACTATATGTTTTATTGCGAAGTAATTTTATATTTTGAGCTATATAGTTGCTTTTACTTGTACCGAAGTAACTCTATGTTTTATAGTGATGTAACTTTATATTTTGAGTCATATAGTAGCTTTTACCTGTACCGAAATAACTATGTTTATAGCGAAGTAACTCTAGTCATATACTTTTACTGGTACCGAAGTATCTTTATATCTGAGCGAGAAGTAACTCTTTATTTTGAGACCTATAGTAGCTTATACTTCTCCCAAAGTAACTTTAAATTTGAGCCAGAAGTAACTCTACATTTTTAGACATACAGTATCTTATATTTGCATGAAAGTAACTTTATATTTTGAGCTAGAAGTAGCTTTTACATTTTCTGATATAATTCTATGTTACTCCAGATGTATGTTTATTTATCGGGAAGTAAGTTGATTTTTATTTGTTGTAAGTCAATGTTTTACTAGTCGCATGCCATTTTGTGGGATGTAAGCAATTGGTAAAGCATATGCAGCTTCATTTATATCCTCGAATAAACTTCTGCTTAGGTGATTACTCTAGACCACAACGAGCAAAACGGTTGCAGCTTGATCCCACCTTCACACTAGAAAACAACGAACAATACAGACGAGCAGTGGTGGTAGGAAGTAACTTTTCTACCGGTCAATGGATCTGGAAAGCATGCGGTGTGGGCGAGCGCGTGAGCCTGGAGTCGCCGGGTGGCTTTGTAGCTTTTGGATACAAGGTGGAACGCTAGGTTTCTTTTTCTGGAAAGAAACACAGTTTGAAATCTTTCCTAAAATAGACTGTCCGAACTGACCACTTTTTAGACTAAAAAGTGGCTGACCACCGTGTAGTCGCTCCCTAAAAGAAAAAGGTCTGTCTCAAAACAGGGGAGCAAGTCGACAAGAGTGAAGACTCTTTGGAGCATGAACCAAAGGCAGCAGGAAAAAAGTAACAATGGAGCGAAGTTCCTCTCCATACCAAGAAGTGCAGCTGTATGCAGAAGAGTGATGTTCCCCTTTGAACGTTGCTGACGCACATCAGCGCCGTGGTTGACGAGGTACTTGATGGCGGGAAGGCAGCCGTTGGTGACGGCATGCGCCGCGGGTGTGAAAGCTAGCATCAAGATCCACACAAGCCAGCTGAAGTTAATAATGATTATCAATTCATACAACTCTACGCTTTGGGGGTTGGGGAGGTGAGTTAGTACCCTGTGCGGTGTCGGGCTTGTCGACGTCCATCCCGACCTCCTCGACGAGGTACTCGTAGGCTGGCAGCCTGCCGCGGCCCCCGGCGGCGTGGAGCGCGTTCATGCCCATGTAGGTGGTGCTGGCCACCGTCGCCGGGATCCCGCGCCCCTGCACGTCCAGCTCCTTCGCGATCTCTGCAGTCGTCAAAGAAAGGGGCACGCTTTCAGTCGTCAGGAAGCACGGCAAGAATACTGAATTGTGGCCACCACATCAGAAATAGATCGCCACTGATCCCTAACGAATGAGTGGAAGAGCTTGGTAGTAATGAAAAAAAAGCCCAACTTTCCCCGAGAAAGCACGAAGTCGGACGCCCCAGCCTGAATCAGCACGCCCAGAACACCCCAGCATCAGACGCAACCAAATCCGCACCAGCATCAGACGCGTGGCTCTCACCCACAATTAATCCGCGCCAAGTCGGAAGTGAATCGCACTCTAACTGAAACCCTACGCCCCCAGATCTATCAGGCAACTGGGGACGGGACGCCGGAGGGAGAGAGAGAGAGAGAGAGAGAGACGGGTGTGGGGATTAGTTGGGTGCGGGCCTTACTCTTGATTTTGCGGACGTCGCCGTGGTGCGCGACCGCGAGGAACCTGGCCTCCGGCGGCCAGCGGTCACGGTCTGCAAAACAAGAAGCGATGAGACGGCGCGGCGGAGGGAGCCAGAAGAGCGGAGCGGGCAGGGTGTGGTTCACCTTGGCCGTGGAGGAGCTCGTAGAGGCGAGGCAGCGGCATGTCCCGGGTCCCCATCCTCCGTCTTGGGCGGCGGCAGCGGCGGCGGTGGCGGAGCAAGTCGAGGCGAGGAAGGAAGGAAGCTTCTGGAATGGGATAGAAATGGCGGGAAAACGGGAGTGAGTGAGTGGGGTTGCAGGCGGGAGACGCAATGGGAGGTCGACACGTGCCCCTCTCTCTCTCTCTTGGCGTACCATCTGACGTCGTGCCAGAAGCACGGGTCACGGCCTCTCCATCTCCCTTCCGATTCGAGTTTTGAAATTTGGACTTTGAACTTGCTTTCTCGGTCTCTTTTTCATTGGCAATTACTGACCGCGGGAAAAAATAAAGTGGGGTGTCGATTTGTATGTTCGAAAAGTTCGAATATTTTTCTCCCAGTTGTATGTAAAATTGTAAGGTAAATCCGTGAGTTCTTAGTCAGAGTCTACTCAGCTCTCCTTAGGGCTGCCCCCCCAATTATGCTAAGGTTATTGACACGTCACTGAATCTCGTTACAATGCTCGAAAGACTACGCCATTCAAAAGGGCCAACACATCTTCTAGCCATGGTTCATCCGAATAGGCATGTTTTGAACAAGTATTTGTTGTCTCACAAATTTAGCTAAACTCGGAGACATTGCCAACCGACCATGGGTTAGAATTTTTCATGGTTGCAAAAAAATATGGCTTTCTGATGCACGTGTTCAATCACTAATCTACCTCCGCGCAGCAGGTGAGGAGGATCGAAGACCATTTTGCCGTTATCGATATAGATCGAGTTTCGTATTGAACTCCATCTACCAAATAAAAGCCTTTTAGGTTCAAGTTAGAATATGGTGGTTGTACATGTAGTTGTCTAGGATGAACATGAATCGGTGTTCTTACCGAGACTTGTTAACTCAATTGTTGTCGAGTACCCGCAACTCATTTTTGCATTAAGCTCCAAAGGAGATGAAAAAAGTTACAACATCCAGAAAAGCGATCAAGCAGCAAAAATTGCGTCGGCGTGCTTTGGTTGTTGAAGACACGGATGTACCGCTCCATCCATAAGGACCGATGACCAGCATAATCAAGGAGTTGACCTCCTTCCTCTTGGCCATCGGCATGCCATTGACCACAGACGGCCACCATTCATCCAACTCTGAGCTAAGTTCATTTATTCAACTTTGCAGAACAAGTGCAAAAAAATTTGCAGACTCAGTAGTTGTACTGGTTTATTCTTATATGGATTTATTTAGAACATCACAAGAGATCTACGAGTCATTATATTACATAAACAAGAAGAAGAAGTGTTACATACATCGAGCCGGGCAAAAGGCATGATCCTTGCACCGAGCAACATCTACCTGCAAGATCACAACGCAGGAGCATTGGTCGCAAAACCACAAAAGGAGAGAGAGAAAAGATTACATGATTCCTCTGGCTCTTCCACGTCTACAACTAACCCATTCTTGCCACTTGTCCCGGATTATTATAGGACTAGAGTGCAGCAATTTCCAAAGCAACGATGTTTCTATGTGTTCCCAATCACAATGTGCTTGCTTATATGGTATTCCCTCCGCATATATAAAAAATATTGTGGGTTTTAGTTTAAATAGAAATAAATTTAAATTCTAACACTTATTATAGATCTGAGGAAGTACAAGAATAAAAGATTAGGTTTCATTGGCATTGATCCTTCGTATCCGCAGCTGCTTTTCCCTTGTTCACCGTTCTCTGACCCAAGCCCGTTTTCTCTAATTCTGCAGACCGATCACAGTATTAAATGTTGCACCTAGCAATAAAAACAATTAACCGTCTTGATATGCCGAAGGAGCCATGGAATCCCGCGTGACTTACTCAAATTAATCCGTACAAAACTCATTTTTTCGATAAAGAGAATATATTAATATTAAAATATACCAATTACATTCGGTCTCATCAACAACGTAACACCCTAATAGCAGTACGGATGCACACAGCCAAAAAAAGAAAAGAAAACTAAGAAAAAAAGTCCTGCTACAGCATCCCAGGCCTAGCAACAGCAATACATCCACCACCAAGACAACATCAGAAATACAAGCTCTCCAAAAGCAACGCCTCCAAAAAGGGAACGGTGCACCAGCACTGTTGTCGCCCGACCAAAGATCTTTAGTTTCCACCTTGAAGATAATCTCCGCTCTCATAACAATGCCTCCATAAAGGTCATTGCCACGCACAAGCAGTTTTTTTTTGAAATGAGGGTGTACCCCGGCTTCTGCATCATGACGATGCACACGGCCATTTATTAGATAAAAAGTCGGACTAGTATCGATTACAACTCACGCATCACCAATGGTTGATACAAAAATCAGTCATCTAAAACAACTCATACTATGACTACACATCAACATAGCCTTCTAGTATGACGCCAACCAGTCTGGCACAAGATATCCTGAGCAACTATCAGGAGCCGTGTGCAGCCAGTAGCCATAGCATCCCGCTGCCCCTCTGGAGAGAGTATGGCCCAAAGCTGAACCCAGTGGGAGACCATATGGATAACCTACAAAAAATGAAAAGTGACTTTTTTTATTAAAGATTATATCATTTCTGACCCTCCAAATAGACCAACATAAAGCAGAAACCCCAATCCGGATAAAAGCCTTATATTGTCTATCTACTCCATTTAACCAATTACCAAACATATTAGTAATATTAGTCCGAGATGGAAGATCATAAGTGAAATTAACCGTACGCCATAAGAGTTTTGCTAAAGGACATTCAATGAAAAGGTGTTGAATGGTCTCTTGTTCTCCACAGAAAACACATTTTGTACACCCATTCCAGTGGCGTTTAGCAAGATTATCCTTAGTTAACAAAACTTTATTACTCAAAAACCACATGAAAATCTTAATCTTTAGCGGAATTTTAACGTTCCAGAGATACTTCCTCAGAAAAGGGGTGTGGTCACACATAAGATCCTCATACATCGACTTCACTGTAAATAAACCATTTGATGACAATTTCCAAATAAAACGATCATTCGCTTCATTCAAATTTACCATCATTAGTTTCCTACATAATTGCAACCATGAAGCCCATTTATAACCATTTAGAACCCTTCGGAATGTAATATTCAACGGTGTATGTGCTAAAACCTGTGCAACTGTTACATTCTTATGGTGTACAATATTATACAATGAAGGATATTGATGAGCCGAAGAAGTATTTCCTAACCAGGTATCTTCCCAAAAGCGGGTATTCATTCCATTACCCACTTTGAAAAATCCTCTAGAAAAAAACTCATGTTTAACACCCATCAATCCTTTCCAGAAAGGGAATCGGTAGGCCTAGCTTGAACCTCCGATAATGTCTCCTGTCTTAGGTATTTATTCTGTAGCAATTCTTGCCACACCCCATCTTCATTAAGAATTTTAAAGAGCCACTGATGCGCGTAGATGTACACGTCCGTTGGGAACCCCAAGAGGAAGGTATGATGCGCACAGTGGCAAGTTTTCCCTCAGAAAGAAACCAAGGTTGAATCAAACCAGGAGGAGCCAAGAAGCACGTTGAAGGTTGATGGTCGCGAAATGTGATGCGGCGCAACACCAGGGATTCCGGCGCCAACGTGGAATCTGCACAACAAAACCAAAGTACTTTGCCCCAACGAAACGAGTGAGGTTGTCAATCTCACCGGCTTGCTGTAAAAAGGATTAAACGTATCGAGTGGAAGATGTTTGCAAAGAAAACAGTAAAAAACAATTGCGATAGATTGTATGCTATGTAAAGAATAGGACCGGGGTCCACAGTTCACTAGAGGTGTCTCTCCCATAAGATAAAAGCATGTTGGGTGAACAAATTACAGTTGGGCAATTGACAAATAGAGAAAGGCATAACAATGCATATACATGATATGATAAATATAGTGAGATTTAATTGGGCATTACGACAAAGTACATAGACCGCCATCCAACTGCATCTATGCCTAAAAAGTCCACCTTCAGGTTATCATCCGAACCCCATTCAGTATTAAGTTGCTAAGCAACGGACAATTGCATTAAGTATGGTGCGTAATGTAATCGACAACTACATCCTTAGACATAGCATCAATGTTTTATCCCTAGTGGCAACAGCACATCACAACCTTAGAACCTACTGTCACGATCCCGAGTGTCAATGAAGGCATGAACCCACTATCGAGCATAAATACTCCCTCTTGGAGTTAAGAGCAAAAACTTGGCCAGAGCCTCTACTAATAACGGAGAGCATGCAAGATCATAAACAACACATAAACAATAGATTGATAATCACCATAACATAGTATTCTCTATCCATCGGATCCCGACAAACACAACATATAGAATTACATATAGATGATCTTGATCATGTTAGGCAGCTCACAAGATCCAACAATGAAGCACAACAAGGAGAAGACGACTATCTAGCTACTGCTATGGACCCATGGTCCAGGGGTGAACTACTCACTCATCACTCCGGAGACGATCATGGCGATGAAGAGTCCTCCGGGAGATGAATCCCCTCTCCGGCAGGGTGCCGGAGGCGATCTCCTGAATCCCCCGAGATGGGATTCACGGCGGCGGCGTCTCTGGAAGGTTTTCCGTATCGTGGCTCTCGGTACTGGGGTTTTCGCAACGGAGGCTATTTGTAGGCGAAAGGGTAGGTCAGGGGGGGCTGACGAGGGGCCCACACCATAGGGCGGCGCGGGCCCCCCTCTGGCCGCGCGGCCCTATGGTGGCGGCGCCTCGTCGCCCCACTTCGTTATCTCTTCAGTCTTCTGAAAGCTCCGTGCAAAAATAGGACCCTGGGCGAAGATTTCATCCAATTCCGAGAATATTTCCTTACTAGGATTTCTGAAACCAAAAACAGCAGAAAACAGCAACTGGCTCTTCGGCATCTTGTTAATAGGTTAGTTCCAGAAAATGCATAAATATGACATATAATGTGCATAAAACATGTAGGTATCATCAATAAAGTAGCATGGAACATAAGAAATTATCGATACGTTGGAGACGTATCAGCATCCCCAAGCTTAGTTACGCTCGTCCCGAGCGAGGTAAAACGATAACAAAGATAATTTCTGAAGTGACATGCCATCATAATCTTGATCATACTATTTGTAAACATATGTAATGAATGCAGCGACCAAAGCAAAGGTAATGACATGAGTAAACAAGTGAATCATATAGCAAAGACTTTTCATGAATAGTACTTCAAGACAAGCATCAATAAGTCTTGCATAAGAGTTAACTAATAAAGCAATAAATCAAAGTAAAGGTGTTGAAGCAACACAAAGGAAGATTAAGTTTCAGCGGTTGCTTTCAACTTATAACATGTATATCTCATGGATATTGTCAACATAAAGTAATATAACAAGTGCAATATGCAAGTATGTAGGAATCAATGCACAGTTCACACAAGTGTTTGCTTCTTAAGGTGGAAGGAGATAGGTAAACTGACTCAACAATAAAAGTAAAAGAAAGGTCCTTCAAAGAGGAAAGCATCGATTGCTGTATTTGTGCTAGAGCTTTTATTTTGAAAACATGAAACAATTTTGTCAACGGTAGTAATAAAGCATATGAGTTATGTAAATTATATCTTACAAGTTGCAAGCCTCATGCATAGTATACTAATAGTGCCCGCACCTCGTCCTACTTAGCTTGGACTACCGGATCTTTGCATGCCATGTTTCAACCAAGTGTCACAAAGGGGTACCTCCATGCCGCCTATACAAAGGTCTAAGGAGAATGCTCGCATTTTGGATTTCTCGCTTTTGATTATTCTCAACTTAGACATCCATACCGGGACAACATGGACAACGAGATAATGGACTCCTCTTAAATGCATAAGCATGTAGCAATGATTATTATTCTCATATGAGATTGAGGATATATGTCCAAACTGAAACTTCCACCATGATTCATGGCTTTAGTTAGCGGCCCAATGTTCTTCTCTAACAATTTTGCATGCTCCAACCACTAAAATGATAGATCCTTCAGACAAGACGAACATGCATAGCAACTCACATGATATTCAACAATAGTTGATGGCGTTCCCCATAAGCATGGTTATCGCACAACAAGCAACTTAATAAAATATAAAGTGCATAAGTACATATTCAATACTACGATAGTTTTTAAGGCTATTTTGTCCCATGAGCTATATATTGCAAAGGTGAATGATGGAATTTTAAAGGTAGCACTCAAGCAATTTACTTTGGAATGGCGGAGAAATACCATGTAGTAGGAAGGTATGGTGGACACAAATGGCCTAGTGGTTGGCTCAAGGATTTTGGATGCATGAGAAGTATTCCCTCTCGATACAAGGTTTAGGCTAGCAAGGTTATTTGAAGCAAACTCAAGGATGAACAGGTGCAGCAAAACTCACATAAAAGACATATTGTAAACATTATAAGACTCTACACCGTCTTCCTTGTTGTTCAAAACTCAATACTAGATATTATCTAGACCTTAGAGAGACCAAATATGCAAATCAAATTTTAGCAAGCTCTATGTATTTCTTCATTAATGGGTGCAAAGCATATGATGCAAGAGCTTAAACATGAGCACAACAATTGCCAAGTATCACATTATCCAAGACATTTTAGAATTAGTACATGTAGCATTTTCCAATTCAAACCATATAACAATTTAACGAAGAAGAAACTTCGCCTTGAACATTATGAGTAAAGCCTAAGGACATATGTGTCCATATGCAACAGCGGAGCGTGTCTCTCTCCCACAAAGTGAATGCTAGGATCCATTTTATTCAAACAAAAACAAAAACAAAAACAAACCGACGCTCCAAGTAAAGAACACAAGATGTGATTGAATAAAAATATAGTTTCAGGGGAGGAACTCGATGATGTTGTCGATGAAGAAGGGGATGCCTTGGGCATCCCCAAGCTTAGATGCTTGAGTCTTCTTAAAATATGCAGGGTGAACCACGGGGGCATCCCCAAGCTTAGAGCTTTCACTCCTCTTGATCATAGTATATCATTCTCCTCTCTTGACCCTTGAAAACTTCCTTCACACCAAACTTCAAGCAAACTCATTAGAGGGTTAGTGCACAATTAATAATTCACATGTTCAGAGGTGGCACAATCATTCTTTACACTTCTGGACATTGCATAAAGCTACTGGACATTAATGGATCAAAGAAATAAATCCAACATAGCAAAAGAGGCAATGCGAAATAAAAGGCAGAATCTGTCAAAAACAGAACAGTCCGTAAAGACGAATTTAAAGCTGGCACCAGACTTGCTCAAATGGAAAAACTCAAAACTAAGGAAAGTTGCGTACATACCTGAGGATCACGCTCGTAAATTGGCAGATTTTTTCGAATTTTCTACAGAGAACTGTGCCTAGATTCGTGACAGACAGCAATGCTGTTTCTGCGCAGCGATCCCAAATATAACATCAACTTTGACATAGAAACTTTACTTGGCACAAAAACATGATAAGGAGAGGTTGCTACAGTAGTAAACAACTAGACTCAACAAAACAAAAAATTGCTGTAGTAAAAACATGGGTTGTCTCCCATAAGCGCTTTTCTTTAACGCCTTTCAGCTAGGCGCAGAAAGTGCAAATCAAGTATTATCGAGAGATGAAGCATCAACATCATTACCAGGGGTGTTGGGAGTTTTCTCAACAATGCATTGTATCTGGTCTATATAAGTAACTCCTCTCTCATTGCTCCTAGGCTTACTATTCTCATCAAACAAATTTTCAGGAACAAGCCAAGCATAGTTATTTTCCAAAGCTTCATGCATCCCTAGTAGTTTACTAGGTATTGGCGCTTTAATTTCCCTACCATCATTAACATTATTAGTATACTTAATTCTATCCATATCCATCTTTTCAAGTATTTGTTTAAAATTAGGAAAGAAACCAAGCCTCTTATGCTTAATAAAAACTTTTCTAGCTTCTTTAACTATATCCTCAAATTCTCTAACAAGAACTTTTAAAACAAAATTTCTCTTTTCCCCCATCTCCATATCCGAAAGTGTAAGAAACATATGTTGTATTATGGGATTGAGATTAACAAATCTAGATTCTAACATGTGTATCAAACAGGCAGAAGCACTTTCATAAGTAGGAGCAGTTTTTAATAATGGTATATCTTCAAAATCTTCATCCATACTAACATGGGTGAAAAATTCTTCTATATTATCTCTTCCAATGATACACCCTCGTCCTACCGGTATCTCTTCCAAAATAAACTTAGGATTAAGCATGATGAAATAAGCAAAAGGTAAACTAGGCAAACAAAGTAAAGACAAGTAACTAATTTTTTTTGTGTTTTTGATATAGAGAGCAAGACAGTAAATAAAGTAAAACTAGCAACTAATTTTTTTGTGTTTTGATTTAGGTGCAGCAAACAAAGTAGTAAATAAAATAAAGCAAGACAAAAACAAAGTAAAGAGATTGAGAAGTGGAGACTCCCCTTGCAGCGTGTCTTGATCTCCCCGGCAACGGCGCCAGAAAACAGGCTTGATGCGCGTAGATGTACACGTCCGTTGGGAACCCCAAGAGGAAGGTATGAGGCGCACAGTGGCAAGTTGTCCCTCAGAAAGAAACCAAGGTTGAATCGAACCAGGAGGAGCCAAGAAGCACGTTGAAGGTTGATGGTCGCGAAATGTGATGCGGCGCAACACCGGGATTCCGGCGCCAACGTGGAATCTCGCACAACAAAACCAAAGTACTTTGCCCCAACGAAACAAGTGAGGTTGTCAATCTCACCGGCTTGCTGTAACAAAGGATTAAACGTATCGAGTGGAAGATGTTTGCAAAGAAAACAGTAAAAAACAATTGCGATAGATTGTATGCTATGTAAAGAATAGGACCGGGGTCCACAGCTCACTAGAGGTGTCTCTCCCATAAGATAAAAGCATGTTGGGTGAACAAATTACAGTCGGGCAATTGACAAATAGAGAAAGGCATAACAATGCATATACATGATATGATAAATATAGTGAGATTTAATTGGGCATTACGACAAAGTACATAGACCGCCATCCAACCGCATCTATGCCTAAAAAGTCCACCTTCAGAGTTATCATCCGAACCCCATTCAGTATTAAGTTGCTAAGCAACAGCACAATTGCATTAAGTATGGTGCGTAATGTAATCGACAACTACATCCTTAGACATAGCATCAATGTTTTATCCCTAGTGGCAACAACGACATCACAACCTTAGAACCTACTCGTCACGATCCCAGGTGTCAATGAAGGCATGAACCCACTATCGAGCATAAATACTCCCTCTTGGAGTTAAGAGCAAAAACTTGGCCGGAGCCTCTACTAATAACGGAGAGCATGCAAGATCATAAACAACACATAAACAATAGATTGATAATCACCATAACATAGTATTCTCTATCCATCGGATCCCGACAAACACAACATATAGAATTACATATAGATGATCTTGATCATGTTAGGCAGCTCACAAGATCCAACAATGAAGCACAACAAGGAGAAGACGACCATCTAGCTACTGCTATGGACCCATGGTCCAGGGGGGAACTACTCACTCATCACTCCGGAGGCGATCATGGCGATGAAGAGTCCTCCGGGAGATGAATCCCCTCTCCGGCAGGGTGCCGGAGGCGATCTCCTGAATCCCCCGAGATGGGATTTGCGGCGGCGGCGTCTCTGGAAGGTTTTCCGTATCGTGGCTCTCGGTACTGGGGTTTTCGCGACGGAGGCTATTTGTAGGCGAAAGGGTAGGTCAGGGGGGCTGACGAGGGGCCCACACCATAGGGCGGCGCGGGCCCCCCTCTGGCCGCGCGGCCCTATGGTGGCGGCGCCTCGTCGCCCCACTTCGTTATCTCTTCGGTCTTCTGGAAGCTCCGTGCAAAAATAGGACCCTGGGCGAAGATTTCGTCCAATTCCGAGAATATTTCCTTACTAGGATTTCCGAAACCAAAAACAGCGAGAAAACAGCAAACTGGCTCTTCGGCATCTTGTTAATAGGTTAGTTCCAGAAAATGCATAAATATGACATATAATGTGCATAAAACATGTAGGTATCATCAATAAAGTAGCATGGAACATAAGAAATTATCGATACGTTGGAGACGTATCAGCCACTTACTCAATAAGCATCTATTTTTGATTTCGAGGACCTCAATACCTAAACCCCCCTAGTCTTTGGGTCGACAGACAATGTTCCATTTGGTAAGCCGGTATTTTCTTTTGTTTTCATCGGACTGCCAAAAGAACCTGGATCTATAGAAGTCCAAACGTTTCCTTACCCCAACAGGTATTTGCAGGAATGACAACATAAACATTGGTAAACTAGTTAATACTGAATTAATAAGGACTAACCTATCACCATAGGACAGTAACTTCCCTTTCTACCATCCTAATTTACTCTCAAATCTTGTCTCTACCGGGTACCAATGTGAATTTCTCAGTTTTTTTGTAATGGATTGGAATACCCAAGTATCTAAAGGGGAGTTGTCCAGCATCACATCCAAAGATCTGCTTATATTGGTTCTTCCTCTTTTGCCTCTCCAAAACAAAAAATCTCACTCTTATGAAAATTAATTTTAAGCCCCCATAACTCTTCAAAGCGGCACAAAATTAATTTCATATTAACCGCTTTATTAAGGTCATGTTCCAAAAAAAAAAGTATCATCAGCGTATTGTAGTATAGAGAGTCCTCCATCAACTAAATGTGAGATTAACCCTCCAACCTGACCATCAGCTTTTCCTCGTTCAATTAAGATGGCAAGCATATCCACTACAATATTTAAGTCTAGACTTTAGGTTGACCCCATACACATGCTTATTTCTCACGAAAACCAATTATTTATTGGGCACACCTAGTGATCAGCCGACTGATATTTAATTAAATTTCAGTCGATCATCCACGCGTTGTGTCTTTTTTTTTGTTCCTGTCTCGTTTTCTTTCATGGGCCTTAACGGTTAGACTGGACCCGCTTGAACACTGTACGTGTTTTGTAGCAAAACAAAGGCCACGCTCACACCTGCTAGCCGAGAGAACAAAACACATATACCACCTTTAGTACCTTACGTATGGTATTTTTTTTTGTGCGTTACAAACCACATGATCATTGATCAACATGGACGCAGATATAGCCCGTATTTAGTTGAGGTGTAGTTGCACATAGCTCACATGGAGTTGAGATGTAGTTGCACACAGTGTGCAAATACGACACAGTTACAACCCGAATGCAACTGAGTCTCAGTTGCACATGATATGCAACTTGGTCGCGGTTACACCAGACATGCAATTGATGTACCAGTTGCGTATGGTGTGTAACTACACACAATTACATAGCGTATGCAAGTGAATTACAGTTGCAGTCGGTGTGCAATTAGCACGCATTTACAACCCGCAACTGACGTATAATTGCACACTAAGTGTAACTGGGACACAGTTACAACTTGCGTGTAACTACGGACAGTTACACAATTGCAACCAGGGTATGGGTATCACACCATGCGCAAGTGTGAAACAATTGCGCGTGTGAGTATTTTTTTTTGGTGAAACTGGAATACAAAAAAGTTGTATGTGTTAAGTTGAGAATGCTTTTGCTCTTGCTATGCACATACCCAAAAAAAAAAATATAAACACACGGGGTAAGAAATGACCAACTAGAAAGGTACACTTTTATACTCTTAGGCTGCTTGAACACGTTTTATGCTTGCATTATTAAAGAAGGAAAAAAGAAACAAGGAGCCGTGACCAAGAGGAATGCCCACACCACCGGAGCGGTTCATCGCTAGCTGCGAAAGTCGCGGCCGGCCCGACAAATAAAATTAATGCCCACACAACTGGTCCTTGTACAGTGCGGCTGGGCCAAAACAACGCTGCACCGGGGGAAAAGGATTGTCCAGCGGAAATCTCCCAGATCTGACGGTGATGAAACGCGACTTAGATTTAATAAAAATCAGACGCCTAATTTCCAGCAAAACCATTATTTATTTCTCTACTATACACACTTTTTTTTGAGTTGACCCCGTACACATGTTTATTTCTCATGAAAACTAATATAACTTTTCCCTGCACAAGGATCTGCTCTAATTAGTAAACAGTAAAATTGCACCAGCTAGGAGCCACCACAGTAGTTTTGCATCGTCAGCCGTTCGATCTATACCTTAACGCTCAGGATTTCTTGGCCATCCCACCACACTCCCCGGACCGTTTTCATCTATCACGGCCCGTTAAACATTGAGGGGCAGCTACTCCGCGGACCGAGCTAGAAGATTTGTGGTGAGTCGGGCCATGATGGTGTTAACGGACTGTTAGATTTGCTTGCGGCCCTTTTATTAACCAGGCCTCCATTTGATATGGGCAAACATGCAGCGCGATCACTCTCCATATCCCGTTCCTCTCCCATGATGGTCGCCTAGAAGGTGCGCCTCCACCATCCTTTATGCTCCCTGCCGTTTCATTTTTAGTGTACGGCTATTTCGGGCCCGCCCGTAAGCCATGATTGATGCTCTGAGTTTTGTTGAATTTGATTTCTTCCTCACCTTTCCTCGTACCATAGATACTAATTCTTGTTTTTTCTTTGGTGATTGTCCCAGCGATTACATTGGTGGCGACGACGGGCGGGTGAGCGATGGTGATAGCAACAACAGCCGATGAGGCCGAGGCGTTAGAGGCTCGACGCCGCAAAGCATGCAGGATGCTGGAGATGGCGGTTGTGTCTCCCCCGTGCAAGAGGATGAGGTGGTGTCTCGCTGGTGTAAGTGGAGGAGACGGAGACTTTCGCTGGGCTAGCATACTGGACTCTCTCGTGCTCATCTGGTTGTTCGCTTGGGTAGGAGTGTAAGGGACAGGATTCAAGGACAAAGAGGAGATGTTTGCGCCGCAGCCGCTTCGTACCAGAGGTGAGGGAAAATAACCCGGCAGCAGTTCCTAGCCACAGGCCGTTCCACCTAGCACACACCTTCATGGGGAAGATGAAGTGCTCAGGTTGCTCTGCTTTCTTATACTGTGATAATGGTTATGCGTTTGTTTTTTCTGTGTTGTTTGTATCTGGTACCAAATTGTCATATTTGTTCTGTGAAACGAGGATAGAAAAAACTGACCCCATGAGTTATCATGAAGCATTATTATATGTATTCACCTTCAGATTCCCAACCAATTTTTGTATGAAATCGCGAATCCTCCACATGAGAAATGACATGACGTACTGAATGTGCTTGATAGGTTTACCTCCTGCAGTTGCCAGCAGGCTTAATCATTCTGTTATCAGCTTTCCCTTCAAGCATTGAAATAATTGTTATGAATAACAAGACAATGCCCTTTTCAATTGCAATAACTTGTGTTTCTTCTGTAATGGGTGTCTCATCTTAAATGACATTTTTTACTGCCATTTACTGCCTTACAAAAATAGCATCTGTATTATACAATATATCTGAAGTGCTTTTGTGTACAATTTTTTTTTAAATTTATATATTCTTGCTTTGACACGGAATAACCTTGGAGAAGTTGTAGGAGCAATTTCTTGGAATGAAGTAACTTGTGTTCAACAGCCATGCGGTTCAACTTGCAAAACTGAGCCTACCTTCTACAAGGTGCAAGATTGCAAAGCCCTAAACATATTGCTCAACATAGAAACAAATTTGGAGGGGCCCCTTCTGCAGTTTTTTAGGATGAATGGAAAGGCCTCTGCCATCTCTGGTGCAAATTTGATAAAATCTAAAATTTTCATTTGACTTTTGGCATTTATATATCATAGCATAAGTAGTTTAAGTACTGTCACACAAGGAACAAATGGGATAAACTGAATATTGCAAGATCATGTTCACCACTCTGATATCTCCGGCTAGGAAGTTGGAATAACACATATATGTAGTTATCTTGTCTTGCTCTTCCAAAAGTATATACACGACCTTTCATGGAGAGGAATCTGTCAGAAGTATGTGATTTTATTGCCAGCATTTCCTAATGTACATATATGCTATGATATGTCAGCACGGACTCCATGTATGTGTCAAATGATGTCAATTCTATCTCAGAAAAGAAATGAAGTCAATTCTATTGTTATTGTTCATATGAAGTCCATGAATGGTGGCCAGGAATAAAAGGTATTATTATATTATGTAGCTGGTGATGCAATTACATGCAGGCATGCAGCGTAGAGCATCAACATTCTGCATACTTCTTTCTCTTTTCTATCACCTTCTTGTGCAATGTTCCATGCTATTAAAAGACTGAAAATCTGTTTCTGTGGTCTTTATACTTGGCCCTAACCCACACTTAGAAAATTAGATGTTCCAGAGGGTCTACCGTAAACAGCAAGGCCATATTGATTTTTTTTACACAGTACTGTAATTTACTCCTGCTCATATTTCTTGCATATCTCTCAAATGATGGTTTGTGCTTCGCACTTCATTCTGACATCCAGTTTTATCTATTAAATTATTTTGTATTAGTGTTCAGCAATGCTTTTAATGTTCATTTAAATCTGATCAACTCGATAATAAGTCTCCTACCAACTATTACTACAGTACTATTTTGTGCATTGTTCCTCTCATCTGCAATTTTATACAAATGCCATCCACATCTCCTCTCAATTATCTTATAGTTTTTTTACTATGTATCTCGACTTACATGATCTTGATTTTTTTTTTGCATGATAGCAACTGGGGAACATGGGTTAAGCCGAGAGGATATAAATGTTCCATGCCACACTAGTGGAAAACAGGCCTTTTGATCCGGGTGGTTAGGGCCTTTTGTCGCGGGCGGCCAGCCGCGACAAGCAAGGCGCGATAAAAGGGTGGCCTTTTATCCCGGGTCACTTACGACCCGCGACATAAGGTCCACCACGTGGCAGCCGCGGGGCGCGCAGGGCACAGGACCTTTTGTCGCGGGCGGTATTACCACCCGCGACAAAAGGCCTTCTACGTGGCGCGCGCACAACGCTTCGCTTTAGGGTTTGAGGGTGCAGCACCCCTCCCCCCCCGCCACCCGACCGCCTGTTATATTTGTACGCTACTAGAAGTTGTACACATTCATTCATTATATATATATATAGATCGATCAAACAAATATTGGAAGCGAAGTCGATTCCCCTTACACATATTCGTAGGTTCCCTACATATATACATGGAGCTCACGATCGACAAACGGTACTAACGACCGTCTATTTGGAGGTAGAACAACTATTTGGACTAAACAAGCCTTTCTTGTTTATTACTTCTCTAACCAAAAGTCCCGCCAGTTCCTCCGCGATTCCTAGTGCGTGTTCCTTTGGTTGGAGTCTGTCCCGCATGAAGTCGACCTATATACGATAATGAGATGAGTATGACTATATCAGTCTTGATAACGAAATATTGATGATAATAAATAAAGTTGTGAATGTTATTGCTTACTTTGAATTTATTTCTGTTCGCTTCTCGGTGGTTAACATGCGAATGGACTCGCAAACGTAGTATCCACATAGATTCGTCCCTTGTGGCTGCCGGGGGCACGCTACAGGAGTAAATGTTAGCTTCGTTGCAAAGGTAATGTCCTTATGAACATTCTTCAAAGCTTGCCAAGCCCTGCCATGCAAAAGAATGATTGAATGAGTGGATAATTAATTGATATCTCACGAAAGATAAAGCGCGGCGATGAAGGAAATTACACTTGGAGCAACTTCGCAAGTCCCGGAACCCGTCCAGTGCCTCTACTCGGTGGGTCTCTTACTTCAACTACTCCCTTATCAGAGTTGAATGTCTAGTAGAATCCAGTGGAAGCTGCACATGTTATGCATATACGTCAGGAATTACACTTAACATCGAGTAAGAAAAATTGAATGTGCATAAAAGATCATTAAGACTCTCACTCGTAGTTGTAAGGAAACAATATTGAATCACAGAAATATTGCTGCCCCAAAAACCTTAGTAGGTTTCCCCCCGTATCTTCGCGTTTATGCTTCACCGTTTCAACATGTATTTTATCTGGGTCAACAAACCCAACATTGATAATATTATTACTTTTGCACTCACTGATCTTCAGTCTGCAAAAGAGAACACATAAGATATAATGAGTATATATATGCAATGAAAACGAACATGAACTGAATGAAAATGAACTTATATGTAGTTAACAACTTACAAGCAATAGCAACTCATGAGAGATTTGTCGAGGGCATCTAGATTGAATAACTGCCAGAGTTCATTCATCTCAATATGGATCTCCTCCTCTCGGTAGTAATATTCCCATGGTATACTCGCCACGATGAACCTTATGTTCTCCTTGCATGCATCAAGGTACCACTGATGCAAATTCCGCATATGTGTTGGCAGTTTATGCACACTGCTCTCGCTGATCAAGTCGGCCCCGTAGACAAATTTAGGAGCTATATCAGCGAGTGGGTACTGCAGACATCTGCTGCAGACAAGCAATTCCTCCACGGTAACGTCACAGTGCAGCCGCTAGCTTTGCAGCTTCTTCCATATCGAAACCACCACCATGTTCCTCGTACACCTTGGGAACATTAAGCACTTTGAGTGGTGGGATCGATTGTTTGGGCTGAGCACCGAGGAGGGGAACTTCCTTTCTCTTTTTGCCTTTTGTCGTTTGCTTGGCCTTGAGGGGTGCACTTGTTGAAGTTGACTTATTCTCAGTCTGCACTTCTAGCCGATGATTTGCTCGTGCCAGCAATGTCCTTCTCCTTAGCCTTTTCAGCCTTCTTTGTGTCAATTACCTTCGCAAGAGTGCGTGTATAGTCATCCTTCTTCTCGTGTAAGTCATACTGCGATGGTGTGTTCGGAAAACTAGTAGCATATGCTATTTGCTTCTCCGTGTATGGCTCGGCGCTGGAGGTTTTGGCTTATGGAAATGATCATAGTTGTGTTTCGCAACAGCGGCCGCATTTTCCTCGACGAGTAAGATCCCAAGGACGGGGGGAGGAACCTTTGGTACTTTTGGGAGGGGCGACCTCTTGGGGACAGGGACTCTTGAAACGCTTCCGGCTGGGTGCATTCCGAGTCTTTTTGGGCGGAGGCGGCGGCGCTGGAGATGGAGATGGAGTACCGATGTCGTGGTCGACGTCGTACCCACGGGGTGATGGTGTCGACATGTGATCAGTAGGAGGAGGTGATGGTGGCCTGCGATCACCTGGAGGAGGTGATGGTGACCCGCTGGGACGACCGGTACTAGGTGCTACCCAGCCCGGCAGCCTCGATGTTCTTCTTTTCCCGCGAGAATGATTTCTCCCGAAGACCTCTCTGAGTGTAAGCCCCCCATCACCTCCAGGGATATGGAGCTCCAATGTCTCCCACTGCGGGACAACTGAATCCACCCCGACACGAGCATAGCCAGCTGGAATCGGATTGCCATGCCATGTTGCCGGCTCACCTTCGAGTCCAAATGCCGGTAAGACATAGCCGACCGCCACCTTAACGTAAACCTTCCTGAACACCTCATGGAGATCACAAGGTGTTGTCTCCTTGATTCCATCCAAGGGGTCGCCAGGACCGGCATCTATCATCATCCGTGTAGGAGGGGCCTCCGAGTCGGCCACGCTGCTGTCTCGTCGCTGAGATATTTCAGCGGTATTATCCGGCGGGCGCTCGTCCTTTTAGTTCATTTATCTCCCGCTGCCGCCGCTGAAGCTCCCGCCGCTGCTGGTCAAGTCGGCGTTGGAACTCGGCCATCCGGTCATTCTCGCACCTCCAGCTGGCGTTGTTTAGCTCTCGCTCGGCTTCTATAAGTCTCCGCGTCGGCCGGAAACCCAAGCGACCACGGAACACTAGGGCCGAAGCCTCTTGTTCGTCCTCCCTTCTCGGGATTACCGAGGACAAGCGTCGACGAGTCTTTCTCTCTATCGGGAGCAAACTTTAGTTTTCCCGCCTTTATATCTGTCGTCACTTCAATCCATTTTTGCCTGGGTACCCTAACCCTGGTGTCACTTTCAACAATGTTCCCTGTCTTCATGTCATACTCACAGCCATGCGCGAGGAACCAATTTCGAGCCCTTGTGTCCCATCCTTCTCGCGTGGGTTCAGGAGTGATCCCGTTCAGCTCCATCTCAGCCTCTTGTGCATCCCACTTAGGCATGGCTCTTCCGTAGCCCCCTCGCCCCGTATGATGGTGATATTTCTTCTCGCTTGCATTCTTCTTGTTTTTCGCTGACAGGTTCACAGCCTCCTCTGATTCTTTGTACCTCACAAATTCTTCCCAAGTTATGCTCTCGCTTCGCTAGGTAGTTCTCGAATACCGGAGGCTTCTTGTCTTTCTTATAATTTTTCCATAACCGGTTCTTATACGCCCGGAAAAGTTCCCCCATCTTCTTAAGAGCCCATTTCTTCACTAGCTCTCGCTGCTTAGCATTCTCGGACTCCGATCCCAAATCCGGCAAAGTGAAATGTGCCATGAGGTCTCTGAAAAGTGTGTCCTTGTACCTATCGGCAACCTGATTTTCGGACACATTCTTCGTCTTGTTCCATTCTCTGACAGTGATCGGGACACGATCTCTAACCACAACTCCGCACTGATTTTTGAACTTCACTCCGACATTCTCGGGTACCACCGGTTGGCCTTCCGGTGATATAGCTTCAATTGTGAAGTGGTCTTTCTTGGTCAACTTCTTTGCCGGGCCTCGTTTCTCTATCTTATCTTCGGAGGCCTAAGAGAATACATATAGAATTGCATTAATGCCTCTATACTAATGCCTCAATACATATGTACATATAGAAATCCATTAATACCTCGTCACCGGAGCCGTCGCCGGCTTCTCCGTCACCGGAGCCGTTGGCTTCTCCATCACCGGAGCCGTCGGGTTCTCCATGACCGGAGCCGTCGGGTTCTCCATCACCGGAGCCGGCTCGGTCGGCTTCTGTACCATCGCGTATCATGTCCGCGAATATGTCTTCCTGTTCCAAGTCCCGTTCGAATTGATCCATTGTTTCTGCAAAAGAATTAAATCGATAAGTAAATGTTCAAACACAAACCAAACCCTAACCCTAATCAAACACAAACCAAACCCTAACCCTAATCGGCGACACGTGTTTGCGAGAGGGAGAGGGGTGTCGGCGACGCGTGTTTGCGAGAGGGAGAGGGTCTCGGCGGCGCGTGTTTGCGAGAGGGAGAGGGGTGTCGGCGCGTGTTTGCGAGATGGAGAGTGCGCGTGTTTGCGAGAGGGAGAGGGGTGTCGGCGCGTGTTTGCGAGCGGGAGAGGGCGCGTGTTTGCGAGAGGGGAGGGTGTCGGCGACGGGTTTTGCGAGGGGGAGGGAGTCGACGTCGCTTGTTTGCGAGAGGGGTCTCGGCGGGTGTTTGCGAGAGGGGTGTGTTTGCGAGAGGGGTGTGTCGGCGGGTGTTTGCGAGAGGGGTGTGTCGGCGGCCGATCCGAATTTGAACTAACTAATCAAATTTAAACTACAAATTTGAACTAACTAATTACATTTAACAAAAATAAACTAACTAATTACAACAAAATACTTACAAAATTTAAACTACAAATTTGAACTAACTAATTACAACAAAAATAAACTAACTAATTACAACAAAATACTTACAAAAATGAACTAACTAATTACATACTAAAATGTCTATATACAAAAATGAACTAACTAATTACATACTAATTATCTAACTAATAACTAATTACTAAAATGTCTATATACAAAAATGAACTAACTAATTACATACTAATTATCTAACTAATAACTAATTACTAAAATGTCTATATACAAAAATAAACTAACTAATAACTAATTACAAAAATGAACTAACTAATTATACAAATTATCTAACTAAGAAAAAAAAATTAAAAAAAAGAGGGCCGGCCGGGGCGCCCGCGCCGGCGCTCGCGCACATGGCCGGCGGCTTGTACCTGCGGAGGGCGCGGCGGCGCGCGGCGGCGGGGCCGGCACGGGCACTGGGCGGCGGCGGCGGGCGCGCGGCACGGCGGCAATCGACGGCGCGGGCGGCACGCGCGGCGGCAATCGACGGCGGCAGAGGGCGCGGGCGGCAGAGGGCACGCGCGGCAGAGGGAGCTCGAGGAGGCCTACGGCGGCGACGGCGCGGCAGAGGAGATCGACGGCGGCGACGGCGCGGCAGATCGACGGCGGCACGGCAAAATCCGGCAGCCTGGCGGCGTGAATTTCGCTAAGTGTTGGCCTCCGTGTGTCGCGGGTGGGGGCTCCGCCCGCGGGGCTAGGTATTTATACCTAACCCCTTTTGTCGCGGGTGGTGGCACGACCCGTGATAAAGGCCCCCTTTATCACGGGTCGTGCCACCACCCGCGACAAGGGGGTCCTCTATCGCGGGCCGTGGCTCGACCCGCGACAAAAGGGGGTGGGAGGGGAGGCGGCCGATCCGCGTGAGCGCATCCAACGGCTCCAGGCCGTTGGATTCAAACGGCCCGGAGCCGTTGGATGCGCTTCACGCGGATCAGGCCTCGCAACAGTTTTTGTGTTTCGTTTTTTTCTGTTTTTTGTTTTTCTGTTTTTTTTTAATAAAAACTATTATTTCAATAACTTTTAAATGGTAACTCAAAAAGAAAAGTTTTATATATGAAAATTGATCAGAAAAATCCAATGAACATGAATATGATATCCATATAACTATTTGCATCTCGCATCATATCCACTCGTGTCGCGTCCCCGTGCCACGTGTCGCCACCTCTTCCACGTGCCTCGCCCGCCGACGCCGGCGTGCGACGTGTAGCCACCGCTGCCACGTGCCTCACCCCGCCGACGCCGGCGTGCGACGTGTAGCCACCGCTAACACGTGCCATGCCCCGCGTGCGCTATATAGAGCGACGAGTGCGGGCGCAACCACACGCCGCCACCGCCTCCGCTCATTCATCTCCGGGATGCCTCCATGTCGTCGAGGGGCGTCCGGTTTCCGTGGCGTTCGAGTGCATCCGAGCGGTAGGTTCACCGCCGAGATACGCGCCGGTGGCTTCCGCCTCACCCTCGGCACGTACAACACGCCGGAGGAGGCGGCGCGCGCTTACGACGCGGCGGCGTGGCGCTTTCGGCGGCCGGGGCACGACATCAACTTTCCGGATGTTGAATCGCTAGAGGAGGCGGAGTTCCTCGCGCCACCGCCGTGCCTCCTCACCGACGAGGACCGTCGCCGGCATCGCCGAGTGCAGCGCAGGATCGCCATCGCCGAGCGCGACGAGCGCTGATGCGCCAGTGGAGGGCGCGGTCCCCCGACGCGTTCTTTGCTAACCTTAGGGCACAACGCAGGTCCAACAGGCGCAACCGTCGGGCCGTCGCCGCCTTCGAGCTCGAGAACTCGAATACAACTTGGACCGAAAACGACCCTCGGTGGGATGACCTTTGGACGGAGACAACCTCCGACGACGAGTAGAGACTAGACTAGTAATTTATCTATTTTATTGTAATTTCAATAAAGTCGTTGTCGGTTCTATTAGTTTAAATTTAGTTTATAAAGTCGTTGTCGGTTGTTTTTGTTCAATAAAGTGGTTGACACGAAATTTATTACGATTGAACTGAAATTAAAGTACAGAGCTCAACCGAAAAATAAGATACATGGCTAGATTCGAATGTTGGAGCCATTCAATCATAGTCGTGCCTAGTCCTATACACGTCGCCACCGTAGTCATCAAAGTCGCCGACGTCATCGTCGCTAGCATCGGGGTCGCGGTTGTCGAACCTCGGCGGATGACCACGCGTGGGCTGGGATTGAGGGTAGCGCAGGCGGGGGCCACGATAGGCCAGGACGCTCGGAGAGTCCGGCCGCGCCACCACATCCGACGGCCGGCCTCGTTGAAGTTCGAAGGAGGCGGGCCGTCCTCCTCGTACCCGGCAACCGCCCTCTCACGCCGATTGATGAAGAAGCTGTCCCAAGTCGGGCTGTAGTCGGGATGCCACTGGGGATTCCTCCGCTGCTCGGGCGTGAGCTCGAAATAGTAGTGGTTCGTGATGGCCATCTCGCGTGGCACACCTACAGGGATAGGAGGGACCGGTACGCCTCCGACGCTCAGCAACCAGCCGGTCGGGACGCGGTAGCCGGGCGGGCAGGGGTAGTTCGAGGCGCAAAGCGCCTCCGCCTCCCGGGGTGTTAGACATACGATGGAAGCCATGGGAGAGAGTGATGAGGTTTGCAGATATGAGAGTCCAAGCCTACATATATATAGTGGAAAATGGCGGGAATGCGGGAAGAAAATAGGCGGGAACGAAGTGGCGCGCGAAACTTTCATCCCGGGTGGAGGCTCAAACCGCGACAAAAGACTGGGGGAGGCTTATCTAGGAGGGCCTTTTGTCACGGTTGGTGGCTGCAACCGCGACTAAAGATGTCGGCAGGATAATAAGGATGTGTCGGTAACCTTTTGTCACTGTTGGTGGCTGCAACCGCGACTAAAGCTGTCGGCAGGATAAGGATGTGTCGGTAACCTTTTGTCACGGTTGGTGGCTGCAACCGCGACTAAAGGTGTCGGCAGGATAAGGACGCGTGGGTGGACGCACCGCTCGATGAGATAAAGCATGTAGCGCACGACGGCTCGTCGAAGTAATAAGACAAAGTAGAAGCGGTGCCGTGCCTATAAAAGGAGCATCGATACGCCTTGCCAAGCGGATCAACAAGCCAAGCACAGCTTAATCTTCATTATTACATAAATGTAGAGATTGTCTTGGGAACTATATATGAAGAATACATTATTACATCGCCATCTAGTGTTGTGATCTTCTACGCCGTAGCCATGGAGAATCTTCATCATTTAGCAAGATGCTTGGGTCAATTTTCACCGTGAAGGGCGGAATTTCTTTAAACTTATTATAATCTTCCGACATGTCTGTCTTGTCATCCACTCCCACGATGTTTCTTTTCCCCGAAAGAACTATGTGGCGCTTTGGCTCCTCGATTGATGTATTCTTTTGTTGATTTCTTTTTCTTGATTTGCTAGACATGTCCTTCACGTAGAAAACTTGAGCCACCTCGCTGGCTAGGACAAAAGGCTCGTCCGTGTACGCAAGATTGTTGGGATCCACTCGTTATCATACCGTACTTATCGTCAATATGTATAGCGCTGAGCTTCACCCATTTGCACCGAAACAAAGGGACCTTAAAAGTGGGACCATAGTCAAGTTCCCATATCTCCTCTATGTATCCATAATATGTGGTGGTCTGCCCATTCTCGTCCGTTGCATCGAAGCGGACACCGCTGTTTTGGTTGGTGCTCTTCTTATCTTGGTCGATCGTGTAAAATGTATTCCCATTTATCTCGTACCCTTGGAATGTACATATGTTTGAAGATGGTAACCTGGCCAACAAGTACAGCTGCTCCACCGCAGATGGGTCATTAATGAGATGTCTTTGCAACCAACCGCCGAAGGTATTCATGTGTTGACGTGTAATCAAGGACTCGGGCTGGCCCGGGTTTATTTCTCGTAAAACATTCTTATGTTTCTCGATGTACGGAGCCACCAAGCTGGAATTGTATAGAACCGTGTAGTGCGCTTGATTGAAAGAAATCTTGTCCCTCCACACCGTTGCTTTCCTTCCTAGTGTGCCTTTTCCAAGTCAGCCTCCCCTCATACCGAGATTCAGGAACACCAATCGGCTTAAGGTCGGGAAGAAAGTCAACACAAAACTCAATGACCTCCTCGGCTCCGTAGCCCTTTGAGATACTTCCTTCCGGCCTAGCTCGGTTATGAACATATTTCTTTAAGACTCCCATGAACCTCTCGAAGGGGAACATATTGTGTAGAAATACAGGACCGAGAATTCTAATCTCTTCAACTAGGTGAACGAGGAGGTGCGTCATAATATTGAAGAAGGATGGTGGGAACAACAACTCGAAGCCGACAAGACATTGGACCACATCTTCCTGTAATCCCGACAAAGTTTCCGGATCCATTACCTTCCGAGAAATTGCGTTCAGGAATGCACATATCTTCACAATGGCTAGTCGAACATTTTCTCGGTAGAAGTCCCCTCAATGCAATCGGAAGCAATTGTGTCATAAGCACGTGACGAGTCATGGGACTTCGTGTTCTGGAATTTTTCTCCTTCATATTTACTATCCCCTTTATATTCGACGAGAAACCGGACGGAACCTTGATACCGAATAGGGCTTCAAAAAAGATCTCCTTCTCTTGTTTGGTAAGAGCATAGTCGGCAGGCCCTACAAACTGCCCCGGATGATTGCCGTTTCGTCCTTTATGAAGTTCCCGGTCCTCCCGTGCTTCGTTGTATCTTTTGTCTTTCCATACACGCCTGTAAAACCTAGAATATTCACACAAAGATTCTTGGTCAGGTGCATCACGTCGATTGCAGAGCGGACTTCCAGGACTTTCCAATATTCTAGCTCCCGAAAAATAGATTTCTTCTTCCACATGGGCGCGTGTCCGTCATCGTCTTTCGGAACAGGTCGACCGCTCGGACCCTTTCCAAAGATAACATTTAAATCCTTGACCATGTCAAATATATCAGCACCACTACGGGGGACAGGCTTCGGACGGCGGTCCGCCTCGCCATCGAAATGCTTGCCTTTTTTCCTTAAGGGATGCTTGCGCGGAAGGAAACGACGATTGAACGGGTACACAACTTTTCCGCTTTTTCCCAAATATTTACTTTCAGTCTCATCTAAACAGGTGTGTGCATGCATTGTATCCTTTGTTCGTCCGTCCCGAAATGTTACCGAGAGCAGGCCAATCATTGATGGTTACGAATAGCAACGCTCGTAGGTCAAATTCTTGCTCCGTGTGCTCATCCCACACACGTACACCTGGTTTGGCCCACAACTCCAAAAGTTCATCGACTAATGGCCTTAGGTACACATCAATGTCGTTGCCCGGTTGCTTTGGGCCTTGGATAAGCACTGGCATCATAATGAACTTCCGCTTCATGCACAACCAAGGAGGAAGGTTGTAGATACATAGAGTCACGGGCCAAGTGCTGTGACTGCAGCTCTGCTCCCCAAAAGGATTCATGCCATCTGTACTTAGACCAAAGTATAAGTTCCTTGCCTCACCCGCAAAATCCGGAAACTCTCTCCCGATGTTTCTCCACCGCCGACCATCAGCGGGGTGCCTCAACATCGCGTCTTTCTTACGTTCTTCCATGTGCCATCGCAACAACTTGGCATGCTCTTTGTTTCTGAACAAACGTTTCAACCGTGGTATTATTGGAGCATACCACATCACCTTCGCAGAACCCTCTTCCCGGGTGGCTCGCCCTCAACATCACCAGGGTCATCTTTTCCGATCTTATACCGCAATGCACCACATATCGGGCATTTATTCAAATTCTCGTACTTCTCACCGCGGTAGAGGATACAGTCATTAATGCATGCATGTATCTTCCGCACATCTAATCCTAGAGGGCGGACAAGCTTCTTTGCTTCATATGTACCGACGGGCAATTCATTATTTCTTGGAAACAGCTTCTTTAATATTATCATCAATTTCTCAAATCCCGAGTCAGTCACACCGACCTCCGCCTTCCATTTCAGCAATTCCAATATGCTACCCAGCTTTCTATGCCCATCTTCACAACCTGGGTACAACAATTTGTGGTGGTCCTCTAACATCTTGTCGAACCGCAACCTCTCCTTATCCGTGTCACGCTCTCTTCTTGCATCAGAAATGGCCCGACGAAGATCATCATCAACAGGATCATCTGATGCCTGTTCTTCACCTCCTTCTTCTTCATTGTCGTCCATTGCGGTATCAAAGCATTCAGAGAACATAGATCGATAGTACTTCTCATCATTATCTTCTTCCTCATCGCCGTCTTCCATCATAATCCCTTCTTCTCCGTGCTTGGTCCAAACATTATAACCGGACATGAACCCAAACCGAAGCAGGTGGCTCTTAATATCTCTTGAGCAAGAGTAATCCTTCTCGTTCTTACATTTTAGACATGGACAGCACATAAAACCTTGCTTCGACTTGTTGGCCTCGGCCACAAGCAAGAAAGAATTCACGCCCTCTCCGAAAGCGGGAGCACATCGGTTACCGTACATCCATGGATGACTCATCTGCATCATAAGCACAATTATATATGTATCAGATGCAATCACCTTGCTAAAATTAGTATTGTACGGACTATGCATATATATATATAGTCGAGAAAATAGTTGCTAACCTTTTTGGATCAAAAAGAGGAGAAATCTTATCAAATAAACCAAGTGGCATCCCTCTCACAAGCATTCCATCAAACACCTCTTGTGCACATGTAGAAAAAATGAGCTAGCATACACCTCCACCTTCACCACCAAGGAAAAAATGAGGTGGGGGGTGGCTGGCTGCTTCTATATATAGGGCGGGGACATTTTGTCGCGGGCCGTATTACGACCCGCGACAAAAGGAGTGGCCACGTCGCTCCTACCCCTTTTGTCGCGGGTCGTAATACGGCCCGCGACAAAAGGCCGCGACAAAAGCCTCCGCGCGCTCCACATGGTTTCGAGGCGACGTGGCCAGGCCATTTGTCGCGGGTGCAGGCGCGCCCGCGACAAAAGGCTCCCACGGAAGCCCTGTTTTCCACTAGTGCCAATTAATTGACGCCTCCTAGAAATTGAGGATATAATGCCTTCCTTTGATATGGATGATCACATTCTTCACCATTCCAAGGTATTTACTCGATTAGTTGGTTTTATAATATGATGTCAGTACACACTTGAGGAGATACTTAATTCACTCAATGAAAGAGTTAAATTGTGTGCAAGAGTAGAAGATGCTAGCCTTCTAAAGGACAAAATGTTCTAACTTCTTGCTCTATAACATCACCTTGCATTCTAATTAAAATTATTCAGATTCTTAAAAAATGTGTCTACAATCCAATTTTGCTTAACATTTCACTTATCCCTTGAGTTGGACGGGCGCCGCAACGCGCGCAGTTCATGGTCTAGTATATCACAAATCTAAAACTCCTCGGAAGGCAGCCCATTTCTGAGCCGTATCAATCTACACCTTCTACGTTCTACCCATGTTCTAATTAGTATAGCACGACCTAACAGCGTATGCAACACGGAACAGCGAATCGGTACGTGCGAAGGAACCCAGGAGGCGGCGGAAAGAAGGCACAAAACCCATCTAGGTTCCATCCTCTTCACCAGCGATACCGCCGGTCCGCTTCGCCTCCGGTGGCCTTGGGGCCTTGGAGGTGTGGCGGACCACGGTCCCTCACCGGCAGGGAGTTTTCGTTCTTAATTTAGTTTGCTTTTCAGTCTCTTTTTTGAGATGGTGAAGCGGCGGCTACATTCTGAAGTCAGAATAAGGTCCTCCCCGCCCTATCCTCGCTCCGGTGGTGCATCTAGCGCTGACGGAGGGCGCGTGGAGTTGTGTGCCCGTCGGATCTCCTGGGATCCGGTCGGTTTTTGTGTTTGTTGGTGTGGTTTTATGATAGTCTCTTCCGATCTACGGTTGTCATCATTGGGGATGGTTGCTGCTCTGGTGGTGCGCTGGTCCTTTGGGACCTTAGCACGATGACTTCCCGTCTGTCTAGTACAACAAGCTCTACTACGACAAGCTTTGCCTGACTCCAGCGATGGAGGGGCGAGGACAGCGGCGCGCCTTCGGCTCGTGCTAGTGTTTGTAGTCGTCGCTAGGTGGTCCGAGTACCAATTTGTAATTTTCTTTATTTTTTTTGGGTGAATTGTACTACTATTGATGATTATTAATAGATCGGTGGATTTCTCGCAAAAAAAAACACGAAACCGCGGTTTTACTCCATAGCCAGCATTGAGCCGCAAAGGCCAAAAGGTAAACCAACACGCTCGCAAACTCCTCCTGTCCACTCCAACTGAGAATCTGCAATGGAGCCCCTGCACCGCGTATTTGCTCTGGCCTCTGAGGAAGGTGTCCTGTCGCGGTTGTGCGGCCGCGCCAACGATATCATAACCTTGCTCTACGCCGACGATGCGGTCTTTTTCATCAACCCGGTGAAGGCGGAGCTTGAGGCGGTTCGCGGCATCCTCTCTTGCTTTGGCGAGGTTACTGGGCTGTATGTCATCTTTGCCAAGACAGTCGTGATCCCTATCAGATGTGAGGGCCTGGATGTTGCTGACATTGTCTCACCTCTTGGGACTAGGGTCGCCTCCCTCCCCTGCAAGTTTCTTGGACTACCCCTCAGTCTTCGCAAGGTTGACTTCCAGCCCCTGCTCGACCGTATCGCCAGCCGCCTCGTTTGTTGGAAAGCCAAGCTGCTATCTGCCCGCTGGTGTCTAGTACCTCTCAACGCAGTCCTCTCCGCGCTTTCCATCTATTGGATTTGTATCCACTTGCTCCCAGCCTAGGTGCGCAAGGAGATTGATCGGATTCGCCGGCCTGGCTGTGGCGATGACAGCTGCCATGGTGGCCATTGCAATTAAAGTGGCCTGGTATCTGCCGACCTCGTGACCTTGGCGGCCTGGGAACCGTCGACCTCGGGACTGCACTTCACCTTAAGTGGCTTTGGCTCGAGCGTGCATCACCGGACAAGCCGTGGAGATCTTCACTTATGTCTTGCAAGTTTTTGTATGAAAATGCACATGAGGACAAGTTATTGTATGAGTGGTGCAATTACCTCTTATTATGGATCGGAGGGAGTACCTCTTTTTACTCTACACTCACAGCAAGCTTATATGTCTGCCGCACATATATAATAGGAAATGGGCAATGTAAAATATGTTAATCTTGCGCCAAAAGTTTCTCTCTAGCTTAGCCAATTCAATTCAGCATGCAACACTTCCATACAGAGATAATGTGCAAAAGTACCCAGTAACATGTCCTCTAAATAAGCAGATTCTACTTTCCATGAATTGCATCTTACAAAGGCACCATAATTTAAACTTTAGAAGTACTACACACATACATAACTATATACATGCTACAACTAGTCATAACTGCAATACTCTAGGAGACAGCCACCAGGAGGTTCCAACTCAACAGGCAGCAAGACATTTTAAACCTGCAAAAATCAAGAAAACAATGTAAGGAGGCAAGAGAATAATCTCAAGCCCTTCTTTGAATGACACACGTATTTCACGTCATAGTTAATGCAGAAACAGCAAAGGTCACTTGCCTGCCACATTTTGGCTAGATTGCACTGTAGCAGACGTCTCTTCTGTAGCTGTGATGGGGTAAGTGCCTACGAATAAACAAGCCATTTCCCAAAAATCAATCATAAACTACAAACATGTACATGCAACATTAATAATATTATGATACTCAATATTCTGAACATCTAATGGATGCATGCCAGTATTGGGACTTCAATGTATTCTTTAAGTAAGGTTAATTAAAAGAATCAATTGAGGACTTAGCTTTGAACAATCAAGGATTACTACCCACTACGAATCTTCCCTCCCTCGCTCACTGATAACGTGACAGCGTATGTGTTGGGACATTATAAGTGACTTGCATCTGTTAGAGAAAAGTCTTTCTACACTAAAAAGGTTGATCTCCTACTTGTGTTCTAAGGTGACACAAAAGATACTGATAATAACCTTGATTACATCAAGGGATGCCAGAAGCATGACATGTTTGTGCTAAATGATAAAACAATGACTAAAGGTTGCTATAAATTTGTTTTAAGATAAGATTACATTGTTTGGGAAACTGTGTTATGATTTTTCCCATCTTTTACTTAATATAGTTGGGCATTGGTGGTGGTTAGTCTGCTAGTTGAGAAGTCTCGGACAGAAAAGAACCAAAGTAAACACCGGCCCCTAAAATATCTCTAACAGAATAAAGTACGACATGCTAAAAAAAGAACAGTAAGAACTAGGGGTGGCCACCGGTCCAGTAGAACTCACATGACCAAGCAGAACTCACATGAGCAAGCAGAACTCAGATGAGCAAGCCGACATAGTGAGCAATTTCTTAATTTGATTTCGTATGGACAACAGCAAAGCACGATATTTAGCTAGTGATGTATAATGATGTATTTTCTTTAATTGCATTTTCCTCTCTCTAAGGCCTAATTTAAGATTTCACATTGGCCCCTCAATTTCGCAGGTACAACCTTCCAGGAAATATTATCTACAAGTCTATTGTGTATAATAGAGATGACATTCAAGTTTCAGTTAAACAATACTGAATCTACAGCAGAGGAAAATGTAATAACTTATGATCCGCAACAAGTTTCTACCACAATATGTTAAAAGGGGAGATGTTTACCTTTTGTAATGATCTCTCCATGATCTGATACTTCTACATTCAAATTTATAGTTCTTCTGAGACGTTCTGCCGGGTGAAATACTTGAATCTGTAAAGTCAACAATATTATTTCTTAGTACTATGATCCAGATAAATCAAGCACACCATATTACAATTTATAAAGTATACAAGAAACTTACTGAAACATTTATTTTGGCATTCAATTTATTTCCTTGATCAAAATGGTCCTTGCATCTGACCAGCAACATGTTCTCCAACTGACATAGTTACAGAAGTCAAGAGCATAAAGTATAACATAAATGCATATACGCTCATTCCATTTTAATTGAAACTCAATAAATATACAAGCACCTACCTCAATGGTAGTAGAAATGCGCTTTCCATTAAAACATTCAATAATATCACCAAAGCAGATTCCACGTTTCTCAGCATGCGAGTCTTTTGACACCTAATGTTCAATTGTCCATGATTACACCATAATATCATTAGAGCACTTTTAGGAAAACTAATACGGAGTAACAAGTTTGAAAATATATATAACTGTAAACAAATACCTCTTCAACAATAAGGCCGTCCTCAATGTTATGCATGCGCCACATCTTCTCAACATTAACAGGGTCTAGAAGCCTCATGGAATCAAACCTCATTCCAAGGTGGAGCCGAGGGATGCACCTTTACCAAATATAATCATTTAATATAGAAACACATCTAAAAGTAGGTATGCAGATGTAGTTGACTGTTTGTCTCCTTTAAAATATAAATCATGTCTAGCATGCTAAAGAATCAAAATCCCTACATAGTTTTGTAGTCGTTCAATTGCATGAGGTAAGAAATACAAGAGAAGAGACAAACTAAATGGTGTAAATAGAGTATGGAAACTTAGCAAACAGTACTTCTATGAGACATAATAACAGTAGAGTTATGCACGAGAACACTCTTCTATCAGGTCAATTGTGTTGTTCAACTCCATCAACAAGCAGAAACGGTAATAAGGAAGAATGCATCAGCTTAGCAACACTAACAAAGAATGGAGGGGGAAGACGTACCCAAACTTCGTCCACAAACCCACACACTTTTCCAAAATAGAAGAAGGTACAAAAGAAGCGCTAAGGTGATTATTAATTAATCCCACAACCTTCCCCTCCAAATCAATGACGGGCCCTCCATCGTCATCACACTACAACATAGTAGTAGCGACAAATATTACAATTTACAATAACAAAGTAGCAACAGCGAATTGCAAAACATGAGTAATAATTGCTTTTTGTTCCATACCAGATAGTCATCCTGTTCGTGGAGAAAGTACATGTAGTGATATCTTTCAATACTTGCTGGATTCCAATATTCCACTCTACCATGCGTTATCCTCAAATCCATGCTTTGGTCTCTTCCAAGTCGGAAAACGTCTTGACCACAGTGCACGGTACCATTAAAATAGGGGAACTGGACCTCCTCATCCACTCTAACCTTAAAAAATGCAAGATCATAATGCTCCTGGTGGTAGAGGTAGTGGCCTTCTGCGGTGGTGCCATCGCGCAAGTGAACAGTAACCTGAAACGACAGAAGGAAGAATCATGTAGCTGCATTTCGGTAACTAGCTATCCTACAGCAACCCAATTTGAGTCTAGCAACAGAGAGATTACAAATAATTTAACCTGAGATGAAACAGAGAATAGGCAAGTGAATGTTGAGAAAGAAACTCACATTGGCTTTAATATCGTACTCATCTCTACCTATCCAGTGGTCTTCCACGGGATGCTTTGAGCGAATGAGATGTGCAGTCGTCAAAATGGTGCCTGTTTTGCTCTCCCTGTCCCAGCCAATCCACAAACCACAGCAGTTTGTCAGCGGCTCCCCCTCTGCAAATACAAAGCCCACAACACGTAGTTAGCGCCTCGATCCCTTGTGCAAATATTAATCAGCAAGCAAGCAAGCAAGCATGATGTATGCGTACGCACCGAGAGAGGATGAGAGCCTGATGACGGATTTAGCGGCGTGAAGGACCGCCCTTTTTGCAGCTTCACGGATGGGATGAAGGTGCTCATCATTAAACAGGCACGAACGTACCTCCTTGCGCCTATATTTAGAAGTGAAGAGAGCTGTCCTACGGCCTGCGCTCAGAGAACGGCACGACAAACTAAACTAAGCACCCACAATTGGTAGATTGCAAACCTGAGAAGAATAGAGGGGCTGGGGTAGAGGCTTACACAATTTCTCTATGTATTTGGCGTGGGCGTCCTCAAAGGCGGCGTGTATCTCAGGATAGACAGTGGGATCACTTAGCTCGTCTGGGATGTAGGGCTTGCGGATTGGAGATTTGGGTGTGAAGGAGGAGAGATCCTCCTCCTCCTCCTCCTCCTTGGTCATCTCGTCGACTCGTGCGCCATTTGCTTCTGTCACGGATGAGGAACCACCCATGATGAGGAACAAGTAAAGACGCGATCTTTCATGATGAGGAAAATTTGTTGTGGGGAAAAAAATACCACAAGGGCTGGGCGGATGGGCGGCCCGATCGTACAACGGAGTGTCGACCTCCCCAGACGAAGACGAATTTCTCTTCTTCTTTGCCTCCCTCTCCGGCTCCGTAGCATCTGCATCATCACGGGTCCTTTCGGGCTTGGTCATCTTCTCCGGTGCGCGCGAGTCCGCCGCCAGCCACCTCTGCACCGGAGACGGCGGAATAGGTGGGTTGGGGATCGAGGGTTGAGGGCGACGAGGTGGTGGTGGCTCGGCTCGGCTCGGCTCAGCTAAATCCCGGTGTGCCGTTGGCCTGGCCTCTTCCTTAAATTCTCTTTGTTTTGCGGCGGCGCGCGGGGGTTACGTCTTGGTTGAAGGATTTCTCCAGCAGAAGATAACACTGGATCGATCGAGGGGAGACGCCCAGGCCACCGCGCGCCTGATCGATGGACCAGCAACTCAGCAAGGATATACTGTACGTACGTGAGATTCAGTACCTGCAACGTTTGCGCGTGCACTCTAATGCGGGCGGGGAGGCTACGGTGACTCCTATTTGACGCGTGAAGCGCCCGTTAGCGCATCAACGCCTGAAGCTCTAATACTGGTGGGCTGAGAGCATCTCCAGTCGCGTCCACAAAGCGTCCCCCAAACCGCGCCGGATCGAGCGTTTGGGGGACATGTTTCGTTCGTGCCGCGTTTGGGGGACGTCGCTCCCCAGCCGCGTCCCCCAAACTCCGCCCCCAAATAAATATTGGTGCACGAAAATAAAGGTTTTCATTCAATTTTGATTATATATTACAAAGTTTGAATGAAAACGGCTAGCTTTCATCTAAACCTAGCCTACTGACCGCCCGGCGGTGCGTTCGACGGCCCCGCCCCGGCGTCGCCTGCCCTCCGCCGCAGCTCTTGCTGCGCGCGCCGCCTCTCCGTGCGTAGGGCGGTGGCCAGATGCCGCTGCTGCTGCACCGCCTGGAGGGAGAGCTCGACGGCGCGACGAATCTGCGCTTCTTCGCGGGCACGGGCGTCGTCCTGGAGGTTCTTCTCCGACTCGAACGACTCGACGAGCGCGCGTTGCTGATCGGCCGTTTCGTCTGGGTGTGGCCCGTCGTCGTCGGACCACTCGAACTCGTCGTCCTCCACCTCGGTCTCCTCCGTGTCGGCCTCCATTGGCGTCTCCTCCTCCACATCTGTTGGCGCCTCCATCATCGCCGCCGCCAACTGGTCCGCCCGCCTCCCCCAGATCGCCGCCAGCACCGCCTCCCGCTGCCGACGCTCCTCCGCCGCCAGCTGCTGCTGGCGCTCGATCGACTCCTGCCGCCGGCGCTCGATCGCCTCCCGCCGTTCACGGTACAGCGCATCCCGCTCATCGCGCTGGCGCTCTTCAGCCCACCGCTGCTCCATCTCCTCCCGGTACCGGCACCGTTGTGCCTCTTCTCCCGTCGAGGCATCGAACGCCGCAACGGTGTCGCACTGCTGCTCGTGCCACGCTACTGCCGCCGCGGCCTCGTCAGCAGCGGGGCCATGGGCGCAGAATGCCGCTAGATCCGCCGCCTCACGCTGCTGGTCGAATGCCTCCCGCCGCTGCTGACGGTGTGCACGCCAGTTCTGCATCCCTCGCCGCCGCCGCTCTTCCCGGGACGCAGGGTCGGTGTCGACCTGCGATTCTGGGACTGGAAGTGGAGGAGACGGCGGTGGAGGGAAGTGGCCAGCGCCGGGGCGGTTCGCCACTGCCACTGGTGGTGGAGGAGAGACGGCGGTGGAGCGACGAGGGTTGTGTTTGTTGCCGACGGGGTGTGGTGGCTACCATTGAGCCGGGAGGCCTTTTTATAGACGCTGGTGTCGGGTAGAAAGCGCGGGAACAGGCGAGAAGAGGCGGTAAGGTCGCGCGGGAACGGGCGGTGGCGTGCGAACGCCGGCGACGCGTGGAGGCTGTGCAGCACCGACGAGACGTCTCGACTGCCCCTCCGTCGCCATTAAGGCAAAGATGCCATCGTGTGTCACTGCGCGCGAATAATTTCCGCCGCGAGGTAGACGACGGTTAGGTTAAAATTAACTGTGTCGCTGACGGGTCGGCCCTGCCACTACCCGTCTCGCTTTTCGTTGTGTCCGGCGTGCCCGGAGCGTCCCCTGTGGGACGGGGACGAGCTCGGGGCGCCGGACACCGTATCGGACCACGCCGGACAAAAATGAGCTTTGGGAGACGCGGCTGGAACGCATTTTCTGTCCGGCGCGCCCCAAATTGCTTTGGGGGACGCTTTAACGTGTCCCATCTCCTCTATTTCCACTCTTGACACATCACTACAGCAGTACAGCAGCAACGAGGCTGAAGTGACCGGCGACTCGTGGTAACGCTTCCCATCTTGCGTGTGCCTAATTCAATGAGCTCATGTGTGTGTTTGCAACATGCCAGTGCACTATACACGTTCCATTTTTTGTCGTTTTCTCTTTTTCCACCTTTTTTACTTTTTAAAATTTTCCTTTGTTGTGTTTTTCTTTCTTTCTTTATTGAGTTCATTTTTTCTTCTTCATGTTTATCTTCTTCTTCTTTAAAAATCATATAACTTTTATACTTACTATGTCATACATGATCATGATTTGGACCTCGTGAACAAATATTGTAGTGCGTAAACTCATATGAATATCTTTTTTATTTTAGATTCCTTTTCTCTATTTTTTTACTTTACCTTTTTATATTGATATTAAAAGAATATCTAATACATGAACATTCATTTTTGTAACCGCATGGATATTTATATTAAACCTCCTGAAAATTATTTTGAGTTGCACAAATAGTTTTTCTATAACACGAATGCTTTTTTTAAAACTAGCGATCAATTTTTCCGAATTACATTTTTTTTGAACCTTGTTTAAAACCTCATAAACAATTTTGTAGACCAAATAAAACTTTTAAAGTCCCGCGAGCATTTTTATAGCTGACATCTTTTTTGAATTATACGAACAATTTTTCAACATCGTGAGCAATTTTCTAAACCTCGCAAAAAACATTGAACAACACGAACATTTTAAAGGCTCGAGAACATTTTTGAAACCTCATAATTTTTTGAATACTATCGACACCTTTTGAATCTCGTGAATTTTTTTTAACCTCTTATTATTTGAATCATAAGAACATTGTAAAGGCTCGCGGACTTTTTAAAACCTCGCGATATTTGCGAATGGTACGTACATTTTTAAGTCTCACAAACATTTTTTTTTGAACCGTAATAACATTCTTGTACTTATTTTGTCCCTCCTCTGCTCACAACCAGCTCTGGCTTCCTCTTCTTCCTCCTACTCATCTTCATCAGCATCATCCACTACGAAGGCACCCCTCTCGTATCCATTTTGTCCCTCCTCTGCTCACCACCAGCTTTGGCTTCCTCTTCTTCCTGCTCCTCATCTTCATCGACATCATCCACTACGAAGCCACCCTTCTCGTACTCGTTTTTTCCTCCTTTGCTCAACACCAGATCTGGCTTCATCTTCCTCCTTCTCCTCCTCCTCCTCCTCCTCATCTTCATTGGCATCATCCACTACGAAGCCATCCTTCTCATACTTATTTTGTCCCTAGAAAGTATGCAAAAGATATGAGTTGATGCATTTTTAATTGAAAATGGAAAATGGTTAATATTTTGGCTAGTTAAAACATTTATTTAGAAAACGGAAAATGGTTTTGGATTACTTTTCCAAATTAAAACACTTTTCATGTTGAAAGTTTTGCCAGATTCAAAAGTATGCAAAAGATATGAGCTAATGCATTTTTAATTGAAAATGACAAAATGGTTAATAGTTTGGTTAGTTATTATTTAAGAAAACAGAAAATGGTTTTGGGGTTACTTTTCCAAATTCAAACACTTTTCATGTTGAAAGTTTTGTCAGATTACAAATTATGCAAAAGATATGAATTAATGCATTTTTAATTGAAAATGGCAAAATGGTTAATAGTTTGGCTAGTTAGAACAATTATTTAGAAAACAGAAAATAGTTTTGGGTTACTTTTCCAAATTCAAACACTTTTCATGTTGGAAGTTTTATCATATTTCAAATTATGCAGAAGTTATTTAATTTCATATTCTAACCCTTTGCATAATACTTAAAAGCTTGGGAAACAAAACCATAAAAAAGGACATTTACTTCTGGTTGGTGCACCAACCGGGACTAAAGGGACGCAAACCCTAGCTCCGGCCGCTGCTCGTGCCCGCCTCCGCCGGAGCTCCTCCTCGTTGCCTTCTTCCTTCACGCCAAGCAGAACAAGCCGGGACGCCGCCAATCAGGCGAATCGAGATCGCTGTCTCCAACACTGGTCGTCGGTATCCTCGTCGCTTCCGGCCACCTCCCACCTCGCCGTGACCTCCAAGGTGTTGCTGGTGAGCTCCCAGTTCCCCCTTCTCCCTCTCGCTCTGTACCAGCCCTGCGTCACACAACCGTCCGCGCGGCCGTCGGCCATGGTCGCCGACGCGTCTCCGGCGACCAATCGGGTTTTGCGCCGCCACCATTCGGTCCACCTTGGACCAGTGCGTAGAACGCACGCAGCAACGCGCCAGCACGCGCGCCCTAGCGCCGTCGCTGGCAATGGTCACCGTAGGTTGACCACGACGGTTGACCCTGGTGGGCCCCAGCCACTGGGCTTGGGTGCAGACGTGTTTTTCGACCACACGGTCGTAAATGGTCGCTCCGTGTCTGTTAGCGTCATCTCATTGGAGATGCCATCAGCCCCGCACGATCGAAAGCATCGGACGGACGAGCGTTCGGAGGTTGCGAGCTCGTAATCCTCTCATTTCCTTCTAGATTTGTGTTGCAATACAACAAATCATCAACTATTCCACCTTTCTTTATACATGGAAGGAGGTCTCTTACACGTTACAAGGAATAATCAACATGAAATTAAAATTAAATATGTATAATACTTCATCCCTTTATAAAAGGATGTTGGAAATTTGTCTAAGTTTAGACGAACTTACAAACAGAAGAAGTACAGTACTATGTTTCAAAGAGACTGAGAAGTAAAACCTTTCAGGTCTAGTTCAAAACCACCCACATTTATTTCCCCAGCAACGTATTTTGTTCATGCTGCCGCCGTCTGGTATACGAGAGTGGTAGCTGGTAATCTAAAAGATTTCCTTGGGAACTTATGGCGCTGCAGGAGGTGGCGCCTTAGAGCAATTCCAATAGTATAGCCAACTGTTGGCTATAACAAGATGATATGTCATTTGTAGTCACCATATAGCTAACATGTATAATAATTGGCTATAAGAATGGACTACTTTACTAACACATGGCCCACCTTTCATTCTCACAAAGTCGCCTAGAGAGACGCGTGCAAGAGCTGCTATTGCAGATAAGTAGCCTCACCTCTCTTCTCTCTCCCCTTCTCTCTCCTCCAACTTATCTAAAATATATTATTTAACGCCTTATAGCATAGCTGACCTGACTTTATCAGTACTTGCTTCAGGCAGTGGTGGGACCCGTGATGGGGCGCAACCGTACCTATGCTGGCAGCCGCGGCCAGTGTAAGTGTCGCCGTGGCCCGGCTGTAAGGATGGATTAGCTGAAGGCGACCCTGGGACGCTGGGTGGACGATTCCCTGTGTCATGCGTATGGAATTCGACGGTTAAAATACTGCACTCAGTCATTCCTGGTACACAAGCAAGCAATTAAGCTAATTGATCTCAAGACCGTTGCACACTAAAGGGACTAGGCCAAATTCCATTAGATGTATGTGCGGTAAAGGAATAAAACCCAGAGAAGGCATGCATGCGATGCGACTGTAGTAACTAAACTGAATGAAGCACATGAGATGCATGAGAGGTATATATTGTGCTTCTTCCACAGATGCATGGTATTGTACGGTACCTCCTTGCACGGAGGCCGCCAAGAAAGCACAGATGACCAGGAAAGCCATCAAGAGAAGCTTGCTGAAAGACAAAGCATATTGCTGCACCATCTCGGATCCCTCTACAGTCTACACTTGCTCTCTCCACTCTACGGGTACGGGCTGTGTAACTTATGGTGGGGGCTAAGGCTTAATATAAACCACACGAGTCCACGAGAGAGTGCGGGCACAGCTTCCATATGATCCACAAATGCATAGGCCGTTGACTCACGTCAGTCAACGCTTCGAGTGGCCTTTAGTTTTCCGGCGACTTGATGAAGTACTTTCTCATCGCCGGTCCTTTTCTGGTTCTGTACCCGCCCAGCCACTAACAAGTGGGCCTGCTTTCCGCGGGGCCTGGACATCAGCGGCAGTAGGTACGTGCGCGTCTGTGTGTGTGGGTCTAACAGTAACGCGGTGGCTGCCCCCATTATTTTGCATACCGCCAGAGGCAAATGTGTCATTTCTCCTCTCATTTGCTCTCAGCGCTCTTCTGTGGAGAGGACGACCGTGGCGGCTCGCCATTCGTTAATTGTGGCTCTGGGAACAGTTAATTGTGGCCGGAATTGATATCAACTAGAAAATAGCCCGCGCCTTGCTGCGGGACATATTGTAAAAAATGATTTATCATACAAATAATATTCTAAATAATTAGTAAAATAGAAATATAAATTATTTCCAATTATGATTGTAGTCACAGCAGAAAGCCCTTGCTGTAATTTTTTAGAACCTGCTAGGGAAACACCCATGAAATCCTATACATGCTCCCAATGAAATGAAGGTAGCATATATTTGGCAGAAGAAACAATAGGTGGGCAGATGTGTGTACTCTAAACGAACCTCATACACTTCCATCTGTAAGGTGTTCATGAGATTGTGCAGTTGTATGTGGGGTAGTTGAAATTTGTGTTCAGAGAATACATATAAATGTGTGGACTCACTACATTATTATATGGATAGTCCCACTTCATTGTAATCTGCAAAATAACTCCAACTTATGCAGGGAAACCAGGAAGATAAATAATCAACAGAAAGGCCGTGATGAACATAGTGTATTTTATTGAACCATGCTGACTTGATCAGTTGATCAACGTATATGAGTGTAATTGAGTCAAGCATTAACTTCTAAATATTTTAGTACCGCTTCTGCTATAAATAGAATAAGATACACATTTCAGGGGTAGCCCCAATGGTATCATCTAGTTGCTCCGAAGTCTGCATCTCCCTGCTCAAATATCTTGAAGCCAGGAAGGGGAATGTCGCACCAATCTGATCAGGATTTAAAGATAATTTGTATTAGTGGAGTTTGGTTCAGTTTGGCGCATTAGCAGCCGTAGGCCGAGCAGGCGACTCCCAATAATAAACAGAGACCGTCAGAGAAAAAGTTCCGCCAGATTATTCCGTACCAATCAAAATGAAAGAACATAAATTCAGGGTGACGGCCTAGATGGAATCTGATGAGAAATTCTGATATGGTTTTATGCAGCAAATTGCCATACGAACTTAAGGTTGCGTGTTCAGACCTAGGAGAACCCATGAATAATTTATCCAATCCTGCAAGCAAAGCAAATGTACGAAAATTAGTATATCGATGGATGATAGCACCACCTTCCTCAAGTGCATCGGTAACACCGTTGATGAAATATATAGAGAAAATCAAATTAGCAATAGCATCTCGCAGTAGAAACGAACAGACTTCTTCATCCAGGCCACCAGTGTTTCTTCTCGTTTGAGCAATGCAGATGTCTCTCTTCACTGCAGTACACCATGAAACATGTCGATGCCGCGGTGCTGCTGCTCTTTCTAATCGCCATGGCGACGCTTCACCTGTAACTGCGCAGAGGATTTTTCAAACCAGGAGATGAAGAGGCCTGATGAGAGACAACTGACTGTCTTGCAGCAGAGGAGGCATGGACTCTGGTAAGGTGTAGTTGCTGAGCAAAGCGACGAGTACATGAGGGGTGGAAAGGTTTTAATGTAGGGAAGTCAGTGGTGAGGTAATATTGTGCTTAAAGTTGTGATGATTATACCACTGGTAGAAAAACAGGCTTCCGTCTAGCCCCATAAGTCGCGAAGCTATAGGAACCGCGACTAATGGGACCTTTAGTCGCGGTTCGGGAGGCGAACCGCGACCAAAGGCCTGGGCCCAGGGCGCTTGGTGGCCAGCTGGTGCACGTGGGGGGCTTTAGTCACGGTTGGCCCGGCCAACCGCGACTAAAGGTGCCCGAAGGCCTTTAGTCGCGGTTGGCCGAGCCAACCGGGACTAAAGCCCCTCCCTATATATACTCATCCAGCAGCCAACACTTAGCCATTTGGAGCCATTCTCTTCACAAACTTCACAAGTGGGTGTTAGGTTTGCTTTTGGTTCCTCTTATGCACATAAGGTGTTTGATGAAATGCCCCAAGAGCATGAAACAAACATGATATGAAGTGTTGGAGCCACACTTGAGCTTTCTCATTTATTTTTTCTCCTCGATCGCGGTTAGCAACTTGAACCTTTGATGTGTCATTGATAAAATATGCATGTGTGTAGTTTATTGTTTAATTTATATTGTTTGTAGCTAGTTAGTTTAACAAATGCATGATGGTTAATTATATATTTTATATTATAATAATGCAGATGAATCGACAATGGATGTACGGTAACCGACTCTCCGGCGAGTTCAGTACGGGTTTGAAAGATTTCCTCGTAGTGGCTAATGCGAACAAGCAGGGGGGGTTTTGTTATCTGTCCATGTGTTAACTGTAAGAATCAGAAGGGTTACTCTTCCTCAAGAGATGTTCACATGCACCTGCTTCGGCACGGTTTCATGCCAAGCTATAATTGTTGGACCAAGCATGGAGAAAGAGGGGTTATAATGGAAGAAGATGAAGAAGGGGATGATTTCATCGATGAAAGCTATCTTGCTCATTTCGGTGATACTTTCATGGAGGATGCTGAAGGTGAAGGGGAAGGTGAAGGGGAAGGTGAAGAAGAGGCACGTGATGATCCCGTTGATGATCTTGGTCGGACCATTGCCGATGCACGGAGACGCTGCGAAACCGAAAAAGAGAGGGAGAATTTGGATCGCATGTTAGAGGATCACAGGAAGGCGCTGTACCCCGGATGCGATGATGGTCCGAAAAAGCTGGGATGCACACTCGGATTTGCTGAAATGGAAGGCACGAGCAGGTGTAGCTGACTCGGCATTTGAAAACTTGCTGAAAATGTTGAAGAATATGTTTCCAAAGAATAACGAGTTGCCCGCCGATACGTACGAAGCAAAGAAGGTTGTCTGCCATCTAGGTTTAGAGGTTCCGAAGATACATGCATGCATCAACGACCGCATCCTCTACCGCGGTGAATACGAGAATTTAAATGAATGCCCGGTATGCACCGCATTGCGTTATAAGATCGGAGGCGATGACCCCGGTGACGATGTTGAGGGCCGGAAACCCGGGAAGAGGGTTCCCGCCAAGGTGATGTGGTATGCTCCTATAATACCACGGTTGAAACGTCCGTTCGGGAACAAAGAGCATGCCAAGTTGTTGCGATGGCACAAAGAGGACCGTAAGTCGGACGGGGAGTTGAGACACCCCGCAGATGGAACGCAATGGAGAAAGATCGACAGAGAGTTCAAAGATTTTGCAGCTGACGCAAGGAACATAAGATTTGGTCTAAGTACGGATGGCATGAATCCTTATGGCGAGCGAGCTCCAGCCATAGTACCTGGCCCGTGACTCTATGCATCTACAACCTTCCTCCTTGGTTGTGCATGAAGCGGAAGTTCATTATGATGCCAGTGCTCATCCAAGGTCCGAAGCAACCCGGCAACGACATCGATGTGTACCTAAGGCCATTAGTTGATGAACTTTTACAGCTGTGGGGCAGACCTGGTGTCCGTGTGTGGGATAAGCACAAAGAAGAGGAATTTGACCTACGAGCGTTGCTTTTCGTAACCATCAACGATTGGCCTGCTCTTAGTAACCTTTCGGGACTGTCAAATAAGGGATACAATGCATGCACGCACTGCTTACATGAGACTGAAAGTGTACATTTACCAAATTGTAAGAAGAACGTGTACCTTGGGCATCGTCGATTTCTTCCGAAAGGTCATCCAGTAAGAAAGAAAGGCAAGCATTACAACGGCAAGGCAGATCACCGGCCGAAGCCTGCGGAACACACTGGTGCTGAGGTATTTGATATGGTCAAGGATTTGAAAGTCATCTTTGAAAAGGGTCCTGGCGGACAATCAGTTCCGAAGGGAGCTGACGGGCACGCAACCATGTGGAAGAAGAAATCTATATTCTGGGAGCTAGAATATTGGAAAGTCCTAGAAGTCCGCTCTGCAATCGATGTGATGCACGTTACGAAGAATATTTGCGTGAACATCCTAAGCTTCTTGGGCGTGTATGGGAAGTCAAATGATACAAAGGAAGCACGGCAGGACCAGCAAAGTTTGAAAGACCCTGATGACCGGCATCCGGAACGGTTTCAAGGTCGTGCCGCCTACGCTCCGACCAAAGAAGAGAAGGTCATCTTTTTTGAATGCCCGAGCAGTATGAAGGTCCCGTCGGGATTCTCGTCCAATATAAAGGGAATAATAAACATGGCGGAGAAAAAGTTCCAAAACGTGAAGTCTCACGACGGCCACGTGATTATGACGCAATTGCTTCCGATTGCTTTGAGGGGGCTCCTGCCGGAAAATGTTCGAGTAGCCATTGTGAAGCTATGTGCATTCCTCAATGCAATCTCTCGGAAGGTAATCAATCCGGAAGTTCTACCACGGTTACAGTAACGATGTGATCCAATGTCTTGTCGGTTTCGAGTTGGTGTTCCCGCCATCCTTCTTCAATATTATGACGCACCTCCTGGTTCACCTAGTCGATGAGATTTCCATTCTCGGTCCCGTATTTCTACACAATATGTTCCCCTTCGAGAGGTTCATGGGAATATTAAAGAAATATGTTCGTAACCGTGCTAGGCCGGAAGGAAGCATCGCCAAGGGCTATGGAAATGAGGAGGTAATTGAGTTTTGTGTTGACTTTGTTCCCGACCTTAAGCCGATTGGTCTTCCTCGATCGCGGCACGAGGGGAGACTAAGTGGAAAAGGCACGATCGGAAGGAAATCAACGATATGTATGGACGGCCATTCTCCGACCGAAGCACACCACACGAGCTTCGACCAATTCCAGCTTGGTGGCTCCGTACTTTGAGAAACACAAGAATATTTTACGCTCGGACAATCCTCGGGAAGCTCGAATCCCGGATTAGGAAGGCCCACATGGAGACTTTCGGCAGTTGGTTGAGAAAACATTTAATGAATGACAATCATGTTGTAGATCAGCTCGTACATGTTGGCCAAGACACCATCTTCGACTATAACGACTTTCCAAGGGTACGAGATAAATGGGAATACATTTTACACGATCGCCCAAGATAAAAAGAGCACCAACCAAAACAGTGGTGTCCGCTTTGATGCAGCAACCGAGAATGGGCAAAAGGTCACATATTATGGTTACATAGAGGAGATATGGGAACTTGACTATGGACCCTCCTTTAGGGTCCCTTTGTTCCGGTGCAAATGGTTCAAGCTAACAGGAGGTGGGGTAAAGGTGGACCAGCAATACGGAATGACAATGGTGGATTTCAACAATCTTGGTTACCTTGACGAACCATTCGTCCTAGCGAAAGATGTCGCTCAGGTTTTCTATGTGAAGGACATGAGTAGCAAACCGAGGAAACGGAAAGATAAGAAAACGATCAGTACATCATGGGATGATCCAAAGCGCCACATTGTTCTTTCAGGGAAAAGAAACATCGTGGGAGTGGAGGACAAGACAGACATGTCAGAAGATTATAATATGTTTGCTGAAATTCCGCCCTTCAAAGTGAACACCGACCCAAGCATTAAGTTAAATGATGAGGATGCTCCATGGATACGGCACAATCGTAAGCAAGCAGGGACACAAGGGAAGAAATGATGTGTAATAATTTATTGTACCAAACTTTGTTGAATGAATCATGTGAATTATATTACCCGTGATGTGTTTGGTGTCCATTTTCGAATGATTCAATTGACTCGAGATAGCACTGATGATACATGAAATTTGGAGTGATTCAGTCATACTCCTGCATACAGGAAATTTGGAGTGACTAAGTCATACTCCTGCATACATGAAATTTGGAGTGACTAAGTCATACTCGTGCATACAGGAAATTTGGAGTGACTAAGTCATACTCCTGCATACATGAAATTTGGAGTGATTTAGTCATACTCCTGCCTAGGCGTATAATATGCATACTCGTAGTCTTCATAGCCGCCGCCGTTGTACCGGTAGTCGTCGCCTTCTAAGTTGCCGGCGTCGTCGTCGCTGCCGTCGTCCACCGTCGTCGGGCGGCGCTCGTGGCTCGAACCGAGGGTAGCGCGAGGCGGGGGATATCGCCGGCCGTGATGTAGTCCATGACGCTCCGCGAGTCCGGCCGTACCACCATAGCCGACGGCCGGCCTCGTGGAAGTTTCCAGGAGGCAGACCGTCCTCCTCATACCTGGCGAGCGCCCTCTCATGCCGATTGATGAAGAAGGCGTCCCAAGTATGCTGGTTATCGGGATGCCAGCGGGGATTCATCCGCTGCTCCGGCGTGAGGTCGAGGTAGTAGTGGTTCGTGACGGCCGCCCGGCGCGCGGCACTCGAGGGACGCGGAGGGACCGGCACGCCGCCGGCGCTTAGGCTCCGGCCGCGCAGGACGCGGTAGCCCGGTGGGCAAGGGTAGTTCGAGGCGCAAAGCTCCTCCACCCGCTGGTAGGTTAGAGTGGGTGCGGTGGAAGCCATGAGAGAGTGATGAGAGATTGTAGAGATGTGATAATGCTGGCCAAGCCGGGCTACCTATATGTAGTGACAAATGGCGGGAAAAATGGGAGCGGGAAGACAGGAGGCGGGAAGAAAGAGGCGGGAAGAAAGTGGCGGGAAGAAAGTGGCGGGAAGAAAGAATTTTTTGATATTTTATTTTTCTGATTTTTTTGATATATTATTTGTATTTTTAAGAATTTGAATTGAATTAGTTTTATTTTTTTTGATTTTTTTGATATATTATTTGTATTTTTAAGAATTTGAATTGAATTAGTTTAATTTTTCTGATTTTTTTGATATATTATTTGTATTTTTAAGAATTTGAATTGAATAAGTTTTATTTTTCTGATTTTTTTGATATATTATTTGTATTTTTAAGAATTTGAATTGTATTAGTTTTATTTTTCTGAATTTTTTGATATATTATTTGTATTTTCAGATTTTGAAATGAATTAGTTTTATTTCTCTGAATTTTTTGATATATTATTTGTATTTTTCAGATTTTGAAATGAAAAGTAATTTGGAAAATATCTTTGGTCGCGGTTGGGGTCACCAACCGCGACTAAAGGGTATTTTTCCGCGGGAAACGAAAACCCGGCGAAAATACCCTTTAGTCGCGGTTGGGGTCACCAGCGGTTTCATCGCTTCATCTCCTCGCAGACGACGCCGCCGATCGAGAGCTCCTCGCAGACGACGACGCCGTCAGGCTGCTGCCGCGCCCGCGCTCCGAGCTCTCTCCTCCGCCGACGACGCCGTCGACGAACCGCCGCCGCCGTAAGTCGCCGCCGCCGACGAACCGCCACCTCCGCCCGGCCGCCGCCGTAAGTCGCCGCCCACGCACAACGAGACAACGCCGGCCGCGCGCCGCCGCGCGCGCACGAGACCGCGCCGTCCGCCTCCGCCGTAGGCCCGCGCGCGGAGCTCGCCGCCGTTCCCGGCCGTGGGCGCCGCCGGCCCTCACCACGCAGCCCACGCCGGCGCCCCTCTGCCGCACGCACGGCCGGTGCACGCGCTTTGCTCTCTCTGTGAGGAGAGAGATCGAAGGGGCCGCCGGGGCTTTTTTTTTTCTTTTTTTAGTTTTTTTCTTGTTAATTTTGAAAGAAAAAATAACTTAAAAAAACTAAAATTTGACTAAAAAGAAACTCAAATTTGACTTAACAAAAAAAACTACAGTTAACAAAAAAAACATAACTAAAATTTGAGTTTAATTTTAACTTAATACAATAAGTTTAAACTTAATACAATAAGTTTAATTTTAACTTAATACAATAAGTTTAAACTTAACCAAAAATTAACTTAATTAACCAAAATTTACTGGCGCGCCGTTTCGTTTCGCCGTCTCGCACATGGATGTGAACGTGTTGAGCTAGCAGCACAAAGACCGACCGCGACGAGACACGCTCCAGCTGTGCACATGCATATGGTGGCGTTCTCCTCTTTGCCACCCTCTCGAAGAAACGACTTTTGAGCTAGCCAACAAAACGAAACGAAACGAAACGCATTCCGCCTCTCGGGCCTCTCTCTTCCCGAAAAATCGAAATCAAAATCCGCGCGCGTGCCCACCCGGTTGGCGGTTGCCTTCTCTGTTTGCCCAACCGGTTCACGTCGCCCTTCCCCCTCGCCACGGCACTTGTCCGATGAATCCGCACGTCGCTGTCCAACGCTGGCATGAATGCGACCGATCCATCCATCCTCGCTAGCTTTAATTGGTGCGCCACGGAAAACGGATCCATCGCCACGTCTCCGGCCCGCTCCCTTCCGTTTATTCTCCTTCTTCTTTCTTATAAAAAAATGAAAGGAAAACGGATGCACGAGTTTCTTTTTCGCCCTGTTGGCCCATCGTCTTGATTCGGCCATCCATCCACCGCGACACCCTCTCCCACCCCTTCCTCGCCCCCTCCTTTTGCCACCGCCCTTTCGCCACCGCCACCGCCCCCTTCTTCACTTAATTAATTTGTTTTGACTACATGTTTTCGGGATCGACATATGGTGGACGATAGAGCTGACCCGATTCTGGACAACTATGATCCGGACCTTGAAGACCATATGTTCGGCATCATAAAAGGCGATATTCTATATGTGCCGACCGGACAAGAAGAAGATGATATCTCTTCTTATCTGAACCTTGAGGGTGAAGATGAAGGGCGTCGTCGGCAAGATGATGCCGAAGAAACGTCGATAAACGACGATCTTCAATTGGAAGTAGCAACCACCTCCGGCGCCGAGGTATATATATACATTGAGCCTCTGGTGATACAAACTAACTGATTTGAATAAATATGTGTGTACTAACGCGCGCGACTCTCTTTCTTATTTTAGCCCTCGGCCGGATCGTCGAAAAAATCGAGTACGTCGTCAAAGCGTGGCGCAACCAAGACGATGAAACCAGGAGAAACATGCACCATCGAGGTTGTCGAGGAAGCAACCGGCAGGCCGCCGGAGCCCAGCAAGAACGCCACCAAGTTTATCGGCCAATGCGGAGCCGTTGTTAGAGACAACGTCTCGATCACCGTCCAGGAGTGGAATGAGCCAAAGAAGGCACGTCTTGGTTTCACTTTTGTCGATAAGAGAACAAAAAAGATTGCTTCAACAAGCTTATGGAACATTTCGTTCTACCTCCGGAATACCGCAAATACGATGAGAAGGGTAACAAGATTCAGGAAAACAAGGAGAGGTGCAAGCTAGTCAAACAGTTCGCTCTTTCTAAGATGTCCAACGCATTCCGGAAATACAAGCAAAATCTAGCCCATGACTTTGTCAATCAGGGCAAGACTCCGGATTTCAAAGGACAATATGAGAAACTGCAACATGATTGGCCAGAATTTGTGAAGCAAAAGAAATCGGAGCAGTTCCTTGAAATATCGAAAAAAAATAAGGATAATGCGGCCAAGAAGGAGTACAATCATATTATGGGGCCAGGAGGGTATCGCTTTTGGCAGCCTAGGTGGGAGAAGATGGAGAACGAGCTGAGGGCGCGAGGAATCCGTCCAGGTACGGAGGGATGGGACCCAAGGGCCAAAAGCTAGTGGTACGGGCATGGGGGATCGCTGAACCCGGAGACAGGGGAGTGTGTTTATCAGGGCAAAATAATTAAACCCACTCAAAAGCTTATTGAGGCAATGAGGGATGCTCAAGAGGGGAGGATCAAGTTCAACAGAGAGAACGACGCCCTGACAAAAGCCCTCGAGAATCCTGAACACGGAGGACGTGTACGAGGCATGGGGCACATTCCGTGGAAAGTAGGGTTCCCCCAGAACGATGACCCGTACGGTTACAGAAGCCGTAAGAGAAAGATGGATCGGGGTGCAGATGTTGTGGCGCAGTTGGTATCAGAAATGGATGTGATGAAGAAAACCGTGAGTGTACTAGTAGCCGAAAGAGATGCAGCTCGGGCGCAGCATGAAGATCATCCAATGGATCTCGGAAGCCAGCAGCAGAGAAGAAGCAGCGTGGCTTCCACGGAGGCCCCACCGGCCGGTGCACCGACGATCGAAATTACCGCACCGGAGCCTCCGGTGGTCGAAATTACTGCACCGGAGCCTCCTCGCTACCCCATGGACGATATAAAGGAGATGAAAGCATGTCATCTCGTATTATCCTATCGGGAACATGTCCATGAAGGTAGCCATCGGCAGTGCTTTACCACTGGAGCACTCCACCACAACAACCCCATTCAAGATGGCAATGCTCGTGTCACGGTGGAGGAGATAGTCCAAGGGTTTGAGGACCCGGACATTGACATTGCTACACCCGAAGGGGCGAAAAGACTTGGAGATGTCAAGCGCCGGCTCATTCTATGGCGAAGAAGTTTATCAAGTTTCCGGTGCGAGGCGCCAACAAGTCCACCCCCTACGGTAGTGGTGGTGGCGGCGGTGGCGGTGGTGGTGGTGGTGCTTCACCTACACCTCCTTCACGTCGGCCCGACGCCGCCCCAATTCACCTCCGGCGGGTAAGCAGCCGCCGCCCCTAGTCCGCCCCGGGCGGGTAGCGCACGCCGCCCCCAATCCACCTCCGGCGAAGAAGCGAAGCGAAGCAGTCCTGGATTATTAACCCGGACCCTTACGTACCTAAGAAAACAAAGGTACCGGAGCCATCACTGAAGCCTCTCCCCACGAGGCCTTGGGAACGTAGTGCCGAGGAAGTCGAGGCGGCCGCGACTGCTGATTTAGAGAAATGGAAGGCGGCCTGCAAGAAGAAAAGAGAGCCCGAGCCCAAGCCAGTATTTTCTGATGAGCAAAAGAAGTGGGCTAAGTCATTTTTGAACGCACCGTCCCAAGCCGCGAAGAATCCGCCTCGACGACTATGCACGTGAACTAAATAATCAGGCACGCATATTCAAGGAGAAGAATGAGGAGGCCGATAAAGCGGAATTACAAAGTGCACAAAGCGGGAAACGAGTTGTTTCCCAGCTCGGGGAACAAAGTAAACAATCGATTGCCCCGCTTATAGTGACAGCCGCCGGTCCGGATGCCCCCGAAATCATAGAAGCCGCGGCAGCACAGGGATTGACTGTAACGAGTGCCAGAGAACAAGCGGCCAACTTAGGTATTACTCTTCGTGAACTGTTAGGCCTTGATGAGGCGCCAGTGAAGGAGGTAGTACTTACATATGTGAAGAATGGGCCTCTCGTCGAGCCTGCGTAGGAAGAGGATCTACCTCCACAAATGAAAGGTCTGCTGAACTGGTACAAGGGTTACATAAAACATAAAAACGCCAAAGATTATATTTATGCGGAAGTTGGATATGAGCATCACTTCAAACAATACTGTGTACAAATTCATCTGAGTGAATTGTTCCAGCTTTTCAATCTGCGCGAGCTCGACAAATCTATCATCAGTTGCTACGTTCTGTAAGTGATTTATTTCTACCCCATCTCGTTCATATTGCCTGCACTATATATATATATATATATATGTGTTCTAACTATATTGTTGTGTCCGCTATTATACATGCAGATTGAAGATTAAGGAATGCAGAGTAAGGAGCATCCATGATGTTGGGTTCATTGACCCACACATCGTTAATGGATATACGTTAAAGCATCACCCCGCCGACGTGGAGAAAGACATGTGGCGGTTTCTTGATAAGCAGGAACTCAAAAGTGATATTCTATTTCCTTACCATTTTGGGTGAGTGTTTATGTCTTGAGCACATTCTCTTTTGTTTACTCCATGCATGGTATATGGCCGGCTAATCGATGAGTTATGCATGACGTACTGTGCATGTATCGTGTCCGCAGGTTCCACTGGATTCTGCTAGTAATTAAAGTTGACAAATCAGAATGTCTCATCCACGACTCTCTGGATATGGATAAGGCGGAGTGGGCCGACATGAGACAAATGATTCAAAAGTAATTGTTTTCATTCATTTGCGCTCTATATCGATCGGCCTATTTCGTTCATTTCCTAATTAAGCTTCAAGTAATTAACTAATAACTCTCTTGTTTATTTAATTTTCTTTGCCTCGTAGGGTTTGGAGACGGTTCGCAGATACAAAGGTCGGTGAATTCAAGAAAGAGCTAAATTTCATGCGGTCAAAGGCTAAGAATGGTAGCGATATGCAGCCACCGGGAACCAATCTGTGTGGATACTATGTCTGTGAGATGATCCGGAGATACACCTCTGAGCGCGTTCCGAGTGATCTCAATGCTCAGAGGAATAACCTCCGGTCGATGCTTAGTCCGAAGCTCGCTTCCGACCACTTCAAGAGGAACTAGCTGGATGGTTCGGGAGGGAAGTCCTCCATCCTAAAGGAGAACACCATTGCGACGACGTAGAACTATACATGCATTAAATTATGTATGGAAACTTGTTCAAACTTGTATATGGTCATCCGATGATATTGAATATATATTGTATATTCCTCTTGAATTCTTTTTGGTTCTAATTTCAAATTTGTTTGAAATTGTACATTCATATGCATGTATATATGTAGTACCGTAGAATATGTTAAACTCCTTCAAAATTACAATAAAGCACAAAAGAAATAAAACAATATACAAATTAAACAGAAAATATGTTTAGGGGGGGGGCAGGTTTAGGGGGGGCCTAAAACCCTAAACCTGCGGCGGCCTTTAGTCGCGGTTGGCCAGAAGAACCGCGACTAAAGGTCCTCCGCCCCGACGGCCGCCTGGCGCCCACGTGGACGGGCCTTTAGTCGCGGTTCGTAAGGAACCGCGACTAAAGGGGGGGGCTTTAGTCGCGCTACTTTGGTCGCGGTTGCGAAACCGCGACTAATGGCAGTTGCGAACCGCGACCAAAGGCCCTTTTTCCACCAGTGTACGTCAGCCGTTTCAATTTCTGAGCTACTAAAGAATAGAAGTGGAAGCGTTTTTTTTAAGGCAGCAAGCTGTAAAATTGTCGTTGGAAAATAAGGAAATTTGCGAGATTAGTGCAGAAGAGAAATCGTCAGTGGCTGGTTGGTTGCCTTAGTGGGTTAATAATCAAGGGTGTGTCTATGTCTCAGTTGACTGAGATTTTCTTAAGTCTAAGTCACCTTAGAAAATTGCAACTGCAGTTGCTTTGTCTAGTTGCACATTTCTAGCAGAAAAGTGTAATTGCACTTTTTTAACAGAAAAGTGCAACTCAAGCACTTTTTTGTAAGTGACTTAGACTTAAGAAAATCTCAGTTGACTGAGACATAGCAAAACCGAATAATCAATATGTTATGGGTGCTAGTGGGATGACGTATTTAGTCTTTTTTTTCATCATGTGGTAGATTTTCTTAGGTGGCATGATATAATTGCTCAATGATGCTTGATGAGGTGGACATCTTGCATGTTGAGAGGGGAAAGTGCAATTTTGTCCAGTTGCACATTTCTAGCAGAAAAGTGCAATGGTACTTTTTTAACAGAAAAATGCAACTCAATTTTTTTTTGTAATTGACTTAGACACAGCAAAACCGAATAATCAATATGTTATGGGTGCTAGTGGGATGACCTATTTAGTCTTTTTTTCATCATGTGGTAGATTTTCTTAGGTGGCATGATATGATTGCTCAATGATGCTTGATGAGGTGGACATCTTGCATGTTGAGAGAATTACTTGCCACGAGTATTGTGAAACTTTGAAAAGTCATAGTGGTTAGTCAAATATTGCATCTTCTGATTAATTAACCGCTCATTGATAAAATAAGTTGTTGAAACACATAATTTGATAGTTATCTTGAACCGGTGGAGAATATATGATACAGAGGTACCTCATGGATGGTGATTTATTTTATTGGAAAACAGCATCTCCTGAACTAGGCAGATGGCTGACTGTTCATGATTAGTGTTGTTTTGTCTTTGTGGATTCTAGACGCCCAATGTATTGCAGTGTGTATCCGTTGATTTAACCTTTTGTTGCATCATCAGATGTAAAGGTGTTAGGAAATTATAAATTCATCCAACAAGTCTATTGTAGAACTAAAATCCCATTCTCTATTGCAGGCTCTGAAAGCCTCAGGTGACATCTGGTGGCTATCAAGCATGGACTCCCAGAGAGACATTGCGTACCCGAGTGGTCTTACATGCTCATTGAGTCATTGTCGAGCTTTAAACTTTTGTTGTGAGAAATAATTTTTCACTAAATAAAAGTGCATAGAAAATTGAAGAAATCAAGCACAAGTGTGTTGGTCGGCTGAGTATGTAAAGGTGCTAACACATCTAAATGTTTGCTTATCTATGTCCAGCCATGCAAATGTGTGTTACTGTGTCATTGTAATACTGAATATAATGAAGTAGTAGTTGATTGGGCCTTTTTTTTCTTCCCCCATCATTCAGGGATGAACTGATAGCCTTTTGTTACTCTTTTGTGCTTGCAATAGTAAGTTGGAGGCTCCCGAGGGAAGAGGCTGGCCGGAGCGACGATGCTGGGGAGGCTGTCCAAGTAACATATCTGCTTTCTACTATTCATAAATTTTGACAGGTATATTAGGTTGCGCTTAGTACTAATTTAGCTAAAAAAATTGTATATCTTTATATATACTGGCTTCATACCGCTGTATGGATATGAAACTATTTTCTCTTTTGTTGTCTGATATGAGAATCTTCCCTTGATATGCAGGTTTACTACTATTTTACATTTTGTGATCATTCTCATGCAACCAAAGTGACCCAATGGATTTGAGGTTGTCATTTGTGTCAGGTAAGAGTGTCTTTATCTGTGGCAAATCATAGACAAGCGCATTGTATAAACAAAGAGTGAAATTTATAGCTTAAGCCTTTAAATAGTTTGCATTTTCCCTCAGATTTTCTTGTAGTCATTCCCTTTCCTATATTGATCTTAAACATTCTGATCTAACTATACCATGGCTACTCTAATTGTAAGAGATGCATCCTTACTGAATTCTTTTATGCGTGTTCTCATAATAGATTTATGTAGCTTCTTAATGCATGGGAAAAGCAGTAAATCCATTTCTTTAGATATGAGGTTGTTGTATAGGCCCAGCCCTGGGTTTCTTGGATCATGAAAAGAAATATATTTAATTCAGCTATTACCAAGCTAAGGTGCATGCTTTGTTCTGAAAATGAAACGCGCATGCCTTTTTCCGTGACCTGAAATCCTATTTGTGTTGTGATTTTTTTTATTATGTACATTAGAAAGAAAGGAATGGTGTATGTTTGAAAATAAAAATATTGGGGGTGAAAAGGATTAGTTCTACTAGGGACATAATTACTGAGAAGCGGGCATATTCTCAAGGTTGCTATTGCACTTTAGGGATAGCTTGAACTATATATGAAGAACAAGGTGATCATTCCTTCGTCGAACTAAAATCTGGCATAAGAGCATCTCCAGTCGCGTCCCCCAAACCGTCCCCCAAACGGCACCGGATCGAGCGTTTGGGGGACGTCGCTCCCCAGCCGCGTCCCCCAAACAAAATTTCAGAAATTTAAAACTTGAGCAAATTCATCCAAACTTGCTATATATTACATATATTACATAGATTCGAATGAAATTCGATTAAATTTAAACTAAACCCTAATCTAGAAGTACTTGCGGCGGCCAGAGACGTCGTAGTACTGGTGGAAGTTGTACATATCGTCGGTGACGACCTCCTGCTTGACGCGCTCGTCGGGCTCGTCGACGGGGTCATCCTTCACCAGGCCGCTTGGTCCAGCCTCGCCGTCGTCGGTGAGGTCCACGAGCGGCTTCCCGGTGTCGCGGATGGACATGGCGATCGCCCTGTCGAGGTCGCCCCTCCAGGCGTCCTTGTCGTTCAGCGACGCCAAGCACGCCGCTCGCAGCCCTGGGCAGTCCTCGGGGTCGTCGCTGCTCGCGATGAGCCGCTGCTGCCGCTCGTACTCCGCCAGCAGCGCCGCCTTCGCCGCTGCCTCGTCGTCCTGCTCCTCCTTCACCTCCGGCTTCGGGATGAGGAGGGCGCCGCCACCGCGCCTTTGCTGCTGCCGGCTACCGCTGCCGCCGCGGCTCGGATTGACGGGCGTCGTCACGAACTCTGGGTCCTCCTTCACCTCGCGCTTGGGGAAGGTGTAGGGCGCGGAGCGGTGCGACGAGGACGGCGTCGATCGGGCCGGCCCTGACGAGGAAGAGTGACAGCGTGCTGCGGGAGACGGTGGCGGTGAGGACGGCGCCTCCAACCTTGGAGCGCCATTACGGATGCCGTCGATGACGTTCTCCAGGGTGCGCCCCGGAACGCCCCAGAACAGGACGCGCCCGTCCTTGTTCCAGCTGTTCGGCCGGCCGACGAGGCCGGTGGTGTTGTTCATCTCCATGTCGTACTGCGCCTGGAAGTAGGCGACCCACCAGGCGTCGTTGCTGCTGGCCGCCCAGGTCGGATCGGCCCACTCGTCGGCGGTGAGTGCAGACCGCCGGGCCCTGATGGAGTCCCTCCAACGCTCCGTGCCTGGCGGCGGCGGGACGCCTATGCCCTTGACGGCCATCCTCCACCCGCCGCTGCTTGGCAGGCGCATCTCTGGCGGGACGGGATATCCCGCGCGGTACAGCGCCCGCGCCTCCGGCACGGTGAGGCTGCCACGGCCGAAGCCGTTCGCCGCGGCGATCTTACGGGAGGACAACGACATTGGGTAGCGGTTGTAGCGGCGAGGAGAAGATTTGGGAGCGGCGAGAGATTGGGATGAACAAGAACCCGCAAGGGCGCTCTTAATGTACAGCTGCGGCAGGCGAAGCGGCAGCGGGTCGTTGGACGCAATAAACGCCGGCGCGGACAGCCACGCGGCTATGCACGACGAGACGCGTCCCTGCGTCGCCTGGGAAATCTGGGACGCTATTAACGTCGCTTGACCAAAGGCGGGCGACGGGGTTTTAGGCTTCCGAGCCGCTGACGCGTCGGGCCTGCGTCTCTTCGCCTTGATGTCTACGGGAGCTTCTATTCTTGTAGACAGTGTTGGGCCTCCAAGAGCAGAGGTTTGTAGAACAGCAGCAAGTTTCCCTTAAGTGGATACCCAAGGTTTATCGAACTCGAGGAGGAAGAGGTCAAAGATATCCCTCTCATGCAACCCCGCAACCACAAAGCAAGAAGTCTCTTGTGTCCCCAACACACCTAATAGGTGCACTAGTTCGGCGAAGAGATAGTGAAATACAGGTGGTATGAATAAGTAGTAGCAACAACACCGTAAAAGTGCTTTGCCCGAGACAAGTAACAAGCAGTAGTAATGCAGCAGTAGTAACGCAAAGAAAACAAGAAACAAGCAGGTGATAGCGTATTTAGGAACAAGGCCTAGGGATTATACTTTCACTAGTGGACACTCTCAACATTGATCACATAACGAACAGTATAAATGCATACTCTACACTCTTGTTGGATGATGAACACATTGCGTAGGATTACACGAACCCTCAATGCCGGAGTTAACAAGCTCCACAATAATGCTCATATTTTAGTAACCTTTAGTGTAAGATAGATCAAAAGACTAAACCAAGTACTAGCATAGCATGCACACTCGTCACCTTCATGCATATGTAGGAGGAATAGATCACATCAATATTATCATAGCAATAGTTAACTTCGCAATCTACAAGAGATCATGATCATAGCATAAACCAAGTACTAACACGGTGCACACACTGTCACCTTTGCACACGTGCAGGAGGAATAAACTACTTTAATAACATTGCTAGAGTAGCACATAGATAAATTGTGATACAAACACATTGCAATCATAAAGAGATATAAATAAGCACCTCACTATGCCATTCAACAGTGAATAAGTATTCTCGTGAAATATAGCCTAAGAGACCCACACGGTGCACACACTCGTCACCTTTACACACGTGGGACAAGGAGTCTCCGGAGATCACATAAGTAAAACTCACTTGACTAGCATAATGACATCTAGATTACAGGCATCATCATATGAATCTCAATCATGTAAGGCAGCTCATGAGATTATTGTATTGAAGCACATAGGAGAGAGATGAACCACATAGCTACCGGCACAGCCCCGAGCCTCGATGGAGAACTACTCCCTCCTCATGGGAGCAGCAGCGGTGATGAAGATGGCGGTGGAGATGGCAGCGGTGTCGATGGAGAAGCCTTCCGGGGCACTTCCCCGCTCCGGCAGGGTGCCGGAACGAGACTCCTGTCCCCCGGATCTTGGCTTCGCGATGGCGGCGGCTCCGGGAAGGTTTTCCGTATCGTGGTTTTTCCCATCAGGGGTTTCGCGACGGAGGCTTTAAGTAGGCGGAAGGGCAGAGTCGGGGGCCAGACGAGGGGGCCACACCATAGGGCGGCGTGGGCCCCCCCTGGGCCGCGCCGCCACGTGGTGTCGCCACCTCGTGGCCCCACTTCGAATGTTCTCCGGTCTTCTGGAAGCTCCGTGGAAAAATAGGCCCTCGGGTCTTCGTTTCGTCCAATTCCGAGAATATTTCGTTACTAGGATTTCGAAACCAAAAACAGCAGAAAACGAGAACCGGCACTTCGGCATCTTGTTAATAGGTTAGTTCCGGAAAATGCACGAATATGACATAAAGTGTGCATAAAACATGTAGGTATCATCAATAATATGGCATAGAACATAAGAAATTATCGATATGTCGGAGACGTATCAAGCATCCCCAAGCTTAGTTCGCTTCGTCCCGAAGCGAGTAAAACGATAACAAAGATAATTTCTGAAGTGATATGCCATCATAACCTTGATCATACTATTTGTAAACATATGTAGTGGATGCAGCGATCAAAACAATGGTAATGACATGAGTAAACAAGTGAATCATAAAGCAAAGACTTTTCATGAATAGTACTTCAAGACAAGTATTAATAAGTCTTGCATAAGAGTTAACTCATAAAGCAATAAATCAAAGTAAAGGTATTGAAGCAACACAAAGGAAGATTAAGTTTCAGCGGTTGCTTTCAACTTGTAACATGTATATCTCATGGATAATAGTCAACATAGAGTAATATAACAAGTACAATATGCAAATATGTAGGAATCAATGCACAGTTCACACAAGTGTTTGCTTCTTGAGGTGGAGAGAAATAGGTGAACCGACTCAACATAAAAGTAAAAAGAATGGTCCTTCAAAGAGGAAAGCATCGATTGCTATATTTGTGCTAGAGCTTTTATTTTGAAAACATGAAACAATTTTGTCAACGGTAGTAATAAAGCATATGAGTTATGAAAGTTATATCTTACAAGTTGCAAGTCTCATGCATAGTATACTAATAGTGCCCGCACCTTGTCCTAATTAGCTTGGACTACCGGATCTTTGCAATGCACATGTTTTAACCAAGTGTCACAATGGGGTACCTCCATGCCGCCTGTACAAAGGTCTAAGGAGAAAGCTCGCATTTTGGATTTCTCGCTTTTGATTATTCTCAACTTAGACATCCATACCGGGACAACATGGACAACAGATAATGGACTCCTCTTTAATGCATAAGCATGATGTAATCCAATTTATTCAAACACAAACAAAAATAGAAACAAACAAACAGATGCTCCAAGTAAAGTACATAAGATGTGACGGAATAAAAATATAGTTTCAGGGGAGGAACCTGATAATGTTGTCGATGAAGAAGGGGATGCCTTGGGCATCCCCAAGCTTAGACGCTTGAGTCTTCTTGAAATATGCAGGGGTGAACCACCGGGGCATCCCCAAGCCTAGAGCTTTCACTCTCCTTGATCATAGTATATCATCCTCCTCTCTTGACCCTTGAAAACTTCTTCCACACCAAACTTTAAGCAAACTCATTAGAGGGTTAGTGCATAATCAAAAACTCACATGTTCAGAGGTGACACAATCATTCTTAACACTTCTGGACATTGCTCAAAGCTACTGGAAGGTAATGGAACAAAGAAATCCACCCAACACAGAAAGAAGCAATGCGAAATAAAAGGCAGAATCTGTCAAAAACAGAACAGTCCGTAAAGACGAATTTTAAAATGGCACCAGACTTGCTCAAATGGAAAAACTCAAAACTAATGAAAGTTGCGTACATATCTGAGGATCACTCACGTAAATTGGCATAATTTTCTGAGTTACCTACAGAGAATTAGACCCAGATTCGTGACAGACAGCAATGCTGTTTCTGCGCAGCAATCCAAATCTAGCATCAACTTTACCATAGAGACTTTACTTGGCACAAAAACATGATAAGGAGAGGTTGCTACAGTAGTAAACAACTTCCAAGACACAAATATAAAACAAAGTACTGTAGCAAAATAACACATGGGTTATCTCCCAAGAAGTTCTTTCTTTATAGCCGTTAAGATGGGCTCAGCAGTTTTAATGATGCACTCGCAAGAAATAGTATTTGAAGCAAAAGAGAGCATCAAGAGGCAAATTCAAAACAAATTTAAGTCTAACATGCTTCCTATGCATAGGAATCTTGTAAATAAACAAGTTCATGAAGAGTAAAGTAACAAGCATAGGAAGATAAAACAAGCGTAGCATCAAAAATTTCAGCACATAGAGAGGCATTTTAGTAACATGAAAATTTCTACAACCATATTTTCCTCTCTCATAATAACTTTCAGTAGCAACATGAGCAAACTCAACAATATAACTATCACATAAAGTATTCTTATCATGAGTCTCATGCATAAAATTATTACTCTCCATATAAGCATAATCAATTTTATTAGTTATAGTGGGAGCAAATTCAACAAAGTAGCTATCATTATTATTCTCATCAAGTGTAGGAGGCATAGTATAATCACAACAAAATTTACTCTCCATAGTAGGTTGTACCAAAAGACCACTATCATTATAATCATCAGAAATAGGAGGCAAAGTATCATCAAAGAAAATTTTCTCCTCAATGCTTGGGGGACTAAAAAGATCATGAAAACCAGCTTCCCCAAGCTTAGAGCTTTCTATATTATTATCAACAATGGTGTTCAAAGCGTTCATACTAATATTACTACCAGCATGCAAATAAGATTTCATAGGTTTTTTAATTTTCGCATCAAACAATCCATGTTTTAAATCAGGAAATAGAATAAGAAGCTCATTGTTGTCCATTATGCCAAACTAGTGTAAACAAGAAACAAAAAGATGCAATTGCAGGATCTAAAGGAAATATCTTCGAGCACGTACACAATGGTGCCGTAAAAGTACTGTTACCCGGAACCAGAGTATGAGTGCCTTTTTACCTTTCCTCCCCGAGCAACGGCGCCGTAAAAGTGCTTGATGTCTACGGGAGCTTCTATTCTTGTAGACGGTGTTGGGCCTCCAAGAGCAGAGGTTTGTAGAACAGCAGCAAGTTTCCCTTAAGTGGATACCCAAGGTTTATCGAACTCGTGGAGGAAGAGGTCAAAGATATCCCTCTCATGCAACCCCGCAACCACAAAGCAAGAAGTCTCTTGTGTCCCCAACACACCTAATAGGTGCACTAGTTCGGCGAAGAGATAGTGAAATACAGGTGGTATGAATAAGTAGTAGCAACAACACCAGTAAAAGTGCTTTGCCCAGGACAAGTAATAAGCAGTAGTAATGCAGCAAGTAGTAACGCAAAGAAAACAGTAAACAAGCAAGCGATAGCGATATTTAGGAACAAGGCCTAGGGATTATACTTTCACTAGTGGACACTCTCAACATTGATCACATAACGGAACGGATAAATGCATACTCTACACTCTTGTTGGATGATGAACACATTGCGTAGGATTACACGAACCCTCAATGCCGGAGTTAACAAGCTCCACAATAATGCTCATATTTTAGTAACCTTTAGTGTAAGATAGATCAAAAGACTAAACCAAGTACTAGCATAGCATGCACACTCGTCACCTTCATGCATATGTAGGAGGAATAGATCACATCAATATTATCATAGCAATAGTTAACTTCGCAATCTACAAGAGATCATGATCATAGCATAAACCAAGTACTAACACGGTGCACACACTGTCACCTTTGCACACGTGCAGGAGGAATAAACTACTTTAATAACATTGCTAGAGTAGCACATAGATAAATTGTGATACAAACACATTGCAATCATAAAGAGATATAAATAAGCACCTCACTATGCCATTCAACAGTGAATAAGTATTCCGTGAAATATAGCCTAAGAGACCCACACGGTGCACACAACTGTCACCTTTACACACGTGGGACAAGGAGTCTCCGGAGATCACATAAGTAAAACTCACTTGACTAGCATAATGACATCTAGATTACAGGCATCATCATATGAATCTCAATCATGTAAGGCAGCTCATGAGATTATTGTATTGAAGCACATAGGAGAGAGATGAACCACATAGCTACCGGCACAGCCCCGAGCCTCGATGGAGAACTACTCCCTCCTCATGGGAGCAAGCAGCGGTGATGAAGATGGCGGTGGAGATGGCAGCGGTGTCGATGGAGAAGCCTTCCGGGGGCACTTCCCCGCTCCGGCAGGGTGCCGGAACAGAGACTCCTGTCCCCCAGATCTTGGCTTCGCGATGGCGGCGGCTCTGGAAGGTTTTCCGTATCGTGGTTTTTCCCATCAGGGGTTTCGCGACGGAGGCTTTAAGTAGGCGGAAGGGCAGAGTCGGGGGCCAGACAAGGGGGCCACACCATAGGGCGGCGCGGGCCCCCCCTGGGCCATGCCGCCACGTGGTGTCGCCACCTCGTGGCCCCACTTCGAATGTTCTCCGGTCTTCTGGAAGCTCCGTGGAAAAATAGGCCCCTGGGTCTTCGTTTCGTCCAATTCCGAGAATATTTCGTTACTAGGATTTCTGAAACCAAAAACAGCAGAAAACAGGAACCGGCACTTCGGCATCTTGTTAATAGGTTAGTTCCGTAAAATGCACGAATATGACATAAAGTGTGCATAAAACATGTAGGTATCATCAATAATATGGCATAGAATATAAGAAATTATCGATACGTCGGAGACGTATCAAGCATCCCCAAGCTTAGTTCCTGCTCGTCCCGAGCAGGTAAAACGATAACAAAGATAATTTCTGAAGTGATATGCCATCATAACCTTGATCATACTATTTGTAAACATATGTAGTGGATGCAGCGATCAAAACAATGGTAATGACATGAGTAAACAAGTGAATCATAAAGCAAAGACTTTTCATGAATAGTACTTCAAGACAAGTATTAATAAGTCTTGCATAAGAGTTAACTCATAAAGCAATAAATCAAAGTAAAGGTATTGAAGCAACACAAAGGAAGATTAAGTTTCAGCGGTTGCTTTCAACTTGTAACATAAAGTGTGCATAAAACATGTAGGTATCATCAATAATATGGCATAGAACATAAGAAATTATCGATACGTCGGAGACGTATCACGCCTCGCTTTTCATTGTGTCCGGCGTGCCCGGAGCGTCCCATGTGTAGCGGGGACGGGCTCGGGGCGCTGGACACCGTATCAGGCCGCGCCGGACAAAAAGAGGCTTTGGAGCGCGTGGCTGGAAAAATTTTTTGTCCGGCGCGCCCAAATCCCTTTGGGGACCGGTTTGGGAGACGCGACTGGAGATGCTCTAAATCTCTTCTTCACCGAGCTGTCGTCTCTTACGTTTCTGGTGGCCCGTGGAAGAAAGCCTAGGCGCGCGATGGGCTAGCTAGCCGGTGGCTGGGAGGCAAGCGGCGGCAAAGGAATGATGGCAAGTAGAGGCAGCAAGGCAGAAGTGGCAGCAACAAAGGAAGGGCAGTGGCAAGGAGCAACAACAGCAAGCAGCAGCAGCTGTACGATTTTGGAACTTCATCGACCCATTAATTTACAAGGTAAAATGAGTTTCTGTGTTGCAATTTTCCTTAAAGCCTCTGTCCAATTTAATTTGGAGGAGAAAAAACAAAAACAGGCTGAAATTCATGGCTTATATTTATATTCTGCTATATGTTGTTGTCCCATATTTATATTGAGGAGCCGTGTCTTCTAGCTCCAGAAGTGTACTGGCGAGAGCCATCCTTGCGCCAGAGCTCCAGCGCATTGCCCGAGATCTCAGCCGCGGCCATTGATACACATGTAGAAAATATAGAGCCTAATATATGTTTATTGTGGTGACCCTCGTGGGGTATATATAGAAGTACAAGGAGGGATGTAGATTTGTAGTAGACGATGATCTCTAGAGTTCTAGTAAATATGTAACAGGTGACATCCCATTGAATAGAAGAAATACATAATGGAACAAAGGTCGGCAGAGCGCAGCGCGGGCTGCGGGAGCGTGTGGGGGCGGCGGCCTACACCCTCCTCCTCCGTCGACTGAACGCAGCGGGATGGCGGTGGCCGGCGGATCTCCGGCGGCCGGCGGCGGATGTTGGCTGCGGTGTGGTTGGATCCGGGCCGGAGGTTCGGATCGCGATCCATCGCGGCTACGTCTCGTCAATGGCACGAGGAGGTTTCGCCGGGTCTTCTTCGCGGCTTGAGGACGTCCGGGTCTTCGGCCCGGGCATGGTGGTGGTGGCTGACTTCATCCACCGAAGGCAGTCGGCCAGGCTGGCTGTGTTGGATTTTTCATCCCACTTTCAGCGCCGGCAGCGAGACGGGGAGGCATAGTAGTCGGTGAAAACCGTGCCGACTCCGGTCATGGCGGGCGATGGCGACGTCTGCGCCGTTATCTTGTTGAAGGCATCGTCAAGCAACTATCGCTAACCTTCTCGTTCCGGCGGCGAGATGGAGGAGCTTGGAAGCCGGCGATGGTGTCGCCGGTGGAGGGTTGGAGTGGCCAGCCCAGGATGGTCGCCGACGTGGGGGTCCGACCTGAATAAAGGCGGCGGTCCTAGGGCCTCTCTTGCGTGAAGAGGAGGACCTACCGGAGGCCTCGAACTCGTGATCCGGCCGGAGTGTTGAGTTCCGGAAGGCTCCGCCGATGAATGTAACAGTGCTTTTGCCTGGAGTTTGTTGGATCGGAGGTATTCGGTCGTGCGCACCCATGTTTTTATTCCGACCGATTGGTTTTGGAGGGAGCGGCGCGAAGCTCTTTTTCTTTGATTGACATCAAGTGACTATGGATCCATGATGAAAGTCGGAAGAAGAGAATTTCATGAAGGCCGGAGGGGAGGACTAGCTAAATGAGGTTGAAGTCTTTGCGATGTTGAGGGACTTGCTTGGTGTTCCGGGCTTCACAGCAGCGGTATGAAAGTGGGGGCAACAACACAGGTGAAGTGCAGAGTCCTACCTTTCAGGGTGAAAACCCAAGGTCTGGCCTTAATTGGTTGTGCCTGACAATGTCCTTGGTGGAGGCATTTGTTTTGAGAGTGGGGACTAGTCTGTAATTCAGGTGTTGTCTTGGCGGTGGATGTATTGCTGTTGTTAGGCCCGAGATACTGTAGCGGGACTTTTCTTTCTTAGTTTTCTTTTCTTGTTTTTGGCTGTGTGCATCCATAGTACCATTAGGGTGGTGCGTTGTTGCAGAGGCTGGGTGTAATTGGTATCTTCTTGATATTAATATATTCCCTTTATCGAAAAAAAATCGAAAAAAAACATAATGGAACAAATAAATACATCTATTATTTATCTTATCAATTCCTATTTTTTCCCGTTATTCGATGTTCTTCATTTCTTATTAGTAGCATAGATCCACGATGATCTATGGACGAGCGAATGGACCTAGATAAATGCATAGCCACGACAAGCCCTAACTGGGTCCCTCTAGGGTGCGCGGGGGGCGCGTCCTAAAAAGCTTGTTGTCTATCTTGTACTACGCTACTTGTTAGGCTGCGCTACTTGTTAGGCTTCCTCGGCCATATTTTCTTATGTCTTGTCTTCGACACCAAGGGTACAAGGTGACATGTTCATGTGCGAATAAGTGGTGTTGCTCTAGCACCTTGTTTGTAGGTCTAGTTCAGCGATATGTCTAGTGGAAATTATAGGAATGACTTCATTCGAGGTGGTCGGTGCATCGGGGAGGCCATGATGGGAACTTGAAGAGACGGACAAACATTCTCGAAAAAAGGGACGAACAATGCATGTAGGCGTTACAAACCTTGTTGAAGACATTGGTGATTGTTGGCTCTCTCTCCTCGTGTCATGGAAGTTCCAGCGAAAACCAGTGTTCCCTCTTTAAAAGCAAACAACATTTCATGAGTCACAGGTACTCTTCGAGGCATTGTATTGGCACTAACTTTGGAGTGGGGCCTGACGTGGGCTTGTCGCGCTTGGATGCCACAACGGCTAAATTGGATCCATTTGGCCGGAAATATGTTTGGCAACGAGGATAGTGGAAAATTGAGCAGGGTTCTACATGGGTTTTGGTAGCCGATTCTTCATGTACGATAGGCCTTTTGATATCTCGCAAATTGTTTTGCAGTCAAAGCTACCTTCGAGGTCCAGGTGTAGACGATCAAATGTGTAGGGTGGTCATTGCAGAAGGTTCGATCGTCGTAAACCCGACATCTTTTTCATGTGAAGGTCGGTTGTACTGTTGTTGGTAGGTAATCTTTGTTTTCATCCAAATGTTCTTTAATTATCTAGACTACTTGTTTCAACTGAAAGATTGAGGCTCTGTCCCCGCTTTTCTTAAATGCAACATACCCTCTAAAGTATTAACATGATTGAAATTGAAGGAATCTATACATGCATAACCAGAGGCAGTGCAACTGCAAGGACCCAAGAGACGTGGAATATAAATGTGGTTGCTTTCGAAGCAGCTCCAGATGGCGGTGGTGTTGCACCGCCTTCTTCAGGATTTGTTTTCTCACTACTTCCTTTGCCGTTGTCACCAGCCTGGGAAGGTAAAAAAAAAGCAACAAGCACGTATTAGCTATTGTTCAACTTAAGTGTACTCAGAAGTAGTTTTTCTGAAGCAACTGAAGTTGAAGCCCTAAACGAAAAGTATTTTGGCTGGCCACCATGGTTGGTATGGAGACTTTAAATACAATCTAGAAAGAGCTTGAGATAAGATGCAGGGTTGCAAGGTATATCAAAATCTGGTAGTAAGAGAATTCTAGTGAAACCAGTCCTGCGTGCTGTTCCAGCATATACTATGAATTGTTTTGTTTTCTCTAAAATTCAGTTTCTTGACCCTAACCCAATGTTACTTGAAGCATTAATTGCTTTGTAAAGACATATTAATGGAGTATGAACAAAAACTCCAGCCTTTCTCTCTAAAAAAGAACAATAACTATACCTTGGCAGCTGCCTCTGACGAGTTGTCGTCCACCAACGAGTTGCCGTCCGCCGACTTGCTCTTGGGTGACGACGGAGCCTCACCTCCTTCTGCCTCCTCCTGCAAATCGATGCAATTGTTCTGTCAAGATCCGAGAGAAGGAAATGAGCTACGGACTCTCCTTTGGCATTCCGAGTTGCTCTCATTGGGCGAACAAAAAACCCTAGCTCTACCCCGTCCTCTTCCCTCCTCGCCACCGCCGGTGGTCGCCGCCGGGCCTAGCACGTGCAGTTGATGCATGGCGGTGGCGGGGCCTCCTACTCGTGGATAGCTGGTGGAGGATAGCTGGTTGGACTCGGTGGCCGTTGAAGGCTTATAAATTTAACCGAGAGAAGTGGAGCATCATATATATGGGATATGGCACGAAGCACAAACCAGTGTCTTGTCGGTTGATTCGTCCTCGGATGGAGCCGGAGAGGTCGCGCCGCCGCTCGATCTATCCTCTGCCGGCGCAGGCGCTGACGCTGCCGCGCTGCTGGACTCTGGAGGCGCCGCGGCGTCCGAGTCATGCGCGGGCGCTGTCGTCTTGACCTGCATGGCACATGCATGAGAAATTGAGAACACAACTTGTTGAGAGAGAGGCAGCGTATGTGCTCGTCGTCGCCAAGGTAGCGCTCGGTTAATTACGTACCGTGTCTTTCTTCATGATGCCGACGTCGTACATGGGCGTGAAGTCCGGCTGGAACATGCCGAAGTTGCGCTCGGCGACGGGCCCAGGCTTGAGGTCCTCGTTGAACAGCGCGAAGATGTAGGTCTCGAACGTCCGCTTGGGCATGAGCGGCGTGCCGGACCCGGAGCCGACCTCGCCGATGAGGTACCGGATGTACTCCGCCGCCTCGGCCGGGCTCACGCCGACCTGCCCGTCCATCGCCTTGGTCGGCCACCCGGTCTCCCCGACGAGGATCTCCACGTCCTCGAACCCGAGCTTCTTCATCGCCGAGTACACCGAGTCCAGCTGCGCCTCGAACATGCTCGTGTACGTGATGCCCGTGCCGGCGTACGGCAGCGTGTGGCCGTTGTATCCGAAGTACGTACGGGTACGCGTTGACGACACGTGCGCGCGCGTGGTGGGTCGTGTTGCCAGGCCACCTACGATACGATGTGCTCACTGCACGTGTTGGGCTTGGATCCAGTCCTACTGCGAACGACTCATCGACGGAGTAGTTAACTGCTCACGTGCGCCGCGCATAGGGTACGTGATATCCTTTTGTTTCTCTCGCGCGTGACTTGTAGTACGTAATTCATCATCATTTATTGGCGCGTGACTTAATGTACGCGGCCGGCCGGGAATCCATGCGTTCGCTGTTTGTCTCCAACAAAAACTCACCTTTTCTCCTCGCTAATCAATCAATCAATCAATGCCTTAATTACTAGTATCTCCTCGCGAAACCAACCTCATCATCATGCTCCACTCCACCCGGCCACGCTTTCCTATTTATTTGTCTCGACAAACCAAACGTCCCCCGCCAATTCATTCATTCATACAAAAGAAACAAATCTCCGATGCGCGCGCCAACCAACTTTGTTCGTTATTAAGATTTTTTTTTAATAAAGCAAAGGAAATTAAGTCGCGCGCGCGGATGCTTTAAAAAAAGGTGATACAGGGACCAGGCGGCGTGCCGCTGGAGGGACCCGAAACGCGCGGTGGACCTTGCGTCTCCGACCTCCATGAGCAACCATGGCGGAACCACGGAAAAAAAAAATCACCGGCATCGCTCCGCTGCAAGGTCGTGGAGGGCGAGGAAGGCGTCGGAGAAGGTAAAAGGCATACTACCTCTGGAGCGATGGTGGTCACGGTCGGTCGGCGATGGCAAATCGATGACGACAGCTGAGGTCGTAGCCGGTGAAGACCAGGTCAGCGTCTGCGATTTGATGATCCTGCTTCGATTCCATCGACATGTAGGTTGAGGACGGAGAGGGGAGACGTGGTCCCGCGACGTCATACTCCGGCGAGGACCAGGACTGAATGAGAGATCTTGACTTTTTGTTTTTTTTTTAAACGCTGACATGTAGGACCCGGTAATTTCTGCCACATTAGCATTACATGTGGGCATAGTCTCCTGTCAATTCGTGTTAAGCGGTGGTTTAGTGTCTTTTGCGAAAATTTCGACAAAATATGGTAGTTTTTTCCTCCCAAAATATAAAGTGGTACTACTAAAATCAATATTTATAGCTTGAAAAGTGGCCGTTTTATGCTAACAACTCAACTGATTTGGATAAGAGGTGCTAGTATATTTAAAAATCTCGTTGATTATTGCATCGTGGATTTCCCCGAGAACAATATGCAATTGAATATATTGAGGCTCATCAGATGATGAACTCTCCATTTTCTGCTAGCTCAATTCGCCACCATTTGCATATAACAACCGACACATTCTCTAAACTATTTAGTTTCTAGGGTTTAAGGTCTAGGTTTTAGTTTGATGGCCCAGGAGCTAGCATATGAATATATCTTCCCTACTTAAAACGATCAAAATCATACTTTCCGAGGCAACCAACACAAGAAGTATGTTTCACTAGACCAAACAATCATATCAAACTGGTCGACCAGGATTTACAAAAGCATGCATGTGTATATATCATATGGAGCATGCTATTTATAACAAAAACGAATTGCATGCATATACATACTCCGATGCGCTAGTTCGATCGGTACAAAGCACACCATGCACCTGTGGCTACCTAATCTTTCAGTACATGATGCGTATGTGATATCACGCACGCATCACATGGAGGCCTGCAGCTACACGTTGATCTACTGATTCGTCTTTGTACTCCTCAACATGCATAGCTCGATCTACCCCGGCCAGCCCGGCCGTGCTCCCTGGAATTCGACGTGTTGCAAGTCCTCTTTTCTTTTTGCGATAATTAATTACATTGTAAATTTAATGGGCTAGCAAGGAAGTCCCATTCTTATTTTAATTCTGAATGAAATAGAAGATCGAGACTAATGTGTTTCCATTCTTATTTTACCTTTTAAAGAATAATATATAACGAACAACTGGAAGTACAGAAAAAGTTACCCATGGCGTTCCCAAATCGACCCATTAGCAGGAAAAATCAGTGGGCGCCGAACCTCTTCAAAATCGCCTCTAGGATAAACCGCACGGTTGCAAAAGAAATGAGCGACAATAACTGGATCTGCTCTCTCACCAGGATTAGCTCCCCTATCTAGCTGGCGCAATACATGGATGTCTAGGATACCGTTCATACAATAGCCCTCACCCCCCCCCCGAGCGGCCGGACTCGACCTTCGAGCTTATTACCACCGACGCGACTTACAGTGCCAGCTACGCTTACAATGCTCAGTTCTTAGGCGGCCATGCCAGATTCGACGCCATGAAGATCTGTATGCCCACATAGAGCCTAAGTGCAACTGTTTGGCTGGTTGGCCCTCCACGGAAAGCTTCTCACCGTGGATATTCTTGCCATCAGGGGTTGGCCCCATGACGCCCCTTGTGTCTTCGCGAGCATGAAACAGACGACCACCTTTGGAAAGACTCCCCCTATAGTGGAGCCATTTGGAATTTGGTGAAAACCCAAGACAGTGATGACGATGCCGACCTTCGCCTAGACTTCAAATCCACATCTGAGTGGTGGGACACCAAGATCGACGACAAGCCAAAGAAGGACCAAAAACGCATCAACGGCCGCTTCTTATCCGTGCTCTAGAATGCATGGAAGGAACGGAATCGCCGTATTTTCACCGGACACCAGCTAACTTACCTCGGGGTGGCAGATATCGGAACGGAAGACATCCTTCAGCCGGAACGAGATTTCAACGACTTCGGGCTGGCTATCCCGGCGGAACCGGACTCTTGTAAGAACTTAGGCTTGTTTTAGGGTATCCACATGACTATGATGACCTATCCTAATACAAATAAGGAGAAAATATGCATGTAACAACCACTTTGAACACTGGTGAGGAGTCAATAGTGGCCAGAAACACGACTCTCCCACGAGAACATTTTGGGCTTACATTGTGAAACTCCCATTTCCAGGCCGCCAACCCAACTCTTGTAAGAACTTAACCTCTTGGGCACCAACGGCGAAGGAAGGTGGAGATGAGACCGTGTTGAGGACTGATCAGGGAAAGGAAGACTTGGTATTGACGAATTTCGATCGTGAAGCGGCTACGACCATCGTGGTCTTGAAGGAGCAACAGAAGAAGGAAGAACAACACGAGTGAGACATCGGCGGAGCCGAGTAATTCACGGACGATGAGGAACTCGGCAAGCACATGCGTTGCGCGAGCACCTCCGGTGAAGAAGGACGCCCACGTGGGAACAACATGTACGATCCACAAGAATTAAATGAGCCTTGTGGTCAGCAAGATAGCACCCTACAATGACATTTGTGAGGCGAGGACCTCGAAGGAAGCGTTCGAGTTTGCCGAGATGGAGAGGTCGTCGTCGGAAGTGTGGTTGCATGCTCACCCTGATGGAGCATGAAATATGCATAATACCATCGGGCCCGCCGTAACGTTTCATGAGCAGGACGTACTTAATTATAACTTCCATGGGCAATTATGCCGCCATGGACCAATAAATTGTGAGGGAGGCTAGGTGGGATTTGCTTTGATCGTGCAACAAATTAATGGGAGCAAATCTTGCTGGCAAACACATACTCCTCCTACTACCTCGTTGTACGTAGTAAATAAATCCATGATTTCTGGTTATGGTAGTATCAATGAGCCTCCAAATTAATCAACTCCGAGATTGCTGCAATTTAGTAGTATTTCAATCTGACGTTTCAGATATCGAGTGAGATGAGATATCTCCCGTCCCGTCCCGTTCCTCTCTCCCCCACCCACCGCATTCCCCTCCAATCTACCGAGAGCACAACCATGGCCGCCGGCAACGGCCCCCTCTCCCTCTCTCTGTTCCACCGCATTCCCCTCCAGCGCAACCATGGCCGGCGGCAACGGCCCCCTCCCCCCCTCTCTCGCTCTGTTCCACCGCGCGCGATGAGATCCCCGCCGGCTCGGTGGAACAGAGAGAGCGCGCCGCTGGTGGCCGGCTGCTTCTCCGCCCGGCCCTATTCATCCTCGTCCCCCACCTCGGATGGCAGCTTCGGGGGCGTTTCCGGTGGGGGTACAGAGAGGTTGAGCTCGACCACCGCCTACTCGCACAAGGCAACGACCTCAGGTCAGGTACATGCTCCACGACCAGACCAGCTCGTCTAGCCCCAGCTCGACCAAAAGGTCGTAGTTTTAATTTCCCTCTCTGGCTAACAACTGTTTCGACTAACCACACATGTGAAACCTGTTCTTCAAAGATCAGAGCATCTCACACTTTGGTAGAACTTACTGGCTACTAACCAGGGTGGGCTCACATTATTTCGCATCCATGCTCGCCGATGCATCATTGGTGACTACGATATTTTTTTTTTGAATAGAGTTCTAAGTAAATCAGAATCTGGAAAGCAGCTCCGACACACCAACGTAAATACTGCTTACTGCAATTGCTCCTTTCCTTTCAGCTGTACAGTCATTTCCATGCATAAAGTTTAACCATCCATGATCCGCGTGCAAGACGTAAAACCTGTTATAGGATTAGAAAGCAAGCCTGAATTAAGATGGAATCAAACATCCATGAATTCTTGTTTTTTGTGAAGCACCTAATTAATATTTGATCTTAATTCAGAATCTGAACCGAATGCTCACATGCATTGGATTTGCATTTGCCAGATGGATATCCCTTAGGTGGAGGTGACTGGTCATCTGCAATTTTTACTTTTCTTTCAGCTGTAAATTCATTTTTCATAATGTTTAACCGTCCCTGATCTGCAAACACGGAAGAGTTCGTATTATAGTATCACATAGTTGCCTCCAAAATAGAATTACTGTGTAATGTAATGCTAGAATTAAATTACTCTAACATTTGGTTCTACCTTATATCAGCGCAAGATGCATGATTATCATCCCAATGGTATATGCAGGTAGAACTACCTAATCCTACGCACAGTTTAGCTTTACAGCTGGCTCTCCTTTTACTTTTGTTAGAATTAGAAAGTACAAGTCTCAAGAAATCTTTCTCTTCCGTAATCTAATGAAGCCTTCAGCCTTCAAGTCCTAAAATCGCATACTTGATCAAAACCATGGTCCAACACAAGCTGCTCATGGACAACAAAATCTACAAATGTTGAATAGGGAGAAAGCTAGATAGAGAAAGAAACGAATAAATGCGCAGATGTAAAACTTGTGCTACGATTAGAAAGCAAGCCTCAAGATGAAACCAAACATTCGGGAATTCTGTTTTGTGAACATTTGTTTTTGTGAAGCACCTAGTTGATATTTGATCTTAGTCAAAATCTGAATCGAATACTCAAATGTATTGGCTTTTCATTGGCAGATGGATATCCCCTCGGCGGAGGTGACCGATGACAGCTGCGACGAAGCAAATGACATTTGTATCTTTCTGATGCTGCAAAACTATGCATTCGTTTCATGCTCACGGTCTTTACTATGTCCTTGCCCCTTTGTTTTGTGTTGGACTTTTCTTTCTTTGACAGCTGTTTTGTGTTTGACCGGCGATGCATGTAGTATCAGATGCTTCTTTGGAGAGCCTTTAGTGGAATCTAGGGTGAATGCCATGGTGATAAACGTGGATTTAGTTTTCCAAGGGCATATCAAACCTATAATTGTTGTTTGAGACGCTTGGTATTTTACTTCAGTTCAAATGCTGGACTGGTTGTTGCTTAGTAACTTAGTGCTCTATACTTTTATGAAGGAAAATGGGGATTTGCTAGTTGCTTAATATACAATGGTTGCCTCCTTAAGATTTTTTTCCTTGATGTTTGTACATGTTGAATTATTGTACAATTTTGTAAGTACAAATGTGTACATCACTAGATGCATTGCTATTACCATTCCCTTTTAGCAAGTGGCATCCGCTTTTACTGCCGTAGTCTTGAATTCCACTATCTTACCTGAACTCAAGTGATAATGATAAGTGATCCACCTGCATTAAGACAATTATGCATCAGCAAGTAAAAGGTTCACCGTTTCACCTTTTCTATGTTAGAGAAGTCTAATGTTGTTTATAAACTCTTTGCAGGTAAACTCGCTGCCTCCTCAGTTGGGTGGATTATTTTCTTTGGACTTGTTTTTGCTGGGGTCGGAGCATACACAGTGTACAAATACAGGCTAAGGGTAAGAGGCATCTCTGCTCATCCTCTCTGACAACGCGATTTTTTTGAAGTGGAAATGACACTGGTCTGTGCTTTTGGAACCAGAGTTACATGGATTCGGAGAACCGTGCCATCATGGCCCAGTACATGCCGTTGGACAGCTAAGGAGGAAACCAGCGGCATGTCGCGCATGCTGGTAATGAATAATGATATCTCAGAGTGGCGCTGATTTTCCGGAGCAACATACTAGGAGCAGGATATCTGAGAAGGTCAGATTTACATAGGTCAAAGCAAAGAAACGATTTGTACTAGGCAAGAATATTTGATGCATGATTGTAGGACTGTTGTGTGTTGTGCACCCCCTCATTTTGTGATAGCCGATGAACAACATAATCGTAATCACCACAGTTTACCACCTTTGTAGACACTTGTGATTCTTATTCCTGCAGTTCTTCCTGTACGTATTTATTGTCCTGGGGTACCGACTCACAGACTAGTCGTGACTAGTCTTGATTAGTGGTAGACTTAATTATCGACATGTGGTCCAGCTGTAACTACTAAAAAAAACTAAGTAAACATGCTACTAATAATAGATATTGATGTCATAAGGGAGTGGAGAGGAGCTCAAGACACAGGTACAGTTGTGAAGGAGATCATGGGTGGAGGAACGAAGAACAATAGTTGGGTGATAGGCGGCGGTGCCCGCGTCGCCAGCGAGCTGGTGGTGGCCAGGTGAGAGGCGGCACAAGGGGAAGGGAAGCCAGAGGAAAGGCGGCTGGCTGGGAGGGGTATTTTTCGATCTGGAGGGGTAGAGTTTCACGGGCAGGCCTTTTTGTCCTGCCTCAGAACTAGTCGTTCGACTCAAAAACAGAGACTAGTTATGTTTTAGATAGGAAGATATGTCTTTATAGTGTGGGCTTGGTTTGGTTGACTTACTTAATGTCAACCTGATCCAGTGAGTTTTCTTTCATGTAGGATTGACGTAGAGCTTGTTTTTGTTATCTCCATTGTGTCGATCTTATTTATGCTTTTTGACAAAGATAAATTTTGTATGTTGTTTGTTTGGGCTTGTCATTGCGGGGATTTCACCATTACTCTAAAAATGAGATGGTTATTTGAATTCTTGTTAGGTCGGCATCATTTTCTTCTTTTAGTGGTACTCCCTTATGTTGTTTCCTGTGTCAAATCATCACCATCTGTTAGATCTTTGTAATTATGCTGGTTGCTATGAGATAACTTCTTCTTTTATAGTTGATTAGGCCGTAATTGCGAATATGCATGCTGCTGCAAAATTGATGATTCTCTTATTGTCAATTTCTCTACAAGCATGAATATTATAGTTCTCTGTCCAGATTCAACTTCCACCTCTGTTTTGATCGCTTTCATGATATTGTGGCAAATTAACAAATCAGTGAAATCATTGCTCATTTTTATTGTTAATTGTTTCGTATCCAGGAGTTTTCTCTTTGGTTAGACCTCTGTACGAGTTTGATTGTAGCAATGTCCGTCACTTGGTTAGACCTCTGTATGAGTTTGACTGTAGCAATATTTTGTAAATTGAAGTATATTGTTTGCTTTGCAGGAATTGATGATGAGAAAAAAACAAAGGTAATGCCAAACTTTCGAGTACCTCTCTAATTAATCTAGAGAAGTAAGAATTTCTATTGTCCTATGATTTCTTGGTATGTCAAGCTTTTTAGCTGTGAGTTATTATTCCTTTTAACTATGGGTTGTTACTCTAATATTGGTAGGTAGGTTGGGATATTATTTGACATTGGATTTACTTATCCTTTTAACTATGAGTTGTTACTCCTGCATGTTGCCCAGACTGCTTGCTCTGCAGCTTTAGCAGCGAAAACTGCAGAAGGTTTAATGACCTACATTATTTTTGGCAATTGGGTTTCATAAATCTTCAATACTACTTGAAACTCTGTTCTATGGCCCTTCTTAGTGTCAAGTTTCTCTAATAAGCGGCCTAGCTCGCATTGTCAAAGTTTTACTGTAGCTATTAACCTTGAATAAATGTATCAATAAATGACACACATATCTATGTTAGTTGGCTCAATGTTGCTTCGTTGCCGCACTTGATAAGAATTATCAGGACTGGGATGGTGTGCGTATTTTGCTAGATTCAGCCTAACCTGAGCCTTTCTGGTGATATTATTATTTTTGAATATTGATGCATTTACCATGTTCTGTGAGGCTACTAGCTTAGTGGGCTTTTTTCCCGATTCATAATGAGAGCTCTCGAGCTTATATCATTTTGTTTATGTTACCATTAGCTTCTTTGAGATATCACATACAGTACTGTGCTTTATTTTGAATTCAACCGGTGCTTGTCTAGAATGAGGCTGTTAGAGACAATCGTCTTCTTACTGGTAATTATAATACACTTTAGCTGCATCACATGGAATTGTTAGTTTTCTATAAATCCTTCATTCCTAGATCTTCCACCTATATTTAGATATATGGCCTGAAGTCAATTTATCGCAGATATTTGGTATCAAATCGAACCCAATTCCTAGCTCTGGATTACTGTTTTTGTCTGCTTGCTGTGTTTGTGAAATACTTGCCCTGTTCGTTGGATGCTAAGGTTTGAACTTCCTCTATATTCCATGTTGACAGCCATGCTAATTTTTTAATATGCCAAACCAAGCCATTTGTAGCTTCATTAAAATAAAGTACCGTTTTACGAAAGTCTAAGAGATATGATGTGTTTGGCTGTAACATTTTTGCGTATTCAATTCATTGGACTTAAATTTACTGATTCTAGCATTCTTGCTGCATCAACATGTGCTATTCTAGCATTCTTGCTTTTGGATATAATTTTCTAGTATCAAAAATGGTGTCAAGTCGTTACTATAGCTCCCCACTTGATGAGATCATATTTTATCAAGTTTTTGACAACTAATTTGCTTTAGTCCGAAATTCTTTACATCAGAGCCTTATTAGATAGTTTATACATTCATTTGGATCTTGATTCTTGTAAATGATCTAGAATGCATCATCTGCTGTGCATGTTACTCTTTACAGATAACTTGATCAGTTCTCTTGCTCTACTGTATATAAGTTATTTTAAGATCTGCTCATTTTGAGGGCTGAATGTTTTAGATAGGAATATATGTCTTTATTGTGTGGGCTGGGTTTGGTTGACTTAATCAATGTAAGCATGATCCAGCAATTTTTATTTCATGTAGAATTGACCTTGAGCTTGTTTTTGTTATCTCCATAGTGTCTTATTTAAGTTTTTTTGACTAAGATGAATTCTGTTTGTTATTTGTTTCGGCTTGCCGTTGCGGGGAGTTCACCATGCCTATAGAAATGACATGGTTATTTGAATTTTTGTTAGGTCGGCATCATTTTCTTCTTTTAGTGCTACTCCCTTATGTGGTTTTCTGTGTCAAATCCTCACCATCTCTTAGATGTTTGTAATTATTCTTGCTGTATGAAAATTCTCCTTTTAAAGTTGATTAGGATATATTGGCAATGCCCTGTTTATACAAGTCATATAATTGCGAATATGCATGCCGCTGCGAAATTAATGAATAAGAGTTCTCTGTGCAAATTCAACTTCCACCTCTGTTTGCATCACTTTTATGATATAGTGGAAACTTAACAAATCAGTGAAATGATTGCTCATTTTTATTGTTTACTGTTTGATATCCTGTAGTTCTCTCTCTGGTTAGACCGCTGTTTGAGTTGGATTGTACCAATGTACGTCACACTGGCTGTGACTATTTTGTAAATTGAAGTATATTGTTTGATTTGCAGGTATTGATGTCGAGAAAACAAAAAAGATAATGCCGAACTTTAGAATACCTTGCTAATCAATCTAGATCAGTAATAATTTTCATTGTCCTATGATTTCTTGGTATGTCAAGCTTTTTTTGGGGTATGGTATGTCAAGCCTTTTAACGGTGATTTGTTATTCCTTTTAACTGTGGGTTGTTACTCTTATATTGGTAGGTAGGTTGGGATATTATTTGACATTGGATTTACTTATCCTTTTAACTATGAGTTGTTACTCCTGCATGTTTGGCCTGGACTGCTTTCTCTACAGCTTTAGCGGCCAAAACTACAAAAGGTTTAATGACCTACTTTGTATTTGGCAATTGGCTATCATAAATCTTTAATAACTACTTGAAACTATGTTCTATGGCCCTGCGTAGTGTTAGGTTTCTCTGATAAGTGACCTAGCTCGCACTGTTGAAAATTGTACCTTAGCTTTTAACCTTGCATAAATGTATCATTAAGTGCCACACCTATCTATGTTAGTTGGCTCAGGGTTGCTTCCTTGCACTTGATAAGAATTATCAGGATTAGCTGGGCGTGAGCATTTTCCTTGATTAGTTATAGGAACTAGCCTTTGGTATTCAGTGTAACCTGAACCTTTCTGGTGATATTAGTATTTTAGAATATTGATGCATTTATTATGTTGTGCGAGGCTTGTAGCTTAGTTAGCTTTTTTTTCCTGCATGTTGAGCACCTTTGCTTCTTAACGATTCTTAATGAGCGCCCTCGAGCTTATATCATTTTGTTTATGTTTCCATTAACTTCTTCTAGAATCAGGCAATTAGAAACGATTGTCTTCTTACTACTGAATAATACACTTTAGCTGCATCACATGGAATTGTTAATTTGTTATAAATCCTTTGTTTCGAGGTCTGCCGCCTATATGTAGATATACGGCCTGAAGTCAATTTACCGTAGATATTTGGTATCAAATCGAACCCAAGTCCTAGCTCTGGATTAGTGTTTTTTGTCATCCTGCTCTGTTTGAGAAATACTTGCCATGTTCATTGGATGCTAAGGTTTGAACTTCCTCTATATTCCATGTTGACAACCATGCTAATTTTTTAATGTGCGAAACCATGCCTTCTCAAGCTTCTTAAAAAGAAAGTACTGTTGTTAGGTAAGTCCGAGAGATACGACATGTTTGGCTGTAATATTTTGCATATTCAATTCATTGGTTGTAAATTTACCAATTCCAGCATTCTTGCTGCATCAGTGTGTGGTATTCATGCATTTGCTTTTGCGATATTATTTTCTAGCATCCAGAATGACCCAGAATGGTGTCAGGTCGTTACAATAGTTAACAACTTGATGTGATCATATTTTTATCAAGTTTTTGATTGTGACAACTAATTTGCTCTAGTCTGCAATTGTTTACATCAACGCTTTATTAGATTTAGCTAAGTGGATCGTTTATTTATTCATTTGGATCATGATACGTGTGAATGATCTACGAATGCATCATTTGGCGTGCATGTTACTCTTGGCAGATAACTTAATCAGTTCTTGCTCTACTGTATCTAAATTATTCTAAAATCTGCTCATTTTGAGAGTACCTAGAGTCGTGCATACATAACTGACCTGTAGTGTAACCATGTTGACCTGTAGTGTAATCCTGGGACTGTAAAATAATCCTGGGCTTGATAATGCTTCCTTCTATAGTATGTGCATATGCATGGTGTGGCTTTATATGTTTGTGGTTGACTGGCATTTGGTTCACCTGTTTCAGCAGTATACATGGTGTTTTTCAGATCAGTTGTTGATAAATACGAGGGTGTTCAGTGAAAATGAAACTATGTTATGAACTCTGGTTTATTTCGCTTTTTCCTGTCACAAGTCAATTTGTGACTTTGTGTAGTAGTGTACTGGAATTGTGAGTTCGTGCAAACATGTCATATTTTTTTATTTTGCAATGACATTACTGCATAATGCTGAAGCATCAGTGCAGTAGTAATTGATGATTTAGTAACTACTAGGAAAAGACATTTTCATACACAGTTTGGGTATAATACTTGTTTTCATTAGTTTTGAAGGGGTAAAACCAGTCATATTTCTTGTTTCTACATAACATTACCAATTTAGTCTGCCCCTGAATTCTCAATAAGACATGGACCAATTTTTTGCTGGCCTGCATGCACATGCTAGGGATGGTAAGTTCATATCTCTGGCTCTACTGGAGCTCATCCCATCTTGACATATTTCACGGGTACTTTGTAGTATGGGCTTGTAGTTAAGATGATGCTCCCTAGTTGTGATTGTTATTTCCTTGCAGCATTAAATCTTCCTCTTGTTTTACTCGTACGGCCATGATAGAAAGGAAAAAACATCAATTGGCCTTTTAATTTTGCTCGATCAAACCAGAGTTTCAATTCAGTGTGAAACGTGAGTGTTCTCAAGTGTAATGAAATTTGCAAGTGGACCTGGGCTTCAGTCTACTGTGTTTAATGAAAGTGCATGTCAATCACACTGGAGTGTTGATGTATTGTATTTTTGGCTTTTTTGGGGGGGGGGGGGGGGGTGCATTCGGGAATGCATCATCTGCTGTGCCTTTTACTCTTTGTAGATAACTTGATCAGTTCTCTTTCTCTAGTGCAGCTGTACCTGATGCTCGTATTTTGCGTGCAATCATCAGCTGGACTGAACTTTGGTCCTTCATGTCCACATAGATTCAGACATATTTTTCAATTGGTGTCCATGTTGCAGGTGTGCCTCAAGGCCTGGGCTGCTGATGACGATCGAGGATAGACTCGGCCGGCGGAAAGCATGGCCCTTGGATCTCCTTCAGGCGTGAACCATCTAATCTAGTTCCCGTTATATATTTTATATGAGATTTAGCGGGCACAGAAGCACGATGTTGGATTGACTCCAGGCGTCGGAATTGGAACTCGATGGTCTGCTTCTTTGCTACTAGTCTAAAACAAGTTGATCTGTGTGCGTGTCTGGCCTGGACTGCTTGCTCTGCAGCTTTGGCGGCCAGAATTGCAGGAAGTTAAATGACCTGCTCTGTTTTTGCAATTGTCTAGCATGATCTTCAATAACTATTTGAAAATCGGTTCTATACTTGGCCCTACTTTTATTTGACTAAACTGAACCGAGCTTTATGGTTTCTGTCTACCATGTTATCATGCATGAGAATGTATGTGCTCAAACTATGGCTTGGTTGGCATCATCTATCTAGTTTTGCACCGGTGAAGCTTTGCTCCATTTGTTGGGTCATGTCTACGTATACCAGGATTCTAGTTTTTTTTTCCTTGCGTGTTTAAAGAGTAGAGGAATCTTGGCTGGAAGTGCTTATTGTTAGAAATTTCTGATCAGCTCTACTAATGCTGATTCATTGAAGTGGGCATCATGCTCAGCTACTCTGTTTTGATTATTCATCTCATAGGATATTTTCATATATACACATATCTTGATGCATGTTCGTTGTAACTAGATGGTGCCCAGTCCACCTCATTCCAGTGTAGTCCTAGTGTGGATGGTGGCATTAGAGGGGACCCAAGATGCCGACCTCCTATTTTGGTGAGTTGTCAACTTGCATGCTCTTTTGGTTACGGTTATTATGAATGCAGAGAGATAATGAGAGAAGTTTTGGTCTATTTTTTATGTGTTAGGGATGGCAGCAAGCAGCGGAAGAACTGCTCGCAAAGACGTCGTTCTTGACAGGAACTGACCGATACAACCATGATGAAACTAGACCTGTAACTTCCAGGTCAAGGACCAAATCGAGAGCTTATTCTACTCACATGTTACCTGGTAAGTATGGCCATCCATTACACAGTCATCTTGTTTCAGTTTTTTACTACGTGCATTTATCTATGTTGCTTACTATATCATGTGCATGCATCCATATCAGTCAGAATGAGGAGACGATCTTCCAATTAGATGCCCCCTTTATAAACTTCAAATGAACTCAATCCAGTTTAACTTCGGCTACCTATTAGCGAACTTAGTGCTGCCAAATTAACTTTTACCACTGAAGTAGGCTTCCGTGTGTATGTGAACTATTTTATTATGGTATTTGCTATCTTCTCGCTATGTTATTCTGTTTTTTCGGCTAAGAAGAAATATGATGTCGTCTTGGTTATCGAAAGATGCTTGTATTTCTGTTTTGCCTAACCTTGAAAGTTGTCCCGGTGCGAAGGTCGATTTTTTCTCAAAGGCTTTGGGTGTTTGCTTTACAAGATTTTGTTCCATTCAATTTGGCACTATACCTGAGATCGAACTAGCTGTCCAGGACTGCATGCATATGTTACCTTTCTTCTTAACATGTGCAGATGAAGGAGAAGCTGTAAAAGAGTTTTGGTTGGTACTGAAGCTGCAGAAAAGGCAACCAGGGGGCTCGGGATTGGTTGACTTCTATAACGTTTGTAGCTCTGGAATTAGGATGATGGTTGATCTGGGTTGCTAGTTTGGCTGACATGTTGTACACAAATCACAAGTATAATAGTATGAGTGGTGACGTGCATGTAAAGCGAGTTGTCTGTGTTGCGGTTCCTCATGTACAAATTCTGTTGGTTTTCCCGATGCTACATGAGCACCCTTTATGCAATCTATCATCAGCTCTCCAATAATATTTTTGATGTATATTTTAGTTTCTCGAATGTATCTTGAGCTTAACATGGTACCTAGTAAATGGATGGTTCTTGGTTCTCAATCAAAAGAGGGAAAGCTAAGATCAGGCTGGTGAACAATTAAGCCTAAAGGAAAAAATCTGAGTACCTATTTGAGATACTCCTTCCATATCGGTTTAATGAACTTACTACAAAATTAGAAAAATACCAAGAAGGTAAGCTCATATCATGGATCGTCTTACATTACTCTTATTACTAAGATCAGGCTGGTGAATCTCATCTTCCGTCCAATTTCTTCCAACGACAGCTCTAGTCTAATACTCCAATCTAAACGTATGTCTTCATCATCCCCATGTGCACTAGGTGGCAGCAACGCCGCACTACCTCTACATCCGCGCTGAACTTTTAGCTGCTGGACCGGTGATTGAAGAAAGAGCATGTCGAAACGTAATAGCAGTGGATTGTCAAGGTCTGTCATAGATGCCATGCTCCGTTGCTGTTCAGCAAAAGGTCCCCTCATCGACCTAGCGGCTGGCGCGGATGTTGACGTACTCTGCCGTGCCATGCGCCGCGTCGCTAGATGATGATGTACTTTGTCACAGCGCGTGAGCTGCGGTTCATTGTGATGACAGTTCATGCCTTCATGGCAATGGTCTTGCTTGTTGCGTGAAGACGTGAGGAAACTGGGGAAGAAGAAGACATGAGTTTGAGACATCCGTTGGATGGAAGTAGACGGTAGAGGAATTGCACTATTGTACCGGTATAGTACCAGCGACAAGTAATTACTCCCCAGCGAAAAAATGGATCACAAGAGATTTATAGCAAGATGGAGAAAAAGTCAACACCAGCAAAAATGATCTGCACCAGCGACAAGTAATTACTCCCCAGCGAATGCATGCGTGGCCGCTTGAATTCGGCTACTTTACCAGGAAGTTATAGGGAAAAGATCCTGAAGAATAGGCCTCCTCTTGGCCACGGCCTTCCTCGGTGCCGGGGAGGAAGCCGCCTTGGCCTTGGCAGCACGAGGACCACCGGAGGGCACCTTCGCCCGTGCCCGGGGAGGTGCGGGTGGTGCGGCCGATGCGGGGGCGGGGGCGGGAGCGACGGCCGGTGCGGGGGCGACGGCCGGCACGAGGTGATGCCCCGCACGCCGCCGCTTCGCGCCGACGTGGGTCGCAGCGACCACGGCGGCGACGTGCGGGTGGGCGGCCGGTGCGGGGGCGGGAGCGACGGGCGGCGGGGCGGGCGGCGGGGCGGGCGGCGGGCCAGGGGCCGTCGGCGGCGCGGCCACGGGCGGCACGGGCGGGGCGGGGGAGGCGTCCATGGCGGCGGCGGCCGGTGCGCGGGGGCGGGGGCGGGGCGACGGGCGGCGGCGGCGGGTGGGTGGGATTGGGAAATTTCCCTCCCGCCCGAAACGAAATGGAAATGCAGTTTAGAGGGTCAACCCCTCTCCAACCCGGTTTTGTACAGGCCAAGAATAGATTCCCAGGTCGGACCTGGGAATTTTTTTACAGTTTTACAGTTTTAGGGGCTCTAGTCTTTGCGATTTTTTCGTCAAAAACTGTAAAAAAACGGTTATTTTTACAGATTTAGGGGTTTAGGGGCTCTACTAGACATGCTCTTAGGCTTGTCAAAGTATGGCACTCATTTTCATCATCTAACCTTAAACATTTTTGGTAAAATGTGCACTAAATATCCGGAACCTTTGTACACCAACCAAACAGGCCCTGCTCACAGGTGTTAATCTGTGAGGCTATACTCTTACCAAAGAAGTATCACCTCAGCTCTTTTTTCCATTATAAATTCCATCTTTCTGTTGGAACTATCATATTTTGGCACGAAATTTGAAGTTCTTATTTTTTTAGCCCAACAAGGCTTCTTGTCAGTTTGGACCTTTGGGCATGGCGTTACAAAAATCTTCTGTGTCCTGTATGAAGCTATTAATTCAGGTATAGTATCCTCTGTTTATATTGCAGTGGCAATGCAGAATTTCATTAACTGATGATTGATTTTACCTACTAGACAAATATATGATGGGCTCCTCTTCTATACTTGTATCTGATAGGGTAGCACTAATGTGAGCTGTGATAATCCTTTGGATAATCCATTGGTAAAGGCTGCTGAGAAGGGCTTAACTGAAGCTATCAAGTGCTTGTTGGAAGCTGGTGCAAACCCAAATGTTCATGACACGGTGAGAATGCTCCTTTTGTCACATTATTGTGTCTTGCTTGGCTTTAGTTTCAACAGTCTTGTCTTATAATGATAACCGTATGAGTTGTGATGTAAGTACACCTGCATGGTGCTATCTGTAAAATAAAAATAAAAGACTGCGAATTAAAACCTTTTCTGTATAAGCTTGTTACTATTTCACCGTGTCTTTTATTTGGCCAGGTGTATATCGATGAGATACACTAGCACTAGGTCTACCTATTATGGTGGTAGTGAATCAATATGGTTTATATTGATCATGTCTAGAACATTGCTTATTTCTTGACTAATATATCTTTCTTTTCTAAATCTTTTGTCATGCCTCAACAGTTTGGTAGATTGCCAATAGAGTTGGCTGCTGAGTATGGTACACGGGAAGATGTTGAGATTCTCTTTCCTTTCACCTCTCCCATTTCAACTGTGGAAAAATGGAGCGTCGATGGAATCATTAGTCATGTGAAGATGGAAATCAAGCAACTTGAGGTTTGTCACTGTACAAAATTGTATTGCACACCCACAGCAATTTTCGTCTACATTAACTCTCTGAGCAACGTTGGTCTCGATGTTTAACCAAAACTTCAAACATAAAACTGCCCATTTTTTTCTATTCCCTCTGTCCATCACTACCTAAGCTCTCTATTCTTGAACTAATTTCTTGGATGATACTTTATTGGATAATTAATTTTTTCTATTTATATTTCCTCAACTCTGGTACCAAGCTATTTTTGGAAATAGCTCTCTTGTTTTTTTCCCTCTCCGCGTAGCAAGTGAGAACTGGGGTTTCCAAACCTTCCGTTGATAAAAACTGAATCTAGAGGGAATGCCCTGGTCATAAAATCGGATTTATCTTACCAAGAGCCCAGCTAACCTAATATGAACAATTTTCTTGATGCCATAAATTAAAACAAGCCTGATCTTATTTGCTTCTCATGTCCATCAGCGTCTGAATAGTAATTACTCTTTTTTTTATGGTGCAACGGTAGGGAAAACCCCACCTGAAGTGCTTTTATAAATATATGTGAAATGGCACGAGGCCAGGGTACATCCGGTGCAACATTTTTACATCGGGATTAAACCCACAGCTCGCTGCAGGAAAGAGCTACCGAACTACACGCAGCACATCACACACCCGAGCGCACCAAGCTTCAGTGGGGTGCCTGTCAACACAGTAGTTAGTCTTATGAAACTGTAAACTTAGTTGTCACATTAATTTTAATTTTTTGCTCACAGATTTGTAAAAAATCCATGTGTTATATCATACTGCTATCAATATTTGTATATAGTGTTTATATGTTATGATCCTAATCTCTTGTTCTTCTTTTATTCAGGGTACTCTGAAATAGTAGAGTTTCTTCTTTCTAGAGGAGCTGATGTTGATGCAATATCAGTTACTGGGACACCACTCTCTGTTGCTTCTTTTAAAGGACATGCTAGTACCGTCAAGATCCTTTTGCAGCACAATGCAGATGTACTATTCAAAATCTTCTTTGATCTGTTGCCTTTCAACTTCAATTCTCTCTTTTGCTGGCTTTTTGCTGCGTTCTCCAATTGTCCCCACCTGTATTTAAGGGCATCACTGGTTGGTGACTAATGCCACGCCAAAAGTTAGGAGCATGTGACTTAGTTGGTTGTTAGTTTGGTTCTTATCAGTAGTTGTGGCAAGAATTCTTTCCTACAGCTCGGGACATATAAATTTATAAGCTACTCTTAGGAAAGAACTATCATCTCAGCTCTTTTCCCTTGCAATTTACAATTTTTTTGTTGGAACTGTCATATTTTGGCATGAAAATTAAGTTATTTATTTATCTTTTCCAGCCCAACAAAGGCAATCGTCTGTTTGTAGCCCTAGACATGGCATTACGCAAATCTTTTGTGTCCTGTGCGAAGCTATTGATTCAGGTAAATATTCTCTGTTGTGCTGCAGTATGAATGTAGGATTTCTGTAAATTGATGTTCGTTTTAGTCATCTTTGTATTAACGACAAGACAACCACATGATTGGCTTGTCATACTTGCATCTGATAGGGTGGAGCAAATGTGAGCAGTGCTAGTCCTGGTGATAATCCTTTGGTAAAGGCTGCAGAGAAGGGCTTAACTGAAGCTATTAAGTGCTTGTTGGAAGCTGGCTCAAACGCAAATGTTCTTGACATGGTGAGAATGCTCATTTCGGCACATGTTCTTGTGTCTTGCTTGGCTTTGTAGTTTCAATAGACTTGCCTTATACTGATGCAATGACTGTACGATTTATGATGTAAGTACGCCTTCATGATGCTATCTGCATTGTAAAAAGAAAAGTCTGTGCTAAGTTAGCTTTACTGCATAAAATTGTTACTGTTTTGCCCTTTCTACTTCGTCCCATCTGTTTATTATTTTGATCAGGTAGTTAATAAATAGGTTTGCATGGATTGTATCAAGAATATTGCTTATTTTCTAATGTTAAATATTTCTTTTGTAAAACTTTTCTTGTTCCTCAACAGTATGGTAGATTGCCAATAGAGTTGGCTGCTGAGTATGGTACACGGGAAGATGTCGAGATACTCTTTCCTTTCACATCTCCCATTTCAACTGTGGCCAATTGGAGCGTTGATGGAATCATTAGTCATGTGAAGATGGAAATCAAGCAACTTGAGGTATGTCATGATAGCAAACTTTCTTGCACACCCAAAGAATTTTTGGCCCATTTTAACTCTCTAAGCAAATACTGGGTGTCATGTTTAACTAAAACTTCATACATCAAGAACTCGTCAATTGTGGATCTGTTTTCTTGCAGCTGCTTTGTTGTCTAAGATCCGTTCATGAAAACTCATCATATGTGAATGATGCTTTATCGGATAACTTATTTTGCTTGCATGTTAATTCATTAGCAGGTGTACCAATCAGTTTTCTTAAAGAGCTTTCTTTCTTTTTTCCCTGTCTGTGTAGCAAGTGAGAACTGGGATTTTCAAAGCTTGCAGTCATTGAAACCGCTCCTTGTATTTTTCTTAAGCTGATAGTGCTTCTTGAATTCATTCACTTAACCTTAATGTCTTTTCCAGAGTACTATTTCTTGCTCACACGCATCCAATCTCTTAATTTATACCTGACTCGAGTTATTCTGAGTTGCTCAGGATGGCAATTTTGTGAAAACGAGAATGTCTGAACTGAAAGGGCAAGGGGATGAAGCATTTAAGAAGCAGGATTATCTGAAGGCGTCAGTGTTCTACACACAGGTATTTCCCAGGACCTTTTTTTTCCCGTATAATAGACTGGAGGTACATGTGTACAGCTATGAAAATGGTTCAACCATTTCAGTTGAGTTGGTTTATCTTTAATGTTAATTGACCATACTAATTTGTAGAATTAACCAACTACGTCATAATGCTATCACATGATCCTATTGAAAGACTAGTCGCTAGTGTGCGTGTCTGGTCACATATATCGAATTCTAGCTTAGCAGTGAAGACTGCAGAAGTTTCACTCCTATAGCTAGTGGTAGCAAAAAATGGCGATAATTATGTTTATACAATAAATACATAAGAAATTAAGAATGATGACACATTAATCTCCGATGTTGTTTCATTGCAAGGAATTTCAGGCCTGTGAACAGAATGAAAAATTATTGGTCTAAACCGAGCAGCATTTCAGAAATGTGGTAACAATATCACTTTTTCACTGTCTTGTCTGCTGCAGGCTCTGAAGATGGACAACTTCGATGCCAAGTTGTTATCAAACAGGAGCCTTTGCTTTCTTCGTATGGGTGATGGAAAAAGGGCTTACGAGGATGCAACTGAATGCGCAGAGATTCGCCCGAAGTGGGCAAAGGCACACTATCGGCTAGGCGCAGCTTTTATGTGCATGAAGGTGCGGTAGAACAGTCCAGTCTGAAAACTATGTTGCAACTTTCGTATCTGTTATTTCATTCGACAATGATCTCTCTTTTCCTTAGGATTATAACAGTGCCTATCAGTCTCTCTCACGTGCTTTGGAGCTAAACCCTGAAAGCGAAGAGGTCGAGAAATTATTCTGGTAAGATATACAATCTGCCTTTTCGGGTTTTCTTGACTGTTAGGCTAGCATTGTCAGCAGCTGCAGGTTGTGTGTGTTGCCATGTTTGGTAGAATTCAGATCTTCCTTTATGTTCTTATCAACTGATTCTTGCAGGGAGGCAATGGAAATGAGGAGTTAAACTCCGCACGCCAACTACAGAGAGAAGCTCGCATGGAACGTGAAGATCTTTTTTGGTCCTGTTAGGCAAAAACACTTAACTTTGAACTATGTTGCCCCTTTTTACATGTAATTCATGGACTGTAGCAGAAGCTTACCTTAGAGCAAAACATGCTACAACCTTGTCATTTTGAGCTTTGCGAAACTCTCATCCCGTTTGTATGGAAGAAGTGTGGCAGTGAATGATGAATTGAATTGGCTAAGCATCCTGTTTCTTCTTTATAGAGTGAATGTTTGGTGAAATATTGGGTTATTTTTGCATTGCCAATTCTCATGTCTTTGCAAAATGAGCGAACTGTTTATGGTGCATTATCCAATTTCTGTACCCTGCTGAGTATCTAAACTGTGTGACTTTTTATTTTATTTGCCAATTCCCATTTTGCATTTGCCAATTTCCACGATTTGTTGATAATACACATTCTTTCAAGCTATCAAAATTGACACTAGGATTCTTTTCATGTAAAAAATGCAGTCAAAATGCTTGCTGTCCTCTTACGTGTGCTTGTTGCAACTAAAAGTGTAACAAATGCAATTTCGATGTGTATATTTATGTTTCCCCTGAAGAAAATTTAAATTGGTTCCACTAAAGAAAATCTACTATATTGATTTGGCCCTTATTGGATTTATTGCTTTTATTCTTGGCTTGAGTATCTTGAATCATCTGGCAAAAAGAATTCTTACCATTGCAGAAGGTTCGATTGTCGTAAACCCGACATCTTTTTCATATGAAAGTCAGTTGTCCTGTTGTTGGCAGTTAATCTTTGTTTCGTCCAAATGTTCTTTAATTAACCAGACAACTCATTTCAACTGAAAGATTGAGGCTCTGTCCCCGCTTTTCTTAAATGCAACATACCCTCTAAAGTATTAACATGATTGAAATTGAAGGAATCTATACATGCATAACCAGAGGTAGTGCAACTGCAAGGACCCAAGAGACGTGGAATATAAATGTGGTTGCTTTCGAAGCAGCTCCAGACGGCGGTTGCGTTGCACCGCCTTCTTCAGGATTTGTTTTCTCACTATTTCCTTTGTCGTTGTCACCACCCTGGGAAGGTTCAAAAAAAGCAACAAGCACGTATTAGCTATTGTTCAACTTAAGTGTACTCAGAAGTAGTTTTTCTGAAGCAACTGAAGTTGAAGCCCTAAACCGAAAAGTATTTTGGCTGGCCACCATGGTTGGTATGGAGACTTTAAACACAATCTAGAAAGATCTTGGGATAAGATGCAGGGTTGCGAGGTATATCAAAATCTGGTAATAAGAGAATTCTAGTGAAACCATGTTGTTCCAGCATATACTAGCTATGAGTTGTTTGGTTTTCTCTAAAATTCTATGTAAGCAAATCACCTCTATTATGTCTAGATTCTGGTGTGGATCTAGCAATGGACAACAAAAGGTCCACTAGGTCAGCTATGAGAAGATAGGTCTTGTTTGAAAATGATGCGAATGATATTCTGAAGATTAATTAGAATTAGGGAATGGGAAGGAGAAGACTAGTATGGCAAATGGTATTTTCCCGGTCGAAACTTCATACAAAGGGAGGAGATATGATGGTTTTGTTGTTGATAGAGACATGAAAGGTGGATCAACATCTTATTCCACTGAATCCCACAAGGGTGGCTCGAATTATGGAGCTGTAATGTTGCTTGAAGCATTACCTCTTTGTAAAGCCATATTAATGTAGCATGAACAAAAAAACTCGAGCCTTTCTCTCTAAAAAAGAATAATAACTATACCTTGGCAGCTGCCTCCGACGAGTTGTCATTCGCCGGCTCGCTCTTGGGTGACGACGGAGCCTCCCCTCCTTCCGCCTCCTCCTGTAAATCGGTGCAATTGTTCCGTCAAGATCCGAGAGAAGGAAATGAGGTGCGAACTTTCCTTTGGCATCCCGGGTCGAGGGCGACTCCGGAGGCGAACAAAAAAAACCCTAGCTCGACTCTATCCTCCTCCCTCCTCCTCGCCACCGCCGGTGGTCGCAACCGGGCCTAGCACGCGCGGTTGACGGCGGTAGCGGGGCCTCCGTTGAAGGCTAATTAATTTAACGTTGCGCTTTTGACATGTTATCTGAAAAAAGGGATTTGCTAGTTCTTAGCTAGCTGAGAACTAACTTCGTGCTCAGTTAAGTGTTACACCGTCCGATTTGCATCGTGATTTCTGCTAGTCATGAGTTGTAACATGAGTGCAACTAAACTTTGATGACATCATTGAATGAGAAATAGTCACACCCAAAAATGTAAGAGAAGTGGGCCATCAGCTGGGACGAAGCACAAACCAGTGTCTCGTGGGTTGATTCGTCGTCGGATGGAGCCGGAGAGGTCGCGCCGCCGCTCGATCTATCCTGTGTCGGCGCAGGCGCTGATGCTGCCGCGCTGCTGGCCGACTCTGGAGGCGCCGCGGCGGCGTTCGAGTCATGCGCGGGCGCTGTCGTGTTGACCTGCATGGAACATGCATGAGAAATTGATAACACAACTTGTCGAGAGAGAGGCAGCGTACGTATGTGCTCGTCGTCGCCAAGCTAGCTAGGCGGTTCATTACGTACCGTGTCTTTCTTCATGATGCCGACGTCGTACATGGGCGTGAAGTCCGGCTGGAACATCCCGAAGTTGCGCTCGGCGACGGGCCCGGGCTTGAGGTCCTCGTTGAACAGCGCGAAGATGTACGTCTCGAACGTCCGCTTGGGCATGAGCGGCGTGCCCGACCCGGAGCCGACCTCGCTGATGAGGTACCGGATGTACTCCGCCGCCTCGGCCGGGCTCACGCCGACCTGCCCGTCCATCGCCTTGGTCGGCCACCCGGTCTCCCCGACGAGGATCTCCACGTCCTCGAACCCCAGCTTCTTCATCGCCGAGTACACCGAGTCCAGCTGCGCCTGGAACATGCTCGTGTACGTGATGCCCGTGCCGGCGTCCCGCACGCCGGGGTTCGGCCGCGCCAGCGCGTACGGCAGCGTGTCGCCGTTGTAGCCGAAGTACGGGTACGCGTTCACGACCAGCGGCGAGCTGGTCCTTCGGAGGAACTGGAGCATCGGGGCGAAGACGGCCACGTCCCAGCCGTCGCGGAACCGAGTCGCGGACGGCGGCTGGGAGTCTACCAGGATGCCCAGTGAGCTCGGCGTCGAGACGCGGATCCGCCGGTAGCCCGCGGCGACCAGCGCCGCCTTGAGCGTCCGCATGGCCGGGACCAGGTTGCCGATGAGGTTCTGGTCGGCCGTGTCCATGATCTCGTTGCCGACGGCCACCAGGGAGATCTCCGTCGCGGGGTAGTAGGGCGCCACGTTGGCCGCGACCCAGGCGGTGGCGCCCTCCTTGCTGGCGAGGCTGGGGATGTCGCCGTTGGCAGCCGTCACCATGACCGAGATGCCCGTGCCGGCGAAGGCCCGGACGATGTCCGGGTTGTTGTCGAACAGCTTCACGCGGTCGATGATGGTACGGTTCGCGAGGAAACCCGCCACCGTCGCCGGCGGTGGGAGGTTGTCACCCTTGGTGCCGTAGTTCACGCCGATCGCTGTGGTGAGCGGCGCCGCTATGGCAAGGAAGATACAGATGACGACGAGATCGCCGCCCCACGGCGTCGCCATGGTCGGCCGGTGCGCGCGGCCGGCGGTGGAGGAGACACAGGCCAAACATGCACGAGAGGTGTGCGGAGATTCTTCAGGGTCCTCTAATCTAATTATAGATACATAGCAAAATGGTTTCTTTTGGTAGGAGTAGAAGAAACAAGGAAATCAATATATGGAAATGTTCGGGAGGTGTTAATTTCTAGCGTACATGCTATATATCCAGCCTAGCTACACAAGTTAATTGCGATATGAAACTAAGATGGACTTTGGGTCCATGGTTCTCTCATGGAGTGCAGATTTGGTGCAGTTTTTTGAAAATACTAATCCCTCCGTCTCAGTTTATTAGTTTTCCCTGTATTTCTAGGTCGCTAATTTAACCTATATAATTTAAATTATATAATATAAAAATTATATCATTAGAAAATAAAACATCTGAACTTTCTAATCATATAATTTTTATAACATACTAACTAATGCTAACTCGATCAAATTTACAACCTATGGGTACGTACACGCCTAATAACGGAGTAGTATATCATTATTTTTGAGTTCAAATATTAGCCAGTGATATACAATTTACAACCTATGATCTATTTTGGTTTCGACATAGAACATATTTAAGTGGCCTATTTAATTAGGACTACTACCTCCGATTGTCAAAAAAAAAGGACTACTACCTCCGTCTGGTTGTGTAGATCCTGAGCGTATATCTGGTTTTCAATTTGACAAATATAATATAAATTTTATAAAAATTATATTATTGGAAAATATAATATCTGAAGTTTTTAATGATATATACTTTTATAATATATATTTTCTACTATGTTTGCTAACTTAATAACCTTGAAATATGCGTAGGACCAGACTAATATTACCAATGAAGTGGTGTTCTTCCTATTGAATACAGATACAGTGTTGTAGGACCAGACTAATACACAACTGAAATTTAATTCAGTTTCCGGCCCAAAAAAACATACTTCTAATTGTTAAAAAAAATCACATGTACATCTCGAAATCTATGCGCGTACGAATAGTTTCACAAAAACCCATTATTTTTTCTGGTCGATGTAAAAACGACAAAATATATCTCACAATAAGGCCTATTTTTAGCACCAAAATTTGCCTTTTCACACAGTCCAAACAACAAGTCGATATTTTATGGAAAGACTTTGTACACACGTAGTATGTGAAGATATACACATGAATTTTTTGTCTGATTTTTTTGATATTTCAAGATGTATCAAAGATGCATTTAAAAATAAATAGGTCATATGCATCAAGAAGCCAAAACATCACTGCCAGTAAAAAGCTATCCAATGCTTAAGATTTGATAATTTCACATCTTTCCTTAAGGAGCTTTATAATCAGGAAATGTCAGTCAGAATTCACAAAATACATAAAGATGTGATATTTGAGAGCATCTCCACTCGGCCCTCCATGGAAGATCTGCTCCGCACCTGGTGTTTCGCCCCCTGATGCATGTAAAATGCATATATGAACTTTGTCTTTTATTAGAATAAATTCCCACATATTTGCAACATATATGATGATAATACCATATTTTACATTGATTATGGAAATTTATGAATGATCCCTTTATTTGGTTTATAACTCTGTAAAACAGAAATTTTCCATTTTGTGTATTTTTCACTTTCACAGATCTATACGGAGTCAAATTGAGTTTGGATTTTTGGAGCGTCATTTTTTCATCGGGAGAAGCACCAGGATGGCTACACAAGCTGTTGGGGCGGCGACGAGCGGCTCGTTAGAGGCGCAACGATCTGGGCGGCGTCTTGGTGGCGGGGTGGCGGTGGTTGTTGCCTTCGACGGCGGAAGTGCGGGGTGAGACAAGCCGGATTGGGTGCAAACCGTAGGTCGGTCCTCTCCTTGCCCTCTCCGCGGTCCCGGATGTCGACGGTGGATGGCCCGTTGTTGGACTCTAGGGCGTTGCTCAGGGGTGGGCTTGGGTTCTACGAACTTCGCGATCTACACCTGGTGTCTTCGGTGTTGTCTCGGCCGACCTGGGATGGTCGGCGGTGTTAGGGCATGACCTGAATAAATGTGATGGTCCTAGGGTTTCTCTTGTGCGAAGATGAAGACCTGCCGAAGACCTATCCTTTTTGATCTAGTCGGAGTGTTGAGTTTCAGAAGGATCCGCTGGCTAATGTAATAGTGCACCCTGCCGGAGAGGGGATTCATCTCCCGGAGGACTCTACGCCACCATGGTCGCCTCCGGAGTGATGTGTGAGTAGTCTACCCCTGGACTATGGGTCCATAGCTGTAGCTAGATAGTTGTCTTCTCCCCATTGTGCTTCATTGTTGGATCTTGTGAGCTGCCTAACATGATCAAGATCATCTATCTGTAATTCTATATGTTGCGTTTGTTGGGATCCGATGAATAGAGAATACTTGTTATGTTGATTATCAAAGTTATGTCTATGTGTTGTTTATGATCTTGCATGCTCTCCGTTACTAGTAGATGCTCTGGCCAAGTAGATGCTTGTAACTCCAAGAGGGAGTATTTATGCTCGATAGTGGGTTCATGCCTCCATTGATTGGGTGGCGGTGGTGGTTGCCTCCGGCGGCGGAAATGCGGGGTGAGACGAGCTGGATTGGGTGCAAACCGTAGGTCGGTCCTCTCGCCCTCTCCGCGGTCCCGGATGTCGACGGTGGAGGGCCCATTGTTGGACTCTAGGGCGCTGCTTAGAGGTGGGCTTGGGGTCTACGAACTTCGCGATCGACACCTGGTGTCTTCGGTGTTGCCTCGATCGACTTGGGATGGTCGGCGGTGTTAGGGCCTGGCCTGAATAAATGTGGTGGTCCTAGGATTTCTCTTGTGCGAAGATGAAGACCTGTCGAAGACCTGTCCTTTTTTATCTGGTCGGAGTGTTGAGTTTCGGAAGGATCCGCTGAACGATTGTTTCAAGGAAATAAATATTTCACTTTAATAGTAAAGATACCAGATTGCGTTGAGATAAATCAGAGACGTGGGGGGTATTATTGTCCATCCTAAAAATGTGAATATAGGAAAACCCCTATGTTGCCACAACACAAGAAAATACATGCAATGCAATGCCTTGTTTGGATGTGTGTATTCAATCTTGGAATTAATTTAGATTGTGAATATAGGAAAACTGAGTTGGAAAAGAAATGGCCTCCAATCAAAAGTTGTCACCGAATTCCAATTCATGTTTAATGTACAAACCAATGAATTGGATGTTTTGCACTTTGCGTTCAGGACAATACAAACAATTAACCGTCCTGACAGGTTGAAGGAGCCGTGGAATCATGCAGTGATTCATTCATATTTCAAAGGTATGCAGGTCATTCATATTTCAAAGGTATGCACTTTGCGTCATTAACAGAACTGAACATGCCAGTATAGTCCCGCTACTCCCCTGTCCCTGCTCCCCACACGACACCTCTCCCCGGCGGCGTTGACCGAGCTTGGAGGCGTCCGGCGGAGTGCAGATGGACCAACAAGGATATAGAGATTCAGTAAGTGCAGCTAGAGGCCCTGCCGAGAACTCTGCTTCCTTCCTAGTTTTTCTTGTTCTAGACCAAAGAAAAACGGTATGACTCACCGTGATGCCGCGCTGCCGCCCAATTCAACATGCACCAGTTGGCCGAAGATCCAATCCTCCGCACTCGTTTTGGAAAAATACATCAGTATAGGATGTCGCGCTGCCGCCCTACATCACCATCACCGGTTGGCCGGAGATCTAGTCGACGGCGAGCAGGTCTTGACGATCATGGGGCCGGCTCTCCTTGCCGCGCTGCCGCCCACGGCACCATCATCAGTTGGCCAGAGATCCAGTCCTAGCCAGGGCTGCCTCCTCCGCTCTCCTTTTAGAAGAAGACATCAGTACTGCTTTTTAGAAGAAGAAGACATCAGTACTGCTAGTACTGATATGGCAAGAAGATTCTATCGACGAACCTGAGATGGTCTCGTTGCCGGTTGGCCGGAGATCATGTCGACGGGCAGGATGAATCTTTGCCTCACCGGAGATGGGCTCGTCGCCGGTCGGCCGAAGATCTAGTCGACGGCGAGCATGGCGTCGGCTCCTCTCTCCTCTCCTCGACAAAGTCAAAGTCTAAGTCATAGTCACACGCGCAATCCACACGCGGTGGCTGGTGATGAACTCGTACTTATAGGGAGGAAAGACATGTTTAAACTATGATGAAGGAAAAGATCTGGGCGGGAATGAGATGACGTTTTGGTTCTCTCCCTTATCTTGGAAAGCCAAACAAAGGCCCCGGATAAATTAGCCATTCATTAAGAGCAGGTGCAGAATCCAACGGGCCATGCATGCATTCGCTGGGAGTAACTGTTGCCTTGTTAGTATGCATTCGCTGGGAGTAACTGTTGCCTTGTTAGTATGCATTCGCTGGGAGTATCTGTCGCCTTGTTAGTGTGGCTCATTTTCTTTTTTTTTGGTAGTGTTGACCTATTCTCCAGATCTTCTTCCTATAACTTCTCTGATGTTTGTGAGCCCACAACCTTGTATGGCTGGCTACAAAGAAGCTCGTATGCAGTACGGTAATTACTGCCTACAGGCTACAGCTAACTAGTCTCATATCCAGTTACTACCTCAATGTCTTTTTCCGCGCGCATCAGGACACGCGTAGTGCCGCACTACCTCCGTACATATGGCTGCAACTTACATATGGCTGCAAGGAGTAAGTAGCTGATTAGCTAGCTGTCCGACCGGCTAGTCCATGGACTAGGTTACTAGGGACTGGGAGGAATGTTATTTTCGGTAACTATGTTGTGTCCATCGGCCTTGGGATGCCGGGGATGCCGACGAGGGATCTAACACAACAATGTTTCAGAGCAGAACTCGTCATCGACTGCGGTGTCTTGATTCCCTATGGAGCTGCTCACCGTCGAACAACATTACCGCCAGCAAAAGGTCGTGTAGGGAGACCATACCAATTACCAAACGTAGACTGATGGCTTTCTTCATGCTACCTCTGAAGACGGTTCCCTGACTTCGTCTTCGGGTGTGGCGACAATGACACTAGGGCACTGGCCACTAGGCTTTTCGGCAGGGCCGACGGACTTGTTGGCTTTGGCCGCAAGAAGATTTACTTGGCCTCTCGCAGCCGTTGGATGTACTGCTTTGGGTTTTCCAACCTCCTCACGACATCGCCGGATCCTCTCCCTTGTCAGAGTGCCGATATGCCATTTAGCGATGGAGGTTCACGAGGATGCCGTTATTTGCTGCGCGGAAGTCAAGAATTGGTGAATAAGATGACATCAAAGGGTTTGTTTGAGACCACCATTGGATGCTACATGTACCTTCTAAGATCTACATACGGTTTAGTTTGCAAATCATCTATCCGTTATCTCACCAAGTAGTTTCAGTCAGAGATGCAATCGCAATCACGATGGTTTCTTTCTCGAATACATGCTTCATCTGTGTTTGGGCTATCAATTAGGTTCCTTGTTTAGAGATATGATCCTTGTTGCCTGTAAGGCTAGCCGTTGTGTTTGCAGCTCACCTCCAAGAGAGGCACCCACAAGACAAGAGTGTAGTGTAAGCCACTGGTGCGGAGGTTTTTTATACCGTTGACGGCCGGCGTTAGCGACCGGCGAGAAGAACTGCGTACCTAGCGGCAGCCACAAACCTGTATATGGCACAACGGATCGTGCCAGGTCCTTGAATGGCATCTCCATTACGACAATGGAGAGCACGGGTTGTTTTCTTTGTGAACACACCCCGTAGACTCGGTGCTGAGCTCGTCGTCATCGCTGTTGGGAGGAGAAGACTGGTTGGAACGTAATTCAGGCTGTGAAGTTCCAAATGTCCAGGGCCTAATTGCAAAATAATCCAGCAGGATGCAGGCATTTTAGTGCAAATCGCCTTAGATTAAGCAGACACACATGATTTAGATCAGATGACTGAAAATATAAATATACGCATGCACGGATACAGAAAGACACCAGATTCATAAGATTGACCCCATTATTTTGACGAGTAGTTTCAGTCAGAGAAGCAATCACAAGCACATCGGTTTCTTTCTTTCTGGAATGTATGATTCATCTGTATGGTTGGGATATCAATCAGCTCACACGGACTTTAAGGGTATCTCAAATAAGTAGTAAGCGCCAGCAAGACATGTAGTTTTTGGCAATTGTTCACAAGCCAGATCCTGATTTTTTCTACGAGAAATCAACTAACAAACAAACATTTAAAAGGTACCATGTTCAGCTCAGAAAAACAACAATATACATTAAAAATATTGTTGGAGAGCTGATGATAGATTGCATCAATAGTGCTCACGTAGCATCACGAAAACCAACTGAATTTGGACATGAGGAACTGCAACACAGACATAGATATCAATAGCTTCCATGATTTTGCACTGCAAACTTTAGCATCGTAACATCAACATCTTCTCATCAGGTTCTACCACGAGCAGCATCTTCTCATCACTTCAAACATGAACATGCATATATCAATATATTTTCAAAGAATCTTCTATCATTTTCTAGCCATGGTCCTGCATTGCAAATACATATCAATGACAATCTGTGTCTACACCTCAAGACACTAGCATAGATAGTACCTGAAGTCAATTCTCATCAGGTTACACACAATAAGAGTAACATGAATTGAAAATAACAGAGAAAATCAATATATGTATAGCTAATCATACACACAACTAGATGGTATCAAGAAAATCAATAAACACAGCTAGCTACATGAAAATAAAAGTTTGGACATGCATGCAAAGTACTCTCTACGTACTAGTGATGACCACTCATCACAATAGAAGGTCAATGTCTTGGGTTCTCTCTCATGCCACCATCCACACTCGAATTTCAATGGTATGAGGTGGACTGGGAACCTGTGTACCCAAGAACATGCACCTGCAACCTCCCCCTGCCCCCTCACTTCTTCCCCAAGCTGGACAAATATTGCGTGTTTCCAGGACCTGAAAGGGCAAGAGCTGTTAACATAATACCAATGTGTGTCTATATTAAATGACCATAATAGGAGTGTCTAAGCAAACATTGGAAGTTTTGGCTTGCTATGCGACAATGCTAAATTAACTAAAGAAATCCATGGGTGCCTGAAGCCTGTAGTGTTTGATACATATGTCCCACAGATTGCAGAAATTTATGGACACACAATAGTCCAATATCAAGATATGTGTATATACAAAATATCCTATGAGCTGAATAATCAAAACAGAGTGGCTGATCATGATGCCCACTCCTAACAGTCAGCACTAGCCTGATCAGAAATTTCTAACAATCAGCACTTCCAGCCAAGATTCCTCTACACTTTGCACAGGAAAGCAAAAAAATGGAATCATGTTCTATGTAGACATGACCCAACAAATGGAGCAAAGCTTCACCGGTGCAAAACTAGTTAGATGATGCTAACCAAGCCATAGTTTTAGTATGTGCATTCTCATACATGAAAAAATGGTAGACAGAAACCATGAGCTCAGTTCGGTTCAGTCAAATAAAAGTAGGGCCAAGTATAGAACTGAGTTTCAAGTAGTTATTGAAGATTTTATGCCAGACAATTGCAAAAACAGAGCAGGTGATTTAACTTTCTGTAGTTCTGGCCGCTAAAGCTGCAGATCAAGACAGACACACATATCGACTTCTTTTAGACTTGCTGTGAAGAAGCTGAGCATCTAGTTCCAATTACAACGCCTGGAATCAATCCAGCATCATGCTTGTGTGCCCGCAGAATCTCATCTAAAAAATTATAACTGGAACTAGATTAGATGCTTCATACCAGAAAGAGACCCAAGGGCCATGCTCACCGCCAGCCAATTCTATCCTCGATCGTCTTCAGCGGCCCATGCCTTGAGGCACACCTGCAGCATGGACACCAACTGAAAAATATGTCTGAATCTATGTGGACATGCAGGACCAAATTTGGGTTCAGTTTATGATTACATGCAAAATATGAGCATCAGGTACGGCTACACTAGAGCAAGAGAACTGATCAAGTTATCATCAAAGAGTAAAAGGAACAAAAGATGATGCATTCTCGAATGGAACCCCCAGGTGCACTTGTAAATTTGATTAGAGTTGACAACACTCACGTTTTGCACTGAGTTGAAACTCTAGTTTTTTTTTTTTTTGAACAAAGGAGGGGCCTCGAAGGACCCCGAAGCAGCACTTAAATTCCAGACGGTGGGTACAAATTTACATACAGGACCTTGTAGAACACCTGATCTACGAAACCAACCTGCATGTTTACACAAAGGACCTCAGGGAAAAAGAAAAAAAAAGCAATCGAGACCCTGTCCCTTATCCACTCCACCGACGACGAGACTCCCAGCGCCGGCTACCACTACACCACCGGGGACAAACCACTTGGTGGCGCGAGGGTACTGAACTCCGTCGAGGATCTCCAGCAAGGCCTCCTCCTTGGAGGCTGAAAAGACGTCGCTGCGTCTCGAAAGGCCGCCGATGCGGCTGCAGATCACGACGGCAAAAGCCGCCGCGTAGAACTCCTCAGGGTGCTGCTTGATATTCCGCCGCCGTCGCCATGAAGCAGAAACCGCAACAGCAGGTCTCTCCCTCCCCTCGCCACCAAGGCCGGCCAGGGGGATTTCACCGGCTCCACCACTCCGCTCCAAGCTAAGGCACCTGCTCGAGCTTATTGAAGAAAGCGTGAACGGCTTCCCCATCAGCTTCACGCGGCACCACGCCGCGTTGACCAGAAGGAGCCGCACCAAACATCGCCATGCGCAGCCGAAGCACATAGCAACACGCTCCAGTACTCCAGCCACCGAGATCTGCAGAAATTGATGCCGATACCCTCCTTCCCCTCGCCTCCAAGGCCGGCCAGAAGGAGCCACAGAGCACCAAACCGCGAAAACCAGCGATGGCCGCAACCGCTCTTATTCAAGGGGCCTCCGCCTCCAACAGCTTCCCCACCAACCTCCCACCTCGGGAGCTCGCCGGGAAGCACAGAGAACGGCCAACCTGCGCTGAGCGGCAGCACAGGAGGGGACAAGCCCAAAGGCATCTCACCAAACGCCACTGGGGACAGAACTACAATCCTTAATCCTACAGGAAGGGCGAGAAAGACTAGATCTACTATATACAAGATGAGCGTCTCAACCTTCGAGTCGGAAGAGAGCTCCGAAACGAAGAAGACTCTCAACGGTGGCTACTGTAGCTAAGCGAGAGAGGGAACTTGTTTGTGATCGGGCAAAACTAAAAGGCCAATTGATGTTTTTTTTTCCTTTCTGTCATGGCACGAGTAAATCAAGTGGAAGATTTAATGTTGCAAGGAAATAACAATCACAAGCAGGACGCATCATCTTAACTACAAGCCCATACTACAAGTACCTATGAAATATGTCCAGATGGGATGAGTTCACCATCGCTGGCACATGAATGCGAGCCGGCAAAAAAAAGGTCTGTCTTATCACTCTTACGGAGAATTCAGGGGCATCCTTAATTGGTATATGTTATGTAGAAATTAGAAATATGCTTGCTTTTATCCCTTCAAAACTAATGAAATCAAGTATTATATACAAACTGTGTATGAAAATGTCTTTAACTAGTAGTAACTGAATCATCAGAATTCTGACAGGAACATCCTCATCCATCAACCACTGAACTATGCATGCAATGATCCGAAAAACACCATCTATACTGCTGAAATAGCTGAATCAAATGCCAGTCAACCACAAACATATGAAGCCACGCCATGCATATGCACATACTATAGAAGGAAGCATTACCATGCAGTAGCTCATGGTTGCCAGAACACGCCAGTAGCAACAGCTCCAACCACAATTTCAGCAGCACCAATTGGGGCAGGCAACCCCTGTTCATCCTCTGTGTCTAGACATCCCTAGGCCAGAGAGAGCCCGTCCCACCAGCCAGTCACACGCTGTCACCCATGAGCTCGCCTTGCCCTCCTGGAACGCTCGGACGCTTAAGCGTCGCCTAAGCGACGCCTAGGCGACGCCTTTAAAACCATGATCCTACATGAAAGAAAAACCACTGGATCAGGTTGACATTGAGTAAGTCAACTAATTGTCTTGGATGATATATGGAAATGCAACAGCGAGGATCAGTGGAAGCCAAAGGAAGCATGGTACTTGTCACAACTCGATTCCCCAAGGTAGCATGCATGATGCTTTTGAAGTTGAAAGCCAAACAAGAGAAAATTGAAGTTGAAAGCCAAACAGATAAAAGAAGATTTTGAATAGTCCTTCTGCATTGTGCTGCAAAAGGATCTTGACGGTATGTCATTTAAAAGAAGCAAGAGAGTGGTGTCCCAGTACCTGATAGTGCATCAACATCACCACCTCTAGAAAGAAGAAACTTTACTATTTCCGAGTGCCCTAAAAAAAGAAAGAAAAAAGACATAAGGGTCATAACATATAAACACTAGATACGGCTAAATAAAAATAAAAATGAAGTAGACATCATAAGAGAATATATACGGACTAGAAGGATAAATACAATGCCTACTCTTTTTTATAAGAGTATGACGACACATGGCTTTTATAAATCTGTGAGCAGAAAATTAAAACTAATGTGACAACTACGTTTACCTTTGATTCATAAGACTAATTACTATTCAGACGTATGTGACTAGAATCAGGCTTGTTTTAATTTATGGCAACAAGAAAATTGTTTATAGCCGGTCGTTTACCTTTGATTCATCAGACTAATTACTATTCAGACATAAGCAAATAGAATCAGGCTTGTTTTAATTTATGGCAACAAGAAAATTGTTTATAGCATGTAGTATACCACCTCTAAGCTCGAGAGTAATTTAGTTATAAAGGGACACTAAATTCTGTAGTCGGCAAGGATTACAAGTGGCTTGACTTGTAATGACCCGGTATAAAAATAAATCTTTAAAACTAATATTGGGAGCTTTTAAACCTACAGGACTAAAAGGCAAATGTGAGTTTACCTTCTTTACCTTGCAAACCAAGGGGTGGGACTTTTCCTAATTTGAGTACACCTTTGTCTTACATGGGAGATTTTTTCTTCTGAACCGACCATGTATTACTAGATAAGGATCATGGTAGAATTAAAATAAAGATAATAGGTGATGTTTATCCCAGAGGCTTCCACACACCCTCAGCAGTATAAATACCACTGCCCTCCCATATGTTAGGCTACACTAGTAAAACACACTCACGGTACGACACCTCCAGGAGTAGTAGTTCTAGTAAAGCTGAAGGAAATCGGTGCTTGGGAAGAAGGTTAGATACTCTGCAATATTGTTGTTCTTCACTTGAATCGCTGCTTGCTCTATGATCTAGCAACAAGATACACACAGTAGCAACTAGTACTGAGGCGTTGGTTCTGCTATTCATGTGTATGCATCGCCTCACTTAATCTCTAGTTTTTCTTGCATCTCACAACTCTTGCTTTGTCACTGCCTAGAATCAAGTAACATAGCTGCCGCTTAATAATCTGTTAAAGGTCGCTACACCTCTGATCTAGTAATCTTCTTGTACTAGTATAGAATCTAGTCTGAATGTTTGGTACGTGCATCCCAGGATCTGACTAGTACATGCACCTCACGCTAGTAACCATCTTTTAAAGTGAAGCAATGATACGCATCAACACTAGTACTAGTGGCTCTTGGTTGCATACGTAGGTGCTCAACTAGAAAGGAGCATGCAGGAGATATATTTGGTTCAGGCTTTTGATTCAATAAATAGAATTCAACAAGTAAACTCTTGAGACTGAATCCCTGCAATATGCAGCAAATCTCTGTAATACTAAACCCTGATGACCCAAATCTGCTATGACTGAATAATTATTTCTTGTACTAGGTACAAAGGTTCAGACCAGGAACTGCTCCATAACTTGACGAGGCAAGCTGTGCATATCAGTTAAAACTTGATAAATCAAACACTAATTACTCTGACTTGATTTCTGCTATATGATGTGTTTGCTATATCTGAACCTGAGATTGATTAATGGATCCCTAGATGATGAACGAGTTACAACACTAAAACTCTTACATGACTGCCTTCGTGTGCCTTTCTGATTTGGTGTAAGAAAACAAACACCCACTGACTGAATATATTGTAAGACATAATACTATCCATCATAACAAGGGCAAGACATGGTATACTTAGCCTGAGACGGCCGGTTCCTGAAAGAGCGACGCGCGGCCAGGCCGGTGTCAGGGTGAGATGGGCAATCCTCACACAAGTAGGGAACTCGGTGGCGCGGTTCTCAGAGATGGGGTATTACCAAGGGTGGATGTTATGATGGATGTCTAACACCTCTCTGAAGAGAATAAACTTTGTGGGATTTATACTAACTTGTAATCTTGCAACGTTGTTCTGATGGTAAACAATACCATTAGATTTGTTAGTTTGATTTTCCCCCTCCCATCTAACTTAATCTTGCTGAGTATTTTCCATACTCATATTTTATTTTCCTGATATGCACAGATTATAATGAGGATCAAGGTAGGAATGAAGGGCTTGGGGAGTGACGTCTTGGCGTAGGAGTTTCCAATATGTTTAGTTGTTTACAGTTTTCTACAATAAGAGAATAAATGTCCAGCCTCTCATGTTTAGAAGGCTGAACGCTTCAATGTAATGGCTTGCATACAAGTTTGAATAAAGTACATCTTTGTGCCATACTCCAGATTGTTTCTACAATTTGCCTTATATGCTTATGAGCCCCATGGTTCTTAAGCATATGGCGACTGTCATGCCATCTAGGCCCTAGTTTGGGGCGTGACATGACTTGTTGCGGCTTGTCGCGCAACTTATCTGCGTGTTGCAACCTCAGTGTCGACAACCTAGAGTGACTCGACTAGTTGAAATTGTTGATCAACAAGTTTACTAGTCGATGACAAAACACAACTAGTCCCTGTTTTTTAGTCGAGCTACTAGTAATGGGCTGGGACAAAAAAGGCCTGCCCATGAAACTCTACCCCTCTAGATCCAATAAGACCCCTCCCACCCAGCCGCCTATCCTCTCGCTGCTCTTCCCATTGTGCCACCTCTCTCCTGGCCGCCGCCAGTTCGCTGGCTGCGTGGGCACCGCTGCCTCTCACCTCATTGCTGTGCTCCATTCCTCCTCCCATGATCTCCTTCGCGACTGTACCTATGTCTTGAGCTCGTCTCCACTCCCTTATGCCATCAATATCTAATATTAGTAGCATGTTTATTAGTATTTTCTAGTAGTTACAGCTGCACTACATGCCGATAATTAAGTCTACCCCTAATCGAGACTAGTCACGACTAGTCTGTGAGTCGAGTCGGTACCCCAGAAATGCGTAATTCTTGGTTGTCGGGACAATAAATACTGTAATAATAAAAATCACAAGAGCTACAAAGGTGGTATACTGTGATGATTACGATTATGATGTCCACCGTTATCACAAAATGAGGGGGTGCACAACACACAACAGTCCTATAATCATGCATCAAATATTGTCGCCTAGTACAAATCATATCTTTGCTTTGACCTATGTAAAGCTGACTCATGGATTTTATAAATTTGTAAGCAGAATATAAAAAAATAATGTGACAACTACTTTTACCGTTTCATAAGACTAATTACTATCCAGACGTTGATGAACATGACAAGCAAATAAGAGCAGGCGTCTTTTAATATATGGCAACAATTTTTTTAGAGCATGTCATATATATATACCACCTGTAGGCTCGAGATTTATTTAGGTATGAAGGGACACTAAATTCTGTAGTCAGCAAGAATTACGAGTGGCTCCACTTGCCGCGGCTGTTGCGCAACTTTCCAGCATGTCGCAACCTCACTATCGACAACCTAGAGTGACTCGATTAGTTGAAGTTGTCGATCCACAAGTTCACTAGTCGACGACAAATCACGACTAGTCTCTGTTTTGTGCCCCCTCTCACCTCGCTGTTGTGCTCCATTCCTTCTCCCCTAATCTCCTTCACAATACATGGGTCTTGAGCTCCTCTCCACGCCCTTACTATCAGTAGCTTGTTTACTTAGTATTTTTTTAGTAGTTACAGTCAACTACATGTCGAAAAGTCTACCACTAATACTAGAGACTAGTCACGACTAGTATGTGAGTCAATACCCAACGACAAGTTGCGACTCAGCGACTCGTAACTCGGTAGCCAGGACAATAAATATATACAATAAGAACTGCGAGAATAAGAATGACAAGAGCAGACAAAGGTGGTAAACGGTGATGATTACGATTATGTTGATCATGATCTATTACAAAATGAGGGGGTGCACAACACACAACAGTCCTACAATCATGCATCAAATATTCTCACCTAGTACAAATCGTATCTTTGCTTTGACCTATGTAAAGCTGACCTTCTCAGATATCCCACGACATGTTGTTGGTTTCCTCCTTAGCTGTCCAACGAAATGTACTGAGCCATGATGGCAGAGATCTCTGAATCCATGTAACTCTAGTTAAAATCAAGCACAGACCGGTGTCATTACTACTTCATAATAATTGTGTTGTTAGAGAGGATGAGTAGAGATGCCTCTTACCCTTATCATGTTTTTGTACACTGCTTATGCTCTGACCCCAGCAAAAACAAGTCCAAAGAATATAATCCAACCAACTTTGGAGGCAGTCTGTTTGCCTGCAAGGTGTTTATAAACAACATTAGACTTCTCTAACATAGAAAAGGTGGAATGAAACTGTGAATCTTTTACTTGCTGATGCCATATTTCTTGGCAGAACATCCTGCATAATTGTCTTAATGTACGTACATCACTTATCGCTATCACTCGATTTCAGCTAAGAAAGTGGATTGCAAGGCTACAACAGTAAAAGCAGATGGCATTTGCTAAAAGGGTATGATAATAGCAATGCATGTAGTGAGGTACAAATTTCTACTTACCAAATTGTACAATAATTCAACATGTACAAACATCAAGGAAAGAATCTTATGGAGGTAACCCTTGTATACTAGGAACTAGCACATCCCCCTATTTTTCATAAAAGTACAGAGCACTAAGTGACCAAGCAACAACCAGTCCAACATTTAAACTGAAGTATAATATCAATCATCTCAAACAACAATTATAGGTTTACTAGGCCCTTGGAAAATTAAATCCACTTTAAACACCATGGTGTTCACTCCAGATTCAATTAAAGGACCTTCATAGTAGCATCTGATACTACATGCTTCGTCGGTCAAACACAAAACAATTGTCAAATAGAGAAAAAGTTCAGCACAAAAAAAAGGGGCAAGGAAATAGTAATGACCCTGAGCATGAAACTAATGCTTAGTCTTGCAACATCAGAAAGTTACAAATGAAGTGTCATTTGCTTCATTGCAGCTTTCATTGGTCACCTCCACCGAGGGGATATCCATATGCCAATGAAAAGCCAATACATTTGAGCATTCAGTTCAGATTTTGACCAAGCTCAAATATCAATTAAGTGCTTCACGAAACAAAACAAAAATCACAAAACAGAATTCAAAAAATGTTTGATTCCATCTTGTAAATTAAGATAGGAACTAGTAAGTAGTAACTAGCAGACCACCAGAAAGAACATGTCTATATATAAACATTCCTAGAAATAAAACAAGATACCTATAAACATATTTTATTATTTATCATGATACAATGGTATTTCTTATCTATTACTAGTGGGGATGCTAACTCGGTCACGCCGAAACGGAATCACCTTGTAATCTTTGCAAGTATGTTAAACTTATGTAATCACCTTTCATTTTTGTTCTCGTTTGGCTAGTTATCGATATGGTGTTTTTGGTTGTCAGCAACAATAGCATGGACTTGGGCCGCCATGTATCTTGCTTCTTAGCTTCGGCAGGATCATATCACATATGTGAAGATGATCATTCTAGGGTAATTCTAGTGAGGTGCAGTATTTAATTAAGATGGGATGCAAAGTGATCTTGAGTGACAGAACATGTTGTATGAACAAAATAATATAAGTACTTATTTTATCTGAAATCTGAATGGAAAATGAGCAACGTGATAAAGCGACGATATATCAAACTTCTTGAAACTTCGTCATGTTTCTAAGAACTGGAATGAGTTTATTTTTCATGACAGATGAATGCAAAATGAGTAATATGTTATTCATGATTTACCAAAGTGTACCCTGAGAATTTCATCTCAAAGCCTAGTACTTCACTGGCCCATGTTTCAAAATTTAGGAAAGCACACATACGCACGAAATCTCAACTTTTATACCACCAGAACTGTGGCACGAAGGAAACGACCCAGTGCACCACCTAAAGACAAACTCATCCCCAACTCATTCCTCCTATTGAGCAAGAGCATAATGCACAGAGATCAACAACATGGCAAATATAAGCAATTCCCCAACTGCAACTACTAAAAAATGAACAATACATGATTCTTTACTAGGAGTAAGATCCTGACAACCAAAAACACCATATCGATAACTAGCCAAACGAGAACAAAAATGAAAGGTGATTACATAAGTTTAACATACTTGCAAAGATTACAAGGTGATTCCGTTTCGGCGTGACCGAGTTAGCATCCCCACTAGTAATAGATAAGAAATACCATTGTAGCCAACACCAACACAACGATAACATGGATATTTATTTAACACCAAAATCACCACTTATTTGCCAAACAAAATGAGCATCACTAGGACTAGGAAATTGTACCTCTTCATTCATCAGTTGGAAATCCTACACCAACATGGTAATCTTGTAATGATGGTATCTCTGTTCGTGCACTATAATTGCTCAATGCTTCCTCAATCCTATTAAGAAAAGAAAACAGAAAGTTACAGGCAGAGTTGGAATATTATGATCTTAAATAGTAGGGATACATAGGTAGGAACGAATTGTTCCACCAAACTAGTAAGAAGATTAACCATCGGACTGAAGCAACAAAGCAAACTAGTAAGAAGGTTTTCCTATGAGAGCTTCAATGTCAATACTCTGATATGTAAGTATAGGAAGATTCAGACTTTCATGACCCTACTGGAGAGAGTATTGAACATGACTAGCCTAGGAAGAAAACTGAAGGAACTACCAGAGCCCAAGATGTTGCTATTTCATCTGCATTTTACCTAAGAAGTATATTTTCCATATTTTGGTTTTGCAGTTAAACGTGGAAGTATTTCCCGTCTTTTGTTGACTCGGATCATTTAGCAACAAATGATGAACCCGTATGGTTGTGTACATAAATACAAAGGAGGAGACAAGTAGATCGCACAGGAGCGATTTTTCCATTCTACCTCTACTCTGCCCTTCCATTGTTGGGTCCATGGAGCTCATCACCACGACACTGTTGCTTCAGAGAATGAGTAGGAGGTGGTGGTGTGGTGCCATGTGCACGACAACACTGGCAGAGACCCTAGTGCCCCTTTTTCCTCACCTCATCTTCTGATCGTGTCCCCAGCAACATACCATCGTCTGGTTGTTACCTGCTATAGCTCCTCCCAGTCCCAGGCTTAGCCAAGTTACTATTGGTCACAGCTTCTGTACCTGAAGAAGAAACACAAATTGATCAAACAGCCAGAGGAAAAACGGGGATCGCCATGGCTACAACTTGTGTACTTCAGGTACAGATCAAAAGTGAAAAAATCGTACAAAAACCACAGAAAGAATGCACATCTATGTTTCAAAATTATTTTGGATTGGGCGTAAATAAGAGACAGGGAGCAGAAACGGAATGGTTGAATAACCAGAAATTAAAGCAACTAATAGATATCTACCCCACACGAATTAAACTGCCCAAAATCTCGATCACAAAGATGTACTACATATTTGATAGTGTCAATTAAGCTCTTCAGGACATGTACTGATGCCTAACTTTGTGGCCAAAACCAACAAGATGGTGGACTATTAGCTGAGCATGCCCAGTTGCACTCGATTTTTCAGAGATAAACATTGTAACCAACACAAAATTAAAATGATGTAGAATCACAACAACACAAGATTCATTATTTAGAACAACAAAATAACATGGAGTAAAATAGCGAACCCCACCACACATAGACATCGCACAAAATAGCCGCGGCTCCATGCCCAACAAAGCAAGAAAGGGAACAAAGGAGCTCACCGGAGAGGGGTCCAGCCAAGGCTGACACAGGACCGCCACCGCGGTTGCAGCACAACGACGATGAGGTAGGCAAAGCCTAGGGACAGCCAAGCCTACCTATTCACACGAAGCATGGTGGGCCACAGTCAGCCCAGCAGCAGCGCCGGATCCCTCAGTGGGATACGCTCACAGCAGCTACAAGCTGTGTGGGGAGGTGTTGTTTGAGACCAGCGCACATTTAAGACAACGACGGCTGTGCAGGAGACCTGTGTTGGGCTCCAGGGTGCATCATTCTAAAAATACACAAGTAATAGATGTTATGAATTTGAATATGATCTTTATGAGAGATCTATTTGTATAAGTACAAACTTGTTGAGCATAAGTACGAACAAAAGAGCACAAGTCACATGGGAATAAGCCAACTACCTGGAAGGTGCTCTTGTAGGCTCGTTGTAGTATCTAAGCAGCCACGAGTACTTGGCCGCCACAATGCCCGACTCTCCCTCGTTCGGGAAGGTCTTCTTCGCTATAGACACCACCAAGGGGAGCTCTGCAATTTTATTATTTTCTTATCTATTCCTTTCCGGTTTTGTACAACTGCAAACTGCCCCATCAAGCTTGACACCTTCTCGCATTGCTAATAAAATTCGTTTACACATCTTGACCTATGTGGAGTGAAGGACTCCTACACCAGCAAGACCATCAAGTCCTACCTATGGTATGGCTCCAAGAGGGAAGCAACCCTTTGTGTCAAGGAGCGATGCAACCGGTCGAATTGGGGTTCGATGAGTCACCTAAGGGGGTATTGACCACCCTACGTGGCCTACCTGTGTTGAGTTCAGAAATCTATCCATGTCTCCAAGTGTGTGATCCACCGATTCACTGAGTGTGTCTTTCTTACCACAGTTTTCCCTATCACTTGAAGCCCTATCAGACTTCCGCCCTTCCCCATGGGCCAGGATGCACTCAACCAACAACAACCTAGAACCATCAACATTACTCCCTTAGCCCAGCTGTGGCCGCTCAACGCTTGGGAATACTACTTCACCGACCCATGTTTCAACAACGGCCAGCACAAAACGTACACACATCCGTGGCACGAAGGACACGACCCAGTGCACCACCAAAAGAAAAAATCATCCACGACTTATTCCTCGTATTGAGCAAGAGCATAATGCACAGAGATCAACAACATTGCAAAAATACAAGCAATTCCCCTACTGCCAGCTACTAAAAAATGAACAACACATGATTCTTTACTAGGAGTAAGATCCGGACAACCAGAAACACTACATCGATAACTCTGGCATAAACAGTAGCCAAATGAGAACAAAAATGAATGGTGATTACACAAGTTTAACGTACTTGCAAAGATTAGAAGGTGATTCTGTTTCGGTGTGACCGAGTTAGCATGCCCACTAGTAATAGATAAGAGATACCATTGTAGCCAACACTAACACAACGAAAACATGGATATTTCTTTAACACCAAAATCACCACTTAATTACCAAACAAATGAGCATCACTAGGACTATGAAATTGTACCTCTTCATTCATAAGTTGGAAATCCTACACCAACATGATTATCTTGTACTGATGGTATCTCTGTCCATGCACTATAATTGCTCAATGCTTCCTCAATCCTATTAAGAAAGAAAAGAAAATAGAAAGTTACACGCAGAGCAAGAATACTATGATCTTAAATAGCAGGGATACATAGATTGGAACGAATTGCTCCACCAAACTAGTAAGAAGATTAACCTTCAGACTGAACAGACAAAGCAAACTAGTAAGAAGGTTTTCCTATTAGAGTTTCAATGTCAATACTCTGAAATGTAAGTATAAGAAGATTCATACTTTCATGACTCTACTAGAGAGAGTATTGAACATGACTAGCCTAGGAAGAAAACTGAAGGAACTACCAGAGCCCAACATGTTGCTATTTCATTTGCATTTTAACTAAGAAGTTTATTTTCCATATTTCGGTTTGGCAGTTAAACGTGGAAGTATTTCCTGTCTTTTGTTGACTCGGATGATTTAGCAACAATGATGAACCCGTATGGGTGTGTACATAAATACAAAGGAGACAAGTAGATAGCCCGAGAGAGATTTTTCCATTCTACCTCTACTCTACTCTTCCATTGCTGGGTTCATGGAGCTCATCCACCACGACACTGTTGCTCAGAGAATGACTAGGAGTTGGTGGTGTGGTGTCATGTCCACCACAACACTAGCACAGCCCCTAGTGCCCCTTTTTCCCCACATCCTCTTCTTATCGTGTCCCCAGCAACATACCATCGTCTGGTTGTTACCTGCTATTGGTAACAGCTTCTATACCTGAGAAAGAAACACAAATTGATCAAATAGCCAGAGGAAAAACAGGGATCGCCATGGCTACAACTTCTGTACTTCATGGACAGATCAAAGTGAGCAAATCGTACAAAACCACAGAAATAATGCACATCTATGTTTCAAAATTATTCTAGATTGGGCGTAAATAAGAAAGGGAGGAGAAACGGAATGGTTGAATAACCAGAAATTAAAGCAATTAATAGATATCTACCCCACACGAATTAAACTGCCCAAAATCTCCACCAAAATCACAAACATGTACTACATATTTGTTAGTGTCGATTAAGATTGTCAGGACATGTACTGAGGCCTAACTTTGTGGCCAAAACCAACAAGATGGTGGACTAATAGCTGAGCATGCCCAGTTGCACTAGATTGTTCAGAGATAAATATTGTAACCAACACAAAATTAAAATGATATAGAACCACGACACAACACAGGATTCATTATTTACAACAACAAAATAACATGGAGTAAAATAGCGAACCCCACCACACATAGACAGCGCAGAAAATAGCCGCGGCTCCACGCCCAACAAAGCAAGAAAGGGAGCCAAGGAGCTCACCGGAGAGGGGTGCAGCCAAGGCTGACACAACACCGCCACGGAGGTTGCACCACAATGACCATGAGGTAGGCAAAGCCTAGGGACAGCCAAGCCTACCACCTCACACGAAGCATGGTGGGCCACAGCCAGCCCAGCAACAGCGCCGGAGCCCTCGGTGGGATACGCTCGCAGCAGCTACAAGCTGTGTGAAGAGGTGTTGTTTGGGGCCAACGCACATTTACGACAAAGGGCTCCAGGGTGCATCATTCTAAAAATAAACCAGTAATAGAAGTTATGAATTTGAATATGATCTTTATGAGGGATCTATTTGCATAAGTACAAAAGTACGAACAAAATAGCGCAAGTCACAGGGGAATAAACCAACTACCTGGGCGGTGCTCTTGCAGGCTTGTTGTAGTATCTAAGCAGCCACGAGTACGTGGCCGCCACAATGCTCGACTCTCCCTCATTCGCGGAGGTCTTCTTCGCTATAGACGCCACCAAAAACAAGAAAGGGAAGCAAGCCTTCGTGTCAAGGAGCGATGTGAGCGGTCAAATTGGGGTTCGATGAGTCACCTAAATGGATTATTGACCACCCTTCGTGGCCTGCCTCTGGTTAGGTCGGAAATCTGTCCCTGTCTCCAAGTGTGCGATCCATCAATTCACTGAGTGGGTCTTTCTTACCGCAGTTTTCCCTATCTCTTGAAGCCCTATCAGACTTCCGCCCTTGGCCCATCTGCGGCCGCTCCACGCTTGGGACTACTCCCTATAAACCAAAACTATATGGTCAGAATCAAAACTTTAGAATGCAGTAGCAGTTTAGCACAAACAAGTAGGATATAGCAGATATTCTCTAGAAGTCCAGGACTATAGCAAATGGTGAAAAGGGTAGTATGACTTAAATAATGATGTCATGTTAAAAAGCAGCAGGATAAATAACATGGATAAGAAGATTTAACCAAGAAATCACATAGTATCAGAATTGGTATAACACGATTACACCACAAACTTTTTGGAACTTAATAGAGTTGCTAACTAGCAGTATTAACACTACCATAGGCAGATATGGAAGCATACAGAGGAGTACCACAACCCATCCCAATTACAGGAAAACATAGCAGACCAAATAAGCATAAGTATAACCAAATAAAACCATTACCTTGGTGGTGATGCCGTAAGCTCAGCATAGTATTTAAGCGCACGTAAGCACTTGGCCACCAGCCCACCACAATGCCTGACTCGCCCTGATTCTCCAGGTCACACTCAACCACGTCCAGCCTCAAGACAGCGACACTGCACCCTTTGCCAGCGACAGCCGCTCCATATGACTATTACCTGTCACATAAATGATATGGTCAAAATGAAAACTTAAGAAGACGGATAGAAATTTATCATAAACCGGTACGATATAGCAGATACTGTCTATCACAATTGTGATGAAGACAACATGAATTAAATAACAATGTCATCTCAAAGTAACAAGCAAGATATAGCATATGATTATTCACTTGAAATCATAACTCAAATAAGGTCACCCTAAAAGTGAAAGAACAACCACAATGCTTGGCAAGTAGACAACAAAAAAAACTTAAAGCTAGTTGACCAGTGCATGAATCAATCATCAAGAAACAGGGACATATGAAATCCCTAATTTACACAAGATTAGAAGGTTATTATGTTTTGGTGTGCCCAAAACCAAAAAGATGATGGACCAATAGCTGAACATGCCTAGTTGCACCAGATTTTGTAGAGATAAACATTACTGCCAACACAAAATTAAAATGATGAAGAATCACGGCACGACACAAGATTCATTTTATACAGAAACAAAATTGCATGGAGTAAAAAGACGAACCCCTCCGCACATTGGCAGGGGACAGAATAGCCACGGCTCGATGCCCAATAAAGCAACAAAACGATCCCGAGGAGCTCACCGGAGAGGGGTGTAGCCAATGCCAAGACAACACCGCAACCGCAGTAGCAACACAATGACAAGCTTAGTGAAGCCCAGAGCCAGCCAAGCCTACCACCGCACACGAAGCATGGTGGGCCACAACCAGTCGAACAGCAATGCCGGATCCCCCGGTGGAAGACGCTGGCAGCAGCTCCAAGCTGCGTGGACATGCATTGTCTGAGACCAACTCCCGCACAGGAGACCGGTGGTGGGTTCTGGTGCTTCATTGACCTAAAAATCACCAATAGGAGTTACGAATTTGAATTGGATCTTTGTGAAGGATCTAATTTCATATGTGTAACTACTTGAGCATAAGTGCGAATAAAAAAGCACAAGTCAAAGGGGAATAAACCAACTACCTAGGTGGTCCTCTTGTGTAGGATCATTGTAGTATCTAAGCAGCCATGAGTACTTGGCTGCCACAATGCCCAACTAACCATACTTCTCCAGGTCGTACTCAACCAACAACAGCCTCGAACCAGCAACGAGGATCCCTTGGACCAGCTCCAGCTGCTCCACGCTCAGGACTACTCCCTGTCACCAAAACTATATGGTCAGAATCAAAACTTTAGTTCACTAACAGCAGTTTAGCACAAACCGGTAGAATATAGCATATATTCTCTAGAAGTCGGACAGTGTAACTTAAATAACAATGTCATGTTAAAAAGCATCAGGATAAGTACCACGGATAATACGATTTAACTAAGAGATCACAAGTACTAGAACTGCTATAAGAGCATTACACTGCAATCTTATCTGGAATTTAGAGTAATAGAGCTAATAACTAGCAGCACAAGCACCGCATTGCAGATCTGGAAGCATACATAGGAGTACCACAAATTTACCATCTCAATTTCAGGGAAACATATACCATACCAAATAATCATAAGTACAACCAAATAAACCCAGTACCTTGGCGGTGCTCCTGTAAGCTCTTCATTGTGTTTAAGCGCAGGTAAGCACTTGGTCGCCACAATGCCAGACTTGCCCTGATTCTTCAGGTCACACTCAACCAAGTCCAGCCTCAAGACAGTGATGTTGCTCCCATTGCCCAGCTATAGCCCCTCCATGCTCAGGACTACTCACTGTCACAAAAATAATATGGTCATAATAAGAACTTAAGAGGATGGGTAGCAATTTATCACAAACCAGTACGATATAAAAGATATTTTCTATAAGTCTAGGACTAGCTCAATGGTGACAATGACAACATGAAATAAGTAACAATATTTTAAAAATCGTAGCTCAAATACAAGTCATCCTAAAAATGAAAGCGCAAGTGCTCAACCACAGGTCCATTTTATGTAATGTATAGGCAAGTTCTAGGGGAGCAGTGGTACACTCAATCATCAAGAAACAGGGTACATAATTAATTTGGACATGATTAGAAGGTGATTCTGTTATGGTGTGACCAAACCAGAAACATGACAAACGAGTTGAGCATGCCCAGCTACACAAGATTGTTCAGAGATAATGAAACCAAAAGAAAACTGAAATGCAGCCGAACAAATATTATTGTTTATTTTTTTACAGCCTCAAAATAACCTGGGAGTAGAGTTATGAACCACGCCGCTCAAAGGCGTGGCAGAAAATTACCACAACTCAAATGAGCATATGTACGAACAAATGAGAACAAGTCACAGGGAAATAAGCCCACTACCTTTGCGGTACACTCGTACGGTCATTGTAGTATCTAATGGGCCGTAAGTACTTGGCCGCCACAATACCAAGTTGTTCTTCTTCTCCAGGTCGCACTCAACAAACACCATCCTCGAACCAGCAACACAGCTCCCTTGGCCCAGATCCACCCGCTAAACGCTTGGACTACTCCCTGTCACAAAAACTATATGGTTATAATGCTAACTTAAGAAAGTGGAGATGAATTTATCACAAACCAGTAGGTTGTAGCAGATATTCTCTAGAAGTCTAGGACTACCACAATGGTGAAGGACACTATGGAATAAATAACAATGTTGTTTCTTAATAATCAACACTATATATAACATGGATATTCTCTCACTTCGGAATCGTAGCTCAAATACAAGTCATCCTAAAAACGAAGGCTCAACCACAAAGTTCATTTCATGGAATGTCGACAATTGAAACCTTGGTGCTAGTTGACTACTGCTGCACTCAATCATCAAGAAACAAGGTTCATGATATTAATTTTCGCAAGATTAGAAGGTGATTATGTTTTGGTGTGGCCAAAACTACCAACATGACAAACTAGTTGAGCACGCCCAGCTGCAGTAGATTGTTTCTTTAGAGATAACATTGCCGCCAACACGAAATTAAAATGGTGCATAACATATCTCAGGATTCCATTTCTTACAACCTCAAAAACATATGCAACAGGAACGCTCTATACACACTTGAGGGGGATGAGATTGTAGCATCCAACACAATTACGCTCAATCTACTTGCTATAATTGCTAGCCAAAATTGTATACCAAAACCATACAGTCAACAGAACCTGCAAACAACAAGGTAAATTCACAAGCAAACGATTGTGTTGCACAACAGGCAATCACGGAATAATCAATCAGTGCAGGGCAGGCAACGAGAGGCACCTAGTGGTTCGTTCTTATCCCAGGTGGCGGCATGCGTTCTAGTGGAGGAGGAAGTCACCATCATGTACCCAGGCGCCCTACTGAACCTTCATGCACGGCGCCATCAATGCTGCCGCCGACATTGGGGTCTACCAGCATGACCCAATCATGAACTTTCTACAGAGAACAGATAAGTGAAGCTAGGGTTATCTTTCACCACAGAGAAAATGAAGAAGCCGCAGCCTCTTAATCAGCAAAAGGGATCCGGACAGGTCTAGGAGGATGTGAGGCTTACCGCCATGTGCCAGCGCTCAGCAGTCTAAGTCCGTCGTATGAGAGCCTAAGCAGTAATAGCAGCAGCCTAGCCACCCATTTTCCAGCTCCAAGGCACAATCCACATTCAAGATAAGTGGCGGCAAAAAAATCTGTAATCACGAATGAAGAGAATAATTAGAAGAGAAAACTCAAAGTGTTGATGTATCTAGAAACACTCATGCTACTGCCTTGTGTTGCGGTTGAACCCATTTGATTCATGATAAACTAACAAAGAGTGTAGATATAATATCGACACGAGGACATCAATGAAGGTGCTGCCATTAATTCAGAAACCTAAGAATATAATCTACAAAATTACTACACCTTTATCAGTTTTTCCGGATCGTCGTTTACTAGTTAGATAATTTTTGCTAATGTAGCACATAAACCTAAGTAGAAACAATCCCATTTATGCACCAAAAGAGATGAATGAACTCAAGAACCCCTAAATCAAATACTCAACGTTGTGTGCTGTTTACAAGGTAAAAGGCAGGCTGGAGGCACTGGGTCGTTCTTAACCCCAACTGCGTCCTAGTGAAGGAAGTCATCCTGAACCCACCTATTGTGCACCTCCAAGGCACGCTCCAATAGTAAGGGAAAGTGGCCGCAAGAAATTGTGTGATGAAAAACGAAGAGGATGCTTAGAACTCAATACTACTAATTTAATCAAAGCGTCGAGAAATATTTGTTAAGATGCCGTTCTCCATGAACAAAGAAGCCAGAAATATACATATTTGAGCAATCTTGTATATACTTCCAGAGACTATGCATACAACAGACTGTACATTCAAAAAGAAAAGGAGAGGAGAGGAATCATAAGAGCAGCCCTATGCATGCAGAAAAATCGGAGACCTGAAAGCACAAGTGGAGTCCTGGTCCACCCTCCAACACCGCCTCCTGGTACGCTCAGCTTGGTGCTATTCAACCCTGGTATGATCTGAACCTGAAAGCAATAAAAGTTGTCAGTTGTGTTGATTCATAAGCAGCACCAAAAAAATAACACAATCCATTCCGTTTGGACTATAATTGCAATATAGAATGTAATTCAATACTTGTATGAGTTGCAATATATGCCAGCAAAGCTTAAATACAAACATCTCATGTCTCGGCTATTTAAAATCAGGCCATCAGCATATGAATATGACATTTGTAGAACCCGCTTTATAAGACAGTGTCATAAGACAGTTGTGAACTTGAGGTTACACCATTATAGCAACTGAACACTCTAAGCCAAAAAACTAAATTAGCAATGGTCAGGTCGAAACTAGCTCGAACCTTTCTGTGCAGCAACAATTGCGTGGCTGCCAAAATATCACGGATTGATCAGAGAAGGCAGCAGGATGCACCTTACTATGAGTCGTTCTTGTCTCCGGCGTAGTCCTGAACTTGGAGCTGCGGTTCCTCGCCATCGCTGCCGCATTGGTCTGTACCACCATACAAAGGTAGCTAGGGTATTCGCCCTACACAGAAAAGAAAATGCAGCATTTCATCACCACAGAGAATCATGAACACAAGTGAGCATTAAAAAACACAAGCTAAATCGCACTCACTGGCGATTGTAATGCATAGGCAGCCAAAACAGCAGAAAATTATTATCGAAAGGCAGCGAGATGCACCTATCCGTTTTACTCGTTTTTGTCGACAGCATCCGAGAGGAGGAAGTCCTCCTGAACCCGCTGCCAATTATTCAGCTATAAGGAACACTCCATATTCAGAACTCAACAATAGCATAAACAAATATGGGACATCAAGTTAAATCAGTAGCATATCAAGTACTCATGTGAACTTGACCAAGAAGTTTGATCAAACAATCAACTAGAATAGTAAGGAATTAATTACAATAATAGGTATGGATAAGGAGCTGCTGGAGAGCTCACATATAAAGACCATAAAAACCAGAAGCATGACAACCACCAATGTCGACACCGAGCCAGAAACCGAGGCATTGAATTGTCTGGAAAAAGCAGAGGACTCACTGCCCATGGTTAAAACGTTGGGGTTAGACAAGTAACCCATTCAACGGGGAACAAAAAAAAAAGGCAAAGATCTAAGCAAAACAGAGCGCATGCAATCATCACTTTGAAAAGGCCATTGGATATTCATGGACATGGCAAGGCTTGAACTGCGATGCTAAGTTAAAATTCTAAACTGTAGTGCTTCTTCTTTTCTTCTTAATGTTGGAGATGGCTGGTCAAATGATCCAAGTTTATCTGAACCTGTTATTCTAAATAAGGCCTTTCCCCTTGCATAACCAGTACGCATAAACTACTGGGTGAGTGACATACATACATGTGCAGTACGAAAACTTGATGAAGATACAAGATTACCGGTGCGAAACTATAGTCGTGAGGTACATACATGTACGTCTAAATGTCCGTATCATTTCTGGCCGGTGAGCAGCATTTGCACACTTGGCTCATTAATATGAGGATTATGCATCTAGCCAAAAGACCCAGGTCTGCCATGGCATATCAGGTAAAGAATTAATTAGATAGACTGATGATGAGAAGTAGTCACGTCCTGCAGAAAAATGCAAGATCGACCCGCTGTCCACTGATCATATCCCAGTGTCCAAGGCAAGCAATTGTGCAGTATCTGTCCCCAAATCAATCAATTTGTTGAAGGAGCATAACTAAAAGTGCAGATGGATCAATACCTCGCATGTGTACGTGAGGCAGATGTCCGTGGAAAGTGACGTGAGTAGAGACCCAGAAATTAAGAGTGTTTCACTCAAGGTGATGCTAGATAGCAACGGGATGTTGAAGGATGCTCACCTGGCGGGGCCGGGGCGGAGAGGAAGCCGGATGGCGTCAAATCAGGAAGGTTGCCGGCGTGGGGAGAAGGTCAGGGAGGTGGTCGCTGGCCGGCTGCAGCATCCTGGTCAGGGCCGTCGCCTGCAGGCCTTCCTCCTTCGACCCCCCTGTCGTTCCCGTTGCTTGGGCGGCCACCACCAGGAGCCCCGCGAGCATGCTCTTCGTTGGTCGGGTCGGCGCTGTGGAGGGCGGCCGGCGAGGGAGGGAGGGGCGGCGGTGGCGGCGAGATCGATGAGGCGTCCGTCGGGGAGAGGAGGTTGGGCGGCTTGCTGTGTACTGTATCCAACAGAGAGAGACTGATTGATTTACACAAAAATAACCCAAAAGTGGAAGAAAAGCACAGACTAACCCTCCGGCGAAACTATTTCACCAATCTAACCCTTTTGTGTGGCGCCCCTCCCGGGGCGCGCACACATGCCCATGTGGCTCCCCTCTGCCGGCGCCACCGACCCAGCCGACGTGGCTCCATCGACGCCGAGCTGGTGCGCCCATCCGACGTGGCGGCATGTGTGGCGCCCCTCCCAACGGCGCCACACATGCACTTGTAATCCCCCAAAACATATCGTAAGACAATTCCTCTGGGACTTAGCCGTTTTGCGAGGCTCGATGTGTGGCGCCGATGCCACGGGCGCCACACTAGCATGTGTGGCGCCGATGCCACGGGCGCCACACATAGAGGCTCGCGAAAACGGCTAAGGACTTATCGTCCGAAGCCCCTGGATGTTTTCGACCCAATAGTTCATATAGGTTGGCATGTGTGGCGCCGATGCCAGGGGCGCCACACTAGCACTTGTGGCGCCAGAGTGGAGGGCGCCACACACTGACTTTTGTTAAAAACACGAAAAATCCTACCAAACTCCAACGATTCACGAGTACAACATTGGACACAACAAGTAGCAATTTCATGACATACACATATAACACTTCATAGGTCACATTGTAGCACGTAGATTCAAACAACAAGTAGCATTACGGACCATGGTTCGAAATGACATAGGGTTCACAAATCGATACTTATGAATATAGAGTTCACAACAACACGTAGCACATCCTAGTTGCGTCCTCGACGTGCCGTCCTCGTGGGCTGCTTCCGGACGGCCATCCTCTTCGTCCGCTGCCTTGGCTGCTCCTGCTGCTCGCTCCTGCCGCTGCTCGCTCCTGCTGCCTGCTCCTGCTGTCGCTCTCTGCTTGCTCCTGCTCCTCCTCCTCCTCCTCCTCGTCCTCCTCCTCCGAAGAGAACGGCTCGTCGTTCCTCATCCTCGACATAGCTGATCTCCGCGGCGGCCCGTCATCGGTGACAACCTTCTTTCCTCGGTTGACATAATCTTCCGGAGTGTACCGGTTTGGAGCCTTGCCCCTTGGCTTCAAGCTGGTAAGCCGACCGTTGCTTGGAGGTACGCTTCGGAAGTACGCCTTGACTCGGAATTAGGTCGTCCTCAGGAGGAATCTGCACAAACATGAACACATGAGATTACAAAAGTTGAAATTAGTAAGAACATGTTTCGCAGCAACAAAATAGTCCATACATGTTCTTCAGAAGAGGAGGATGTAGGGATTTCGCCTTCGCGGCAACCTAGCAAGTTCGCTAACCGCCGCATCTTTCGTGCGGTGTTCAGCGTCATGGAACTCACGGTTACAAAGCCACCGGCACATAATTGCGTACATTCAAAGTTGCTGATCATACCTTAACGAAATTCCGCAACGGTCCGACAGAGCTTTTCATCCGTGTGGCTCTGCTCCCACACAACCTCGCACTCCTCGATCTGTTTTACGGATCTCCTCCCGCTGTGACAAACATAGCATACACAATTTAAGCGAGCACATGGCAATCTAGATGATGTACTAGTTAGTGAGAGAATCCATTACCACGAAGTTCAGCTCGGAAGCAATAGAAGTCGATCTCCCTCTGCGAGCAAAAGTGTCGTGCTTGGCTTTGCCCAACCTCATCGAGCTGGATGGGGTCGTCCAAGATCTCTTCACGATACGCGCGCTTCACTAACTCGATACGCGTGTTCGATGGAACCACTCGAGGTAGTTGTTGAAAGCGGTGAAGTCGTGAGGCACAATCTGCTCGGGGCCGGCATTCCGTGCCGCTTCCAAGCGGTGTTGGAACGTCGTGATGTGGCCGCTATGATGGATCGGCCAATTTGTGATCTTCCTCTGCCGCTGCCTATCAAGCCTGCAAGAATCAACAAGTTAGTTTGTACCTCTTCTATCAAGAATCTTCCATCGCATGATTCCGAAGTTTACACGTGAAGCGCCTTGTCCGTGTCTTGCCACGTTGGTGGGCACTCCGATACTGACCCAAGCTGTCTCATCACTCTTTGCGGCTGGTGGTGTTCAACAAGCCACATGCATATGAGTGGGCAGCGCATACGCCGGAACCGCGCCTCCTCCGTGCACTTGGGGTTTAGGTCGGTCATCGCCGCGCCAATACGGTAGTAGGTACCATATGGCTCCCATTCCACCTGCAGCATACAATTATTTAGTAGATGCCGGTAGAATCAATCAAAACTAGGATTGCAACTCCGCGGTGATCGGTTACACTGCTCAGCGGTAAGAGTGTCCAACTCCGCGGTGTACTTGCCTGTACATGACCATTGGATCGCTCGTCATCTCCGAGACATTGTCCCAAAGGTATGCCCAAGTGGGCTCCCGATCGGGAAAGTGAGGGAAATGAGGCCATGGCGTCTCGTTGAGTACCACAGGACGCCCAAGCGATAGGCGGTCCCAGCTCCATACGGAAAGTAGGAGCATGCATCCACCAATACCGCCGCTCCCGGTCTTGCTCCCGGTCCTGCGACAAGTCTTGCTCCCGGTCCTGCGACAAGCTTCGTCCAAGCTGCGTACATAAGATATTTGGTTACTACTTTGTGTAGCGCACTACTATAGGAAAATAGTACATAGAACAAATCATCACCTGCCGGTAGAGGTAGGCAAGTGCCGCTGTTCCCCAACTCCACCGGGCGTCCAACACCGTAAGCGCCTTCAGCCAACACCAATGGGCCAGCTTACCCCACCTGTCGGGAAAGAGAGTCCTGGAAATCATGTACCATAAGTACACGCGGGCGTACGTCCTCCGAGTGTCCTCGTCGGCCTCTATGGGGCATTCCGCAAAGTTAGTTCTGATCCAAGTGAAAGACGCGCCGGCGGGAACTCTCTCCTTTGGATTTTACGGCGGCGGAGGAGCCACGCCAATAAGCCCCACCATCTGCTGGCGCCACCCATCGAAGCTGTGTTCATACACGGTGGCTCGCCACGAATAGGTAGTGCAAGGATCATGGAAACATCCTGCGAGTAGGGGCCATCTCGCCGGCCCTCAAGTGGAAGGTGTGAGTCTCCGGCCTCCACCGGTCGACAAGGGCGGTGAGTGCCGAGGGGTTCATGTGTGGCCCCCACGGCTTACAAGGGATATGAACGGCATAAGACCGGTAGGCCGGATGAACTCCGTGTACCTCTCGTCATAAGGTATATCCGGTGTGCCATGGTAACGAATCTTCAAAGGGTGAAGATCCGTTCCCCTCTCCGTCATATGAACAGCCCGGTGCTCCCTGTCGTACTCTTCATCCGGAAGCCACACCATCCTACATGTATGAGCAACACATACAACATATTATGAGCCATTCATACCAAATATGAGCAACACATACATGAGAATATATCCAAATAAGCCATCACACATACATTCCTAACAAATATGAGTTATTCCATCAAGAATACATGAGAATATATCTAACTTTCGAATCACATATACATCACACATACATGAGAGTTCATATCCAAATACATCACACATATGAATTTCGTAAGACATACCATTCCTAGGCACATAATAGACATATGTAAGACAATAGAATGCATTTGCTAAGCTCCAATTTTGCCTTTCACCACATACATACATAAGGATTTCAACACATACATGTAAAATTTCATTCAACACATCTAGGGTTCCTATATATCTAGGGTTCCTACATATCTAGGGTTCCTACATATCTAGGGTTCCTACACATACACATTCAACACATACATAGCCATTTCAAATCTAGTTTCCATGTCTAGGGTTCATGTGTAAATCTAGCAAGATCTATGAAATTAGTGGATGAATGTGAGGGATTCGAAGGGGATTACCTTGAGGAATGGATGGGGAAGAGATTGGCCGGTCGGATCCGATGAATTTGTGGCCGATTTGTTGGGGGAGAGAGAGAGGGAGGAGGAGGAACCGCCGGCCGCCTTGGGGAGAGAGGGAGAGAGGAGAAGAAACGAGAGAAGAAGATGGTCGGGCTGGGGGCGGGCGCGGGCGCCACACTTAAGTGGATGTGTGGCGCCGTGGCATCGGCGCCACACATGCTAGTGTGGCGCCCGTGGCATCGGCGCCACACATCGAGCCTCGCAAAACGGCTAAGTCCCGGAGGAATTGTCTTACGGTATGTTTTGGGGGATTACAAGTGCATGTGTGGCGCCGTTGGGAGGGCGCCACACATGCTGCCACGTCGGATGGGCGCACCGGCTCGGCGTCGATGGAGCCACGTCGGGCTGGGTCGGTGGCGCCGGCGGGAGGGAGCCACATGGGCATGTGTGGCGCCCCTGGGAGGGGCGCCACACAAAAGGGTTAGATTGGTGAAATAGTTTCGCCGGAGGGTCAGTCTGTGCTTTTCTTCCACTTTTGGGTTATTTTTGTGTAAATCGCCGTATCCAACAGAGAGAGACTGATTTGATTTAGGGGAATTTAATTTAGGTGGTTGGGTTCAGCAACGCAATTAGTGTGATGACTCCTCGGGAGCTGAGCTAAGGCTCTCTCTCTCTGTCCGTTGATTTAGCCCAGATGGATGGACGGCTCAAATGGGGCGATCCACGAAAATCCAATTAGTGTGATCTAATTGGCTGGAGGGATTCGGGGTGAGTGGCACCCGCCAAATATCCCCGCCGCTCTATCAACCTCAAAATTTCATGCGCTCCTCCATCGAACGCGAGCTGAGAAGACGTCCATTGCTAGCTAGAGAAACTTCCATCCATCCGAACTGATAGCATAATCTAGATAGGTGCATGATTTGTGGGGAACCTCGCGACACCAAAGGCGGGAATATATACCACCGGATGAACTCGATCTAGGGGTACACATATATACGCCAAACACAATAGTACTACTAATTAGTGCATGTAGCACAATCCAAAGGCGTTTAGTGTGTGAAAGTATACGTGGCATCATTGTGCATCGCCGGTGAAGCCGAAAGACAATACATGACCCAAAAGGAGGTGTCATCACCATGGTCAGCCAACTTTGCGTGGGACTACATAAAACAATACCTAGTAGTAATGTAGGGTTTCCAACATGTTTCAACTTATAGAGAGTTTTATCTAGCGAATGAGAATTTCGTCGAGGCTAGGGAACTACGGCGGCGGAGTCGAGACCACGACACACATGCATCGGTCATCGGTGTGATGTCAATTCCGCCCGTCGATAGGCTATGTGGATTCGAACACAAATCGAGACGACACGACAAGAGAAACCTCAAGCGAAAACAAGACGCGCCGATGCGACCGGCCATGATGGTGGTGGCCGCCATGCTAGACGGCAGCATGGAGGTGTGCGAGCCCCGGACGGAGCAGCTCACCTACCTTAGGATGTACGAACGAGGCATCGTTGGCGGTGGCAGCAAGTGGAAGGGGTCGGATATCACCACCAGCGACGCAAGCAGCAGCTGGTCACCGCCGTCGTGCTTGTCCGCGCAACAGCTCTCTGCTCCATAGATGACAAACACCTTAATGTCCAAAGTTGTTATGTAAATCGATCAAAACCATGTCTTTTTGTCGATTTTGTGTGTGTGAATATATATAGCATACAGATACAAATCTCCGCTCCATCTCCTTTTGATTTTTCTTGTTTTTCCAACAAGAAGGACTCTCGAGGGTTAGCGGCGGCGGGACGGGATACCATGGCCCATGGGGGCTGGAGGAGAGTAGATTACTCCCTCCATACCAGTTTACAGGGTAATTACGCATTTTACGAAAGAAAAAGTGGCTCCAAATTTAGTCAACAAAAAAAAATATGCCACAAAAATCATACTTCTTTTAAATATGAATTCGATGGTATAATTTTTGTGGCATGGTATTTAATTTTTACTTGAATCGATATGATTGTTGGCTGAATCGATGAGACGCGCGCGCCGCTATTTCTCTGGACGAGTTAAGTGGTACTCCCTCTGTTCCATTCTATAGTGCCTATTGTTTTTGGCACGGAAATTAGCGCAAGAGTATTTTGTACACAAGACCTCTAGCTAAACGATTTGAGATCAATGTAAAATTTGGGAAATCCATATCTTCCTAACTTACCATAATATTTTTGGGAGCTGAACGATTTGGGAGCTGAACGGGGAGGGGGTAATTGAAAAAAAGCTAAGTCTAAAACGCTTATATTCGAAACAAATCTTTAAAAATGCTATAAGACTATAGAAAGGAACGGAGGGAGTATTAATTTGGTCAGATTCGTAGATGGAAGATAGCTACTAGCTGGAGACAGCTCGTTGTGGTTATTATAGACGTGTATCATCACGTACTGTACTCCAAGAAAAATGTGAGCTTCACGTGGCGCGGCCGTGAGCTTCAAATTAATCCAGAAAAAAGATGTACTATGTAGGGCAGTGCAGAGGTACGTAGGGGAGGCTCGGTAGCAGGAATTAATTAAGGGATCGATCGTGGTTGCATTGCATGGAACTAACTTATTAACGCGCATTTTTTGGTTGAGTCGAGTGCATCACTCGTGTTGTGCACGCGCGTGAGTATTCGATATTTTTTTGGTTTGGTTTGGTTTGGCTGGTTTAATTAATTGGGTTGAAGAAATTAAAGAGCATGCCCAGCCAACCAAGGACGCCTCGCATCGCACGTGCTGCTGCTCCTCGTGTGTTTGCCCTCTTCCCCCGCGCGCGTGCGGTACATGCATGCTCATACTGATATCAGCGGACGTGCATAAAGAGGAGGGTCCCGTGCCTGTGCCTGCCAAATCCAAATAAATAGCTGGTTTGTTCGTTTCATTCATATATAGACACAATTTGGAAACGAGTATCTATATTTGATCCACGCTGTACTTTTGCCGCTCAGGTAGTCAGGTTACATTAAGAGCATCTCCAATCGCGTCCCCCAAATCGCGCCGGATCGAGCGTTTGGGGGACGTGTTTTGTTCGTGCCGCGTTTGGGGACGTCACTTCCCAGCCGCATCCCCAAAACACCTCCCCCAAATGAATATTGGTGCACGAAAATAAAGGTTTTCATTCAATTTTGATTATATATTACAAAGTTTGAATGAAAACGGCTAGATTTCATCTAAACCTAGATTACTGACCGCCCGGCGGTGCGTTCGATGGCCCCGCCCCGTCGTCGCCTCCCCTACGCCGCAGCTCCTCCTGCGCGCGCCTCCTCTCCTTGCGTTGGGCGGTGGCCAGACGCCGCCGCTCCAGCCGCGCGTCCTCCTCCGCCCTCCCCTGCTGCGGAGGAGACGGCGGGAAGTGGCCAACGCCGGGCCGGTTCGCCATTGCCACTGGTGGTCGAGGAGACGGCGGTGGAGCGACGAGGGCTGTGTTTGTTGCCGGCGGGTGTGGTGGCTACCATTGAGCCGGGAGACCTTTTATAGACGTCGGCGTCGGGAAGAAAGCGCGGGAACAGGCGAGAAGAGGCGGGAAGATCGCGCGGGAACGGGCGGTGGCGTGCGAACGCCGGCTACGCGTGGAGGCTGCGCAGCACCGACGAGACATCTCGCATGCCCCTCCGTCGCCATTAAGGCAAAGATGCCGCCGTGTGTCACTGCGCGCGAATAACTTCCGTCGCGAGGTAGGCGACAGTTAGGTTAAAATTAATTGTGTCGCTGACGGGTCGGCCCCGCCACTTCCCGCCTCGCTTTTCGTTGTGTCTGGCGTGCCGGAGCGTCCCCCGTGGGACGGGGACGGAGCTCGGGGCGCCGGACACCGTATCGGGACGCGCCGGACAAAATTCAGGTTTGGGGAACGCGGCTGGAGCGGTTTTTTGGTCCGACGCGCCCAAATTGCTTTGGGGGACGCGGCTGGAGATGCTCTAAGTGCACCCAGTGGCAGAGCCAAGCCCCGACTAGCTTGGGCACCTATGCTCATATGCTCAGAAACGTTTAGGATGCATATCAGACATCTAAAATAGCCGCGCACGTTCTTTTGTATCGGACCATGGACACGAAAATAATAGTTCTTTTGTCAAACTTTTCGCAAAAGACACTAAACCAACGCTTAACACGAATTGACACGAAACCGGTCCCACATGTAACCCTAATGTGGCAGAAATTACTTGGCCCCACATATCAGCATATTTAAAAAAAAACTAAATATCTAAATAACAAAAAGTCAAGATCTCTTATTCAGTCTCGGTCCTCGCCGGCTCACGTCCCTCCTCTCCGTCCTCAACCTTCATGTCGATGGAATCGAAGCGGGCCAGGATCATCAAATCGCGGACGCCTACCTGGTCTTCCTCGGCTACAACCTCAGCTGTCGTCGTCGATTTGCCGCCGCTAGACATCGCCGATCGGCTGTGACCAACATCGCTCCAGAGGCAGTACACCTTTTACCTTCTGCGACGCCACGCGTCGGAGGGGCCGCCGCCCTCTCGGCCATGCGTCTAGAATAGTTGTTGACTTTTGATTTTGTTTTAGATATTTAGTATCAGGATTATTATTGCGTTGAGGAAAAAAAACTGAGCGGCACATGCATAGACCGGCTCGCGGATCAAAGGATGGTAGTAGAAATGTATTCAAAGGATGGTTTTAGATATTTGTTTTGCCCGAAAAGAAAAGAAAAAGGGTGATCGAGATGCATCGGAAACGTGCGTGCAACCAACGAATTAAGGATTCACTTTTATAAAACGCTCGTGTACAGCCGGGCCGGGAACCGAAACGAATCAATTGAATCGCGCGCGCCGGCCGGGTGCGTACGTGGGTGACGTCACGGACGGAATTAATTAAAGATCCCCGCGCGCACGCGACTTAATCTCCTTTCCTTTCTTTTTTAGTACGGCGACGCGTCGGGCACTCGGAGCATCGGGGGAAAGACGGCCACGTCGTCCCAGCTGTCGCGGAACCGAGTCGCGGACGGCGGTTGGGAGTCTAAGTTGTAGCCGAAGTACGGGTACGCGTTCACCACGAGCGGCGAGCTGGTCCGCCGGAGGAACTGGAGCATCGGGGCGAAGACGGCCGTGTCCCAGCCGTCGCGGAACCGAGTCGCGGACGGCGGCTGGGAGTCTACCAGGATGCCGAGTGAGCTCGGCGTCGAGACGCGGATCCGGCGGTAGCCCGCGGCGACCAGCGCTGCCTTGAGCGTCCGCATGGCCGGGACCAGGTTGCCGACGAGGTTCTGGTCGGCCGTGTCCATGATCTCGTTGCCGACGGCCACGAGGGAGATCTCCGTCGCGGGGTAGTAGGGCGCCACGTTGGCCGCGACCCATGCGGCGGCGCCCTCCTTGGTGGCCAGGCTGGGGATGTCGCCGTTGGCAGCGGTCACCATGACCGAGATGCCCGTGCCGGCGAAGGCACGGACGATGTCCGGGTTGTTGTCGAACAGCTTCACGCGGTCGATGATGGTACGGTTCGCGAGGAAAGCCGCCACCGTCGCCGGCGGTGGGAGGTTGTCTCCCTTGGTCCCGTAGTTCACGCCGATCGCGGTGGTGAGCGGCGCCGCTATGGCGAGGACGATACAGATGATGACGAGATCGCCGCCCCACGGCGTCGCCATGGTCGGCCGGTGCGGCCGGCGGTGGAGACACAGGCCAAACATGCACGAGAGGTGTGCGGAGATTCTTCAGGGTCCTCTAATCTAATTATAGATACATAGCAAAAAGGTTTCTTTTGGTAAGGAAATCAATATATGGAAATGCTCGGGAGGTGTGTTAATTAATTTCTAGCGTGCATGCTATATATATATCCAGCCTAGCTACACAAGTTAATTGCGATATGAAACTAAGATGGACTTTGGGTCATGGTTCTCTCATGGAGTGCAGATTTGGTGCAGTTTTTTTAAAATACTACTCCCTCCGTCTCAGTTTATTAGTTTTCCCTGTATTTCTAGGTTGCTAATTTAACCTATATAATTTAAATTATATAATATAAAAATTATATCATTAGAAAATAAAACATCTGAACTTTCTAATCATATAATTTTTATAACATACTAACTAATGCTAACTCGATCAAATTTACAACCTATGGGTACGTACACGCCTAATAACGGAGTAGTATATCATTATTTTTGAGTTCAAATATTAGCCAGTGATATACAATGATCTATTTTGGTTTCGACATAGAACATATTTAAGTGGCCTATTTAATTAGGACTACTACCTCCGATTGTCAAAAAAAAAAGGACTACTACCTCCGTCTGGTTGTGTAGATCCTGAGCGCATATCTGGTTTTCAATTTGACAAATATAATATAAATTTTATAAAAATTATATTATTGGAAAATATAATATCTGAAGTTTTTAATGATATATACTTTTATAATATATATTTTCTACTATGTTTGCTAACTTAATAACCTTGAAATATGCGTAGGACCAGACTAATATTACCAATGAAATGTGTTCTTCCTATTGAATACAGATACAGTGTTGTAGGACCAGACTAATACATGTCGAATATAGTCTAGGAAAACAACTGAAATTTAATTCAGTTTCCGGCCCAAAAAACATACTTCTAATTGTTAAAAATAATCACATGTACATCTCGAAATCTATGCGCGTACGAATAGTTTCACAAAAACCCATTATTTTTTCTGGTCGATGTAAAAATGACAAAATATATCTCACAATAAGGCCTATTTTTAGCACCAAAATTTGTCTTTTCTGAAGGAGATATGCCCTAGAGGAAATAATAAAGTGGTTATTATTTATATCTCTATGTTTATGATAAATGTTTATATGTCATGCTATAATTGTATTAACCGAAACATTAGTACATGTGTGATATGTAGACAATAAGAAGTCCCTAGTATGCCTCTTAAACTAGCTTGTTGATTAATGGATGATTAGTTTCATAATCATGAACATTGGATGTTATTAATAACAAGGTTATGTCATTATATGAATGATGTAATGGACACACCCAATTAAGCGTAGCATAAGATCTCGTCATTAAGTTATTTGCTATAAGCTTTCAATACATAGTTACCTAGTCCTTATGACCATGAGATCATGTAAATCACTTATACCGGAAAGATACTTTGATTACACCAAACACCAATGCGTAAATGGGTGGCTATAAAGGTGGGATTAAGTATCCGGAAAGTATGAGTTGAGGCATATGGATCAACAGTGGGATTTGTCCATCCCGATGACGGATAGATATACTCTGGGCCCTCTCGGTGGAATGTCGTCTAATGTCTTGCAAGCATATGAATGAGTTCATAAGAGACCACATACCACGGTACGAGTAAAGAGTACTTGTCGAGGAAACGAGGTTGAACAAGGTATGGAGTGATACGAAGATCAAACCTCGGACAAGTAAAATATCGCGTGACAAAAGGAATTGGTATCGTATGTGAATGGTTCATTCGATCACTAAAGTCATCGTTGAATATGTGGGAGCCATTATGGATCTCCGAGATCCCGCTATTGGTTATTGGTCGGAGTGAGTACTCAACCATGTCCGCATAGTTCACGAACCGTAGGGTGACACACTTAAAGTTGGATGTTGAAATGGTAGTATTTGAATATGGAATGGAGTTGGAATATTTGTTCGAAGTCCCGGATGTGATCCCGGACATCACGAGGAGTTCCGGAATGGTCGGAGAATAAGATTCATATATAGGATGTCATTTTATGTGAATAAAATGTCGCGGAAGGTTCTATGGAAGGTTCTAGAAGGTTCTAGAAAAGTCCGGAAGAAACCACCAAGGAAGGTGGAGTCCACATGGGACTCCACCTCCATGGCCGGCCAACCCTAGTGGGGGAGGAGTCCCAAGTGGACTCCCACTTAGGGGGCCGGCCACCCCCCCATATGGGAGGTGGAACTCCCACCTTGGTGGGAGTCCTAGCTAGGCTAGGTTTCCCCTCCCTATGGAAGGTTTTGGTTCGGGTCTTATTCGAAGACTTGGAGACCAACTCTTGGGGTTCCACCTATATAATGAGGGCCAAGGGGAGGGGGCCGGCCACCTCAAACACCACCAAGGTGGCCGCACCCCATAGTGGCCGGCGCCCCCTCTCCCCAAACCCTAGCCGCCCCGCTCCTCCACTTCCCGCACGCTTAGCGAAGCTCCGCCGGACTTCTCCACCACCACCGACACCACGCCATCGTCGCTGTCGGATTCAAGAGGAGCTACTACTTCCGCTGCCCAGCTGGAACGGGGAGGTGGACGTCGTCTTCATCAACAACCGAACGTGTGACCGAGTACGGAGGTGCTGCCCGTTCGTGGCGCCGGAACCGATCGTGATCAAGATCTTCTACGCGCTTTTGCAAGTGGCAAGTGAATGTCTACCGCAGCAACAAGAGCCTCATCTTGTAGGCTTTGGAATCTCTTCAAGGGTGAGACTCGATACCCCCTCGTTGCTACCGTCTTCTAGATTGCATCTTGGCTTGGATTGCGTGTTCGCGGTAGGAAATTTTTGTTTTCTATGCAACGTTATCCTACGGTGGTATCGAGCCGTGTCTATGCATAGATGGTTGCACGAGTAGAACACAATGGTTTGTGGGCGTTGATGCTCTTGTTATCTTTAGTTGAGTACTTTGCATCTTTATGGCATAGTGGGATGAAGCGGCTCGGACTAACTTTACATGACCGCGTTCATGAGACTTGTTCCTCGTTCGACATGCAACTTGTATTGCATAAGAGGCTTTGCGGGTGTCTGTCTCTCCTACTATAGTAAAGATTCAATTTACTCTTCTATTGACAACATTAGTATCAACGTTGTGGTTCATGTTCGTAGGTAGATTAGATCTATATCGAAAACCCTAAACCACGTAAAATATGCAAACCAAATTAGAGAGCGTCTAACTTGTTTTTGCGGGGTTTGGTGATGTGATATGGCCATAATGTGATGATGAATATGTATGAGATGATCATTATTGTATTGTGGCAACCGGCGGGAGCCTTATGGTTGTCTTTAAATTTCATGTTGAGTAGTATTTCAAAGTAGTTGTAATAGTTGCTACATGGAGGACAATCATGAAGACGGCGCCATTGACCTTGGTGCTTCGCCGACGATGATGGAGATCATGCCCGAAGATGATGGAGATCATGTCCGTGCTTTGGAGATGAAGATCAAAGGCGCAAAGACAAAAGGGCCATATCATATCACATATGAGCTGCATGTGATGTTAATCCTTTTATGCATCTTATTTTGCTTAGATCGCGACGGTAGCATTATAAGATGATCCCTCACTAAAATCTCAAGATAATAAAGTGTTCATCCTTAGTAGCACCGTTGCCAAGACTTGTCGTTTCGAAGCATCTCGTGATGATCGGGTGTGATAGAATCAACAAGTGCATACAACGGGTGCAAGACGATTTGCACATGCGGATACTAAGGTGGCCTTGACGAGCCTAGAATGTACAGACATGGTCTTGGAACACGTGATACCGAAAGGTAGAGCATGAATCATATGGTTGATATGATGAACACTTTGAGTGTTCGCCATTGAAATCACACCTTGTCTCGTGATGATCGGACTATGGTGTGGTGGATTTGGTTCGTGTGATCACTAAGACAATGCGAGGGATATTGTTTTGAGTGGGAGTTCACCTAGATTTTTAATTATGTAGAATTAAAATTTGAACTCAATTTGTCATAAACTTAGTCTAAACTATTGCAAATATATGTTGTAGAGATGGCGTCCCCAATCAATTTTAACCGGTTCCTAGAGAAAGAAAAGCTTAAGAGCAACGGTAGCAACTTCATCGGCTGGTTCCGTCATGTGAGGATCTTCCTCTGCGGCGGAAATCTGCAATATGTGCTTGATGCACCGCTAGGTGACCCTCCTGCGAAACTGAAACCGATGAAGTAAAAGCTGTTTACGCGACTCGGAAAACTCGGTACTCTCAAGTTCGGTGTGCCATCTTATGCGATGCGGAATCCGATCATCAAAAACGTTTCGAGCACCACGATCCTCATGAGTTGATGAAAGAGTTGAAGACTATTTTTGAGACTCATGCGGCCGTGGAATGCTATGAAGCATCGAAACAATTTTTCAGTTGCATGATGGAAGAAGGTAGCTCCGTTAGTGAGCACATGCTCGCCATGACCGGGCATGCGAAGAAACTCAGTGACTTGGGAATAGTGATTGCTAACGGATCGGGGATTAATCGTGTCCTTCAATCATTGCCACCAAGTTACAAGAACTTTGTGATGAACTACAATATGCGAGAACATGAACAAGGAGTTACTGAACTCTTTGGCATGCTAAAAGCTGCGAGAGATTGAGATCAAGAAAGAGCACCAAGTGTTGATGGTCAACAAGACCACCGAGTTTCAAGAAACGGGGCAAGTCTAAGGGAAAATTCAAGAAGGGTGGCAAGAAAGCTGCCACGCCTCCTATGAAACCTAAGAACGGCCCTAAGCCGATCTTGAGTGCTATTACTGCAAGGAGAAGGGACAACTGGAAGCGTAATTGCTCCAAGTATACGGCTGATCCGAAGAACGGCCTTGTCAAGAAGAAGAAAGAAGGTATATACGATATACATGTTATAGATGTTTGTCTCACTTGGTTCTCGTTCTAGTACCTGGGTATTTGATACTTGGTTCGGTTGCTCATATACGTAACTCGAAACGGGAACTAAAGAATAAACGAAGACTGCGAAAGATGAAGTGACCATGCGCGTTGGAAATGGATCCAAAGTCGATGTGATCGCTGTCGGCACACTTCCTCTACATCTACCTTCGGGATTAGTTTTAAGCCTAAATAATTGTTATTTTGTACCCGCGTTGAGCATGAACATTATATCTGGATCTTGTTTAATGCAAGACGGTTATTCATTCAAGTCTGAGAATAATGGTTGTTCTATTTTTATGAATAATATCTTTTATGGTCGAGCACCACAAAAGAATGGCTTATTTCGTTAGATCTCGATAGTAGTGATACACATATACATAACATTGATGCTAAGCGAATTAAATTGAATGATAATTCTACTTATATGTGGCATTGTCGTCTTGGTCATATTGGAGTGAAACGCATGAAGAAACTCCATGCTGATGGATTACTAGAATCACTTGACTTTGAGTCACTTGATAGATGCGAAGCATGTCGATGGGAAAAATGACTAAGACTCCATTTTACGGTATGATGGAGCGAGCTACTTGACTTATTGGAAATCATACATACCGATGTGTGCGGACCAATGAGCGTAGCATCGCGCGGTGGTTATCGTTATGTTCTAACCTTCACGAGATGATGCGAGTAGATATGGGTATATCTATTTCATGAAACATAAATCCGAAACTTTCGAGAAGTTTAAGGAATTCCAAAGTGAAGTAGAAAATCAACGTAACAAGAAGATTAAATTTCTACGATACGATCGTGGAGGTGAATATCCGAGTTATGAGTTTGGCATGCATTTAAAGAAATGCGGAATACTTTCACAATTGACACCGCGGGAACACCACAATGAAACGGTGTGTCGAACGTCGTAATCGAACTCTCTTAGATATGGTTCGTTCTATGATGTCTCTTACTGATTTGCCGTTATCATTTTGGAGTTATGCATTAGAGACAGCCGCATTCACTTTAAATAGAGCACCATCAAAATCCGTAGAAACGACACCGTATGAATTATGGTTTAATAAGAAACCTAAGTTGTCGTTCCTGAAAGTTTGGGGTTGCGAAGCCTATGTAAAGAAGTTACAACCGGACAAGCTAGAACCCAAAGCGGAAAAATGCATCTTCATAGGATACCCTAAGGAAACTATAGGGTATACTTTCTATCACAAATCCGAAGGCAAAATATTTGTTGCTAAGAACGGAACCTTTCTTGAGAAAGAATTTCTCACTAAAGAAGTGACTTGGAAGAAAAGTAGAACTCGATGAGATTGATGAATCTATACTCGTTGATCGGAGTAGCGCGATACGGGAAGTTGTACTGTACCGCCCACACCGACAACGAGAGGAAGCTAATGATAATGATCATGAAACTTCGAACGAGGAAACTGCGAACCTCGCGGATCGACAAGGGAACGTACCACTCTCGATTGGTTTGATCCTTGTCTAAATGTCATGATTGTGGATAACAATGATGAGGACCCTGCGACATATGAAGAAGCGATGATGAGCCCAGATTCCAACAAATGGCAAGAAGCCATGAAATCCGAAATGGGATCCATGTATGATAACAAAGTATGGACTTTGGTAGACTTACACGATAGCCGAAAGGCTGTCGAGAATAAATGGATCTTCAAGAGAAAAACAGATGCTGATGGTAATATTACTGTCTATAAAGCTCGACTTGTCGCAAAGGGTTTCCGACAAATTCAAGGAGTTGACTACGATGAGACTTTCTCACCTGTAGCGAAGCTAAAATCTGTGAGGATTTGATGGCGTGTATTTCACACGTTCGTTGGGCAACCCCAAGAGGAAGGTATGATGCGCACAGCAGCAAGTTTTCCCTCAGAAAGAAACCAAGGTTTATCGAACCAGGAGGAGCCAAGAAGCACGTTGAAGGTTGATGGCGGCGGGATGTAGTGCGGCGCAACACCGGGGATTCCGGCGCCAACGTGGAACTTGCACAACACAACCAAACTACTTTGCCCCAACGAAACGAGTGAGGTTGTCAATCTCACCGACTTGCTTGTAACAAAGGATTAACCGTATTGTGTGGAAGATGATTGTTTGCGAGAGAAAACGGTAAAAACAAGTATTGCGGTAGATTGTATTTCGAGTAAAGAGAATTGGACCGGGGTCCACGGTTCACTAGAGGTGTCTCTCCCATAAGACGAACGGCATGTTGGGTGAACAAATTACGGTTGGGCAATTGACAAATAAAGAGAGCATGACAATGCACATACATATCATGATGAGTATAGTGAGATTTAATTGGGCATTACGACAAAGTACATAGACCGCCATCCAACTGCATCTATGCCTAAAAAGTCCACCTTCGAGGTTATCATCCGAACCCCCTCCGGTATTAAGTTGCAAGCAACGAGACAATTGCATTAAGTATGGTGCGTAATGTAATCAACAACTACATCCTTAGACATAGCATCAATGTTTTATCCCTAGTGGCAACGAGCACAACACAACCTTAGAACTTTACATCCATTGTCCCAGGTGTCAATGCGAGGCATGAACCCACTATCGAGCATAAGTACTCCCTCTTGGAGTTAAAAGTAAAAACTTGGCCAGAGCCTCTACTAGAAACGGAGAGCATGCAAGATCATAAACAACACATAAGCATAACTTTGATAATCAACATAACAAGTATTCTCTATTCATCGGATCCCAACAAACGCAACATATAGAATTACATATAGATGATCTTGATCATGATAGGCAGCTCACAAGATCCGACAATGATAGCACAATGGGGAGAAGACAACCATCTAGCTACTGCTATGGACCCATAGTCCAGGGGTAGACTACTCACTCATCACTCCGGAGGCGACCATGGCGGCGTAGAGTCCTCCGGGAGATGATTCCCCTCTCCGGCGGGGTGCCGGAGGCGATCTCCGGGATCCCCGAGATGGGATCGGCGGCGACGGCGTCTCGGTAATGTTTTCCGTATCGTGGCTCTCGGTGCTGGGGGTTTCGTCACGGAGGCTATTTGTAGGCGGAAGGGCAAGTCAAGAGGCGGCACGGGGGCCCACACCACGGGGCCGCGCGGCCAAGGGGGGCCGCGCCGCCCTAGGGTTTGGCTCCCCCGTGGCCCCTCTTCGTCTCGTCTTTGGTCTTCGGAAGCTTCGTGAGAAAATAGGCCTCCGGGCTTTTATTTCGTCCAATTCCGAGAATATTTCTTTACTAGGATTTACTGAAACCAAAAACAGCGAGAAAACGAGCAAGCGGCACTTCGGCATCTTGTTAATAGGTTAGTTCCGGAAAATGCACGAATATGATATAAAGTGTGCATAAAACATGTAGATAACATCAATAATGTGGCATGGAACACAAGAAATTATCGATACGTTGGAGACGTATCGGCATCCCCAAGCTTAGTTACGCTCGTCCCGAGCGAGGTAAAACGATAACAAAGATAATTTACGGAGTGACATGCCATCATAAACTTGATCATACTATTTGTAAAGCATATGTAGAGAATGCAGCGATCAAAACAATGGTGATGACATGAGTAAACAAGTGAATCATAAAGCAAAGACTTTTCATGAATAGCACTTCAAGACAAGCATCAATAAGTCTTGCATAAGAGTTAACTCATAAAGCAATAATTCAAAGTAAAGGTATTGAAGCAACACAAAAGAAGATTAAGTTTCAGCGGTTGCTTTCAACTTGTAACATGTATATCTCATGGATATTGTCAACATAGAGTAATATAATAAGTGCAATAAGCGAATATGTAGGAATCAATGCACAGTTCACACAAGTGTTTGCTTCTTGAGGTGGAGAGAAATAGGTGAAGCTGACTCAACATTGAAAGTAAAAGAATGGTCCTCTCGGAGGAAAAGCATCGATTGCTATATTTGTGCTAGAGCTTTGATTTTGAAAACATGAAACAATTTTGTCAACGGTAGTAATAAAGCATATGCATCATGTAAATTATATCTTATAAGTTGCAAGCCTCATGCATAGTGTACTAATAGTGCCCGCACCTTGTCCTAATTAGCTTGGACTACCTGGATTATCACCGCAATACATATGCTTTAACCAAGTATCACAAAGGGGTACCTCTATGCCGCTCTGTACAAAGGTCTAAGGAGAAAGCTCGCATTTGGATTTCTCGCTTTTGATTATTCTCAACTTAGACATCCATACCGGGACAACATAGACAACGGATAATGGACTCCTCTTTTAATGCTTTAAGCATTCAACAACAATTAATTCTTTTCTCATTAGAGATTTGAGGATGTTTGTCCAAAACTGAAACTTCCACCATGGAACATGGCTTTAGTTAGCGGCCCAATGTTCTTCTCTCACAATATGCATGCTCAAACCATTCAACTCGGTGTAGATCGCCCTTACTTCGGACAAGACGAACATGCATAGCAACTCACATGAAATTCAACAATGAGTTGATGGCGTTCCCCGAGTAAACATGGTTATCGCACAACAAGCAACTTAATAAGAGATAAAGTGCATAATTACATATTCAATACCACAATAGTTTTTAAGCTATTTGTCCCATGAGCTATATATTGCAAAGGTGAATGATGGAATTTTAAAGGTAGCACTCAAGCAATTTACTTTGGAATGGCTGGAAAATACCATGTAGTAGGTAGGTATGGTGGACACAAATGGCATAGTGGTTGGCTCAAGTATTTTGGATGCATGAGAAGTATTCCCTCTCGATACAAGGTTTAGGCTAGCAAGGCTTGTTAGAAACAAACACAAGGATGAACCGGTGCAGCAAAACTCACATAAAAGACATATTGAAAACATTATAAAACTCTACACCGTCTTCCTTGTTGTTCAAACTCAATACTAGAAATTATCTAGACCTTAGAGAAACCAAATATGCAAACCAAATTTTAGCATGCTCTATGTATTTCTTCATTAATGGGTGCAAAGCATATGATGCAAGAGCTTAAACATGAGCACAACAATTGCCAAGTATCACATTACCCAAGACATTTATAGCAATTACTACATGTATCATTTTCCAATTCCAACCATATAACAATTTAACGAAGGAGAAACTTCGCCATGAATACTATGAGTAGAAACCAAGGACATACTTGTCCATATGCTACAGCGGAGCGTGTATCTCTCCCACACAGTGAATGCTAGGATCCTTTTTATTCAAACAAAACAAAAACAAAAACAAACCGACGCTCCAAGAAAAAGCACATAAGATGTGATAGAATAAAAATATAGTTTCAGGGGAGGAACCTGATAATGTTGTCGATGAAGAAGGGGATGCCTTGGGCATCCCCAAGCTTAGACGCTTGAGTCTTCTTGATATATGCAGGGGTGAACCACCGGGTGCATCCCCAAGCTTAGAGCTTTCACTCTCCTTGATCATGTTGCATCATACTCCTCTCTTGATCCTTGAAAACTTCCTCCACACCAAACTCGAAACAACTCATTAGAGGGTTAGTGCACAATATAAATTGACATATTCAGAGGTGACACAATCATTCTTAACACTTCTGGACATTGCATAATGCTACTGGACATTAGTGGATCAAAGAAATTCATCCAACATAGCGAAAGAGGCAATGCGAAATAAAAGGCAGAATCTGTCAAAACAGAACAGTTCGTATTGACGAATTTTAAAATGGCACCAGACTTGCTCAAATGAAAATGCTCAAATTGAATGAAAGTTGCGTACATATCTGAGGATCATGCACGTAAATTGGCATAATTTTCTGAGCTTCCTGCAGGGCAGTGGTCTCAGATTCGTGACAGCAAAGAAATCTGGAACTGCGCAGTAATCCAAATCTAGTACTTACTTTTCTATCAACGGCTTAACTTGGCACAACAAAACTCAAAACTAAGATAAGGAGAGGTTGCTACAGTAGTAAACAACTTCCAAGACACAAAATAAAAACAAAGTACTGTAGCAAAATAACACATGGGTTATCTCCCAAGAAGTTCTTTCTTTTTAGCCATTAAGATGGGCTCAGCAGTTTTAATGATGCACTCGCAAAAGATAGTATGTGAAGCAAAAGAGAGCATCAAGAGGCAAATTCAAAACACATTTAAGTCTAACATGCTTCCTATGCATAGGAATCTTGTAAATAAACAAGTTCATGAAGAGCAAAGTAACAAGCATAGGAAGATAAAACAAGTGTAGCTTCAAAAATTTCAGCACATAGAGAGGCATTTTAGTAACATGAAAATTTTTACAACCATATTTTCCTCTCTCATAATAACTTTCAGTAGCAACATGAGCAAACTCAACAATATAACTATCACATAAAGCATTCTTATCATGAGTCTCATGCATAAAATTATTACTCTCCACATAAGCATAATCAATTTTATTAGTTGTAGTGGGAGCAAATTCAACAAAGTAGCTATCATTATTATTCTTATCAAGTGTAAGAGGCATAGTATAATCACAACAAAATTTACTCTCCATAGTAGGTGGCACAAAAAGACCACTATCATTATCATCATCAGAAATAGGAGGCAAAGTATCATCAAAGAAAATTTTCTCCTCAATGCTTGGGGGACTAAAAATATCATGAAAACCAGCTTCCCCAAGCTTAGAACTTTCTATATCATTATCAACAATGGTGTTCAAAGCGTTCATACTAATATTACTACCAGCATGCAAATAAGATTCCATAGGTTTTTTAATTTTCGCATCAAACAATCCATGTTTTAAATCAGGAAATAGAATAAGAAGCTCACTCTTGTACATTATGCCAAACTAGTGAAATAAAAACATGCATGATATTAAGTAAAGTAAAACAAGTAACTAATTTTTTTTGTATTTTGATTTAGTGCAGTAAACAAAGTAGTAAATAAAATAAAGCAAGACAAAAACAAAGTAAAGAGATTGAGAAGTGGAGACTCCCCTTGCAGCGTGTCTTGATCTCCCCGGCAACGGCGCCAGAAAAAGAGCTTGATGGCGTGTATTTCACACGTTCGTTGGGCAACCCCAAGAGGAAGGTATGATGCGCACGGCAGCAAGTTTTCCCTCGAGAAAGAAACCAAGGTTTATCGAACCAGGAGGAGCCAAGAAGCACGTTGAAGGTTGATGGCGGCGGGATGTAGTGCGGCGCAACACCGGGGATTCCGGCGCCAACGTGGAACCTGCACAACACAACCAAACTACTTTGCCCCAACGAAACGGTGAGGTTGTCAATCTCACCGGCTTGCTGTAACAAAGGATTAACCGTATTGTGTGGAAGATGATTGTTTGCGAGAAAACGAGTAAAAACAAGTATTGCGATAGATTGTATTTCGAGTAAAGAGAATTGGACCGGGGTCCACAGTTCACTAGAGGTGTCTCTCCCATAAGACGAACGAGCATGTTGGGTGAACAAATTACGGTTGGGCAATTGACAAATAAAGAGAGCATGACAATGCACATACATATCATGATGAGTATAGTGAGATTTAATTGGGCATTACGACAAAGTACATAGACCGCCATCCAAGCTGCATCTATGCCTAAAAAGTCCACCTTCGGGTTATCATCCGAACCCCCTCCGGTATTAAGTTGCAAGCAACGAGACAATTGCATTAAGTATGGTGCGTAATGTAATCAACAACTACATCCTTAGACATAGCATCAATGTTTTATCCCTAGTGGCAACGAGCACAACACAACCTTAGAACTTTACATCCTTCGTCCCGAGTGTCAATGCGAGGCATGAACCCACTATCGAGCATAAGTACTCCCTCTTGGAGTTAAAAGTAAAAACTTGGCCAGAGCCTCTACTAGAAACGGAGAGCATGCAAGATCATAAACAACACATAAGCATAACTTTGATAATCAACATAACAAGTATTCTCTATTCATCGGATCCCAACAAACGCAACATATAGAATTACATATAGATGATCTTGATCATGATAGGCAGCTCACAAGATCCGACAATGATAGCACAATGGGGAGAAGACAACCATCTAGCTACTGCTATGGACCCATAGTCCGGGGGTAGACTACTCACTCATCACTCCGGAGGCGACCATGGCGGCGTAGAGTCCTCCGGGAGATGATTCCCCTCTCCGGCAGGGTGCCGGAGGCGATCTCCGGGATCCCCGAGATGGGATCGGCGGCGACGGCGTCTCGGTAATGTTTTCCGTATCGTGGCTCTCGGTGCTGGGGGTTTCGTCACGGAGGCTATTTGTAGGCGGAAGGGCAAGTCAAGAGGCGGCACGGGGGGCCCACACCACGGGGCCGCGCGGCCAAGGGGAGGCCGCGCCGCCCTAGGGTTTGGCTCCCCGTGGCCCCTCTTCGTCTCGTCTTTGGTCTTCTGGAAGCTTCGTGGGAAAATAGGCCTCTGGGCTTTTATTTCGTCCAATTCCGAGAATATTTCTTTACTAGGATTTCTGAAACCAAAAACAGCGAGAAAACGACAAGCGGCACTTCGGCATCTTGTTAATAGGTTAGTTCCAGAAAATGCACGAATATGATATAAAGTGTGCATAAAACATGTAGATAACATCAATAATGTGGCATGGAACACAAGAAATTATCGATACGTTGGAGACGTATCAGGATTTTGTTAGCAATAGCTGCATTTTTCGATTATGAGATTTGGCAGATGGATGTCAAAACGGCGTTCCTTAATAGAGACATTGAGGAAGAGTTGTATATGGTACAACCCAAAGGTTTTGTCGATCCTAAAAATGCTGACAAAGTATGCAAACTTCAGCGTTCAATCTATGGACTGAAGCAAGCATCAAGAAGTTGGAACCGACGCTTTGATAAGGTGATCAAAGACTTCGGGTTTATACGGTGTCATGGACAAGAAAGTGAGTGGGAGCTACGTAGCATTCCCGATATTATATGTAGATGACATATTATTGATCGGGAATGATATAGAACTATTAAGCGATGTTAAAGGTTATTTGAATAATAGTTTTTCAATGAAAGACCTTGGTGAAGCATCATATATATTAGGCATCAAGATTTATAGAGATAGATCAAGACGCCTAATAGGGCTATCACGAGTACATATCCGGACAAGATTCTAAAGAAGTTTAGAATGGACGAAAGTAAGAAAGGGTTCTTACCTATGTTACCGGGCAAGGTCTTGAGTAAGACTCAAGGACCGGCTACGGCAGAAGAAAGAGAAAGGATGAGTAATATCCCCTATGCCTCGGCAGTAGGATCTATCATGTATGCCATGCTATGTACTAGACCGGATATAGCACATGCTCGTTAGTTTGACTAGCGAGATATCAAAGTGATCCAGGAATGGAACAACTGGACAGCGGTCAAGAATATCCTGAAGTACTTGAAAAGAACTAAGGATATGTTTCTTTGTTATGGAGGTGACCAAGAGCTCGTTGTAAATGGTTACACCGATGCAAGTTGGAACACCGATCCCGATGACTCTAAGTCACAATCGGGTACGTGTTTATATTGAATGGTGCTGCAGATGAGCTGGGCAAGCTCGAAGCAGGTGCACGGTGGCGAAGTCTTCAACGGAATCGAGTACATAGCGGCTTCGGAGGCTTCATCGAAGCGGTATGGATGAAAAGGTTCATTGTAGAGCTCGGTGTGGTTCCTAGTGCATTGGACCCATTAATCATTTACTTGTGATAACATGGGTGCCATCGCCAATGCACAAGAGCCAAGGTCACACAAGAGGCTGAAGCATATCAAGCTGCGTTACCACTCGATTCGCGAGTACATCGAAGATGGAGAAGTAAAGATTTGCAAAGTACACACTGATCTAAATTTAGCAGATCCGTTGACTAAAGCTCTCCCTGGGGAAAAGCATGACCAACACCAGAATGCCATGGGTGTTAGGTATATTACAATGTAATCTAGATTATTGACTCTAGTGCAAGTGGGAGACTGAAGGAGATATGCCCTAGAGGCAATAATAAAGTGGTTATTATTTATATCTCTATGTTTATGATAAATGTTTATATGTCATGCTATAATTGTATTAACCGAAACATTAGTACATGTGTGATATGTAGACAATAAGAAGTCCCTAGTATGCCTCTTAAACTAGCTTGTTGATTAATGGATGATTAGTTTCATAATCATGAACATTGGATGTTATTAATAACAAGGTTATGTCATTATATGAATGATGTAATGGACACACCCAATTAAGCGTAGCATAAGATCTCGTCATTAAGTTATTTGCTATAAGCTTTCAATACATAGTTACCTAGTCCTTATGACCATGAGATCATGTAAATCACTTATACCGGAAAGGTACTTTGATTACACCAAACACCACTGCGTAAATGGGTGGCTATAAAGGTGGGATTAAGTATCCGGAAAGTATGAGTTGAGGCATATGGATCAACGATGGGATTTGTCCATCCCGATGACGGATAGATATACTCCGGGCCCTCTCGGTGGAATGTCGTCTAATGTCTTGCAAGCATATGAATGAGTTCATAAGAGACCACATACCACGGTACGAGTAAAGAGTACTTGTCGGGAAACGAGGTTGAACAAGGTATGGAGTGATACCGAAGATCAAACCTCGGACAAGTAAAATATCGCGTGACAAAAGGAATTGGTATCGTATGTGAATGGTTCATTCGATCACTAAAGTCATCGTTGAATATGTGGGAGCCATTATGGATCTCCAGATCCCGCTATTGGTTATTGGTCGGAGTGAGTACTCAACCATGTCCGCATAGTTCACGAACCGTAGGGTGACACACTTAAAGTTGGATGTTGAAATGGTAGTATTTGAATATGAAATGGAGTTGGAATATTTGTTCGAAGTCCCGGATGTGATCCCGGACATCACGAGGAGTTCCGGAATGGTCCGGAGAATAAGATTCATATATAGGATGTCATTTTATGTGAATAAAATGTCGCGGAAGGTTCTATGGAAGGTTCTAGAAGGTTCTAGAAAAGTCCGGAAGAAACCACCAAGGAAGGTGGAGTCCACATGGGACTCCACCTCCATGGCCGGCCAACCCTAGTGGGGGAGGAGTCCCAAGTGGACTCCCCCTTAGGGGCCGGCCACCCCCCATATGGGAGGTGGAACTCCCACCTTGGTGGGAGTCCTAGCTAGGCTAGGTTTCCCCTCCCTATGGAAGGTTTTTGGTTCGGGTCTTATTCGAAGACTTGGAGACCAACTCTTGGGGTTCCACCTATATAATGAGGGCCAAGGGGGAGGGGGCCGGCCACCTCAAACACCACCAAGGTGGCCGCACCCCATAGTGGCCGGCGCCCCCCTCTCCCCAAACCCTAGCCGCCCCGCTCCTCTACTTCCCGCACGCTTAGCGAAGCTCCGCCGGACTTCTCCACCACCACCGACACCACGCCGTCGTGTCTGTCGGATTCAAGAGGAGCTACTACTTCCGCTGCCCGCCGGAACGGGGAGGTGGACGTCGTCTTCATCAACAACCGAACGTGTGACCGAGTACGGAGGTGCTGCCCGTTCGTGGCGCCGGAACCGATCGTGATCAAGATCTTCTACGCGCTTTTGCAAGTGGCAAGTGAACGTCTACCGCAGCAACAAGAGCCTCATCTTGTAGGCTTTGGAATCTCTTCAAGGGTGAGACTCGATACCCCCTCGTTGCTACCGTCTTCTAGATTGCATCTTGGCTTGGATTGCGTGTTCGCGGTAGGAAATTTTTTGTTTTCTATGCAACGTTATCCTACATTTTCACACAGTCCAAACAACAAGTCGATATTTTATGGAAAGACTTTGTACACACGTAGTATGTGAAGATATACACACGAATTTTTTGTCTGATTGTTTTGATATTTCAAGATGTATCAAAGATGCATTTAAAAATAAATAGGTCATATGCATCAAGAAGCCAAAACATCACTGCCAGTAAAAAGCTATCCAATGCTTAAGATTTGATAATTTCACAGATTTCCTTAAGGAGCTTTATAATCAGGAAATGTCAGTCAGAATTCACAAAATACATAAAGATGTGACATTTGAGAGCATCTCCACTCGGCCCTCCATGGAAGATCCGCTCCGCACCTGGTGTTTCGCCCCTGATGCATGTAAAATGCATACATGAACTTTGTCTTTTATTAGAATAAATTTCCAAATATTTGCAACATATATGATAATAATACCATGTTTTACATTGATTATTGAAATTTACCAATGATCCCTTTATTTGGTTTATAACTCTGTAAAACAGAAATTTTCTGTTTTGTGTATTTTTTACTTTCACAGATCTATACGGAGTCAAATTGAGCTTGGATTTTTGGAGCGTCATTTTTTCATCAGAGAAGCACCGGGATGGCTACACAAGATGTTGGGGCGGCGACGAGCGGCTCGTTAGAGGCTCAGCGATCTGGGCGGCGTCTTGGTGGCGCTGGTGGTTGCCTCCGACGGCGGAAGTGCGGGGTGAGACGAGCCGGATTGGGTGCAAACCGTAGGTCGGTCCTCTCCTTGCCCTCTCCGCGGTCCCGGATGTCGACAGTGGATGGCCCGTTGTTGGACTCTAGGGCGTTGCTCAGGGGTGGGCTTGGGGTCTACGAACTTCGCGATCTACACCTGGTGTCTTCGGTGTTGTCTCGACCGACCTGGGATGGTCGGCGGTGTTAGGGCATGACCTGAATAAATGTGGTGGACCCAGGGTTTCTCTTGTGCGAAGATGAAGACCTGCCGAAGACCTGTCCTTTTTGATTTGGTCGGAGTGTTGAGTTTCAGAAGGATCCGCTGGCGAATGTAATAGTGCACATCTTTCCTGGAGTTTGTTGGATTGGGTGATATTCGGTCGTGCGCACGCATGCTTTTATCCTGGCCGTTTGGTTCTGGAGGGAGTGGCACGAAGATCTGTTCTTTCTTTCCATCAGGTGACTTTTTGGTCCATGGTGAAATCAGAGACGGAGAATATCATAAAGGCCGGAGTGAAAGACTAGCAATATAGGTTTAAAGTCTCAATATGAAAGTGGGAGCGGCAACACATGTAAAGTTCTTTCAGGGTGAAAATCTAAGGTTTATCCTTAATTGGTTGTGCCTAACAATGATCCTGTTAAATCATTATTCTGAAAACTTAAGATTTTTGATCGGACGATGATGACGCTTGTGCAATGTTCTCTTTTTGGAGACATCTCTTTTGGAGTGCCTGAAGTTCAGTTATTGTTTTGATGGTGGATATATTACTGTTGCTAGGGGCCGTGTAGCGGGATTTTTTTTTTTTCTTGTTTTAGTTATGTCTACTACTATTAAGGTATTGAGTTGTTGTAGATGCTGAATTTATTTTGTATCTTTCTTGCTGATATTAATGTATCCGCTTTATCAAAAAGCAAATACTGTGCGGGCCCAAACATGTACGCGGTATCTGTTTTCCCCATTACTTCAACGGAAAATCTATTTCTTGCTGGGGCACCGTGCTGTCTACCAGAGTGCTCCCCTCTCCGCACCGTCCGATCTTGGATCTGTGGCTCCTGCGATTCGACGCTAGCGTCCAACAACTGCCGCCCGGATTCCGCGACGGAGTGTTCGAAGTCGAGCCATCTTCATTCTCGCCCACCCGTCTCAGGCTCTCAGCTCTCCTCCCCATCTCATCTTCCTCTTGCGATTTCCAAAATTCCCCACCTGGATTGGCCTCGTCGGCGACGAGCGGGTCGTCGGGCCGGTGTGGGGCGATCCTCCCGGCCGGTGGGGGTGTTGGTGGGGCATCTTCGCCGTCGGCCGAATCGCGGATCGACGCATCCGAGGCGGGTAGGATTTGACGCATTCGAGGTGGGTGCTCGTCGGACATTGAGGCGTCGTCGGGGGGGTTTCGTCGGCGACGTGCTGCTTCGAGTACTTCCAGTTGGTGAGTCCCTTGATCTCGATGCTATCTCTCGATCTCGATGCTTCCAGCACTTCCGCTAGCTGCTCGATGTCGATGCTTCCAGTACTTGCGCTAGTTGTGTTCGTCCCGTTCGGCGGCTAGGGTTTGGGACTCAATCGTCGATTTGGTCTTCATTTTAGTTGCGGCGAATCAATTGAGGAGATACTTTGTTAGATTTGTGTTCTATCGGGGCCAATTTTCGTGCGTGTTTGTTCCTCGGAACTGAAATTGTGTGTGTGTTGTTCGATCTCGTCGACTATCTAGTTGTAGTAGATTTGTTGGAGCTCGTTGATACACGATGGTGCATTACGGTGGTTTTAGGTGTATTTTTTCCGAATGAGCTGTGTATATCCGAGCAGCAATCTTCCGGCATGTATTTTTACCTAATACTTACATGTGTTGATAGCACCAGCACCATGCTCCATGTAACTTACATGGTTTTATTTACATGTTTTTACTTGGGTTCTCCTTGCTGATTATACTACATGTAACCATATTATACTCGCATGTATTTATGAAATTTTGCGTCTGTATAAAATAGACCAAAGCTAGCTCTAAGTTTTTTGATCCGTTCTGTTTCTGTTTGTTCCTTAATCTCCTTGATTAGTATGGTCGGGGGATATTTTTACTTTTACATCATGTAGAGCTGTCGGGGGTAGATTGGCGGTGTAAAGCCGATCTCGCTCCCTTACAAATAAAATGGAACATGTTTTGGTAGAAAAGTGGCACAGAGCATGTAATTTAACACAAAAGCATGTAATTAAATGATCTGAAAATACATGTAAAACTATCACTCTTAGTATGTTTGATCAACGGCATGTTTTTAAGATGATTTATGATGAAATCCCATCTACATTGTTTGTAGGATGTACTTTTACTCATTTAATTACATGCTCTATTCACAATCAAACTATGTAGGATGTATTTTTACGTATAACAGCACACATATGATGTATATTTTATCTCTTTAAACATTTTCTACTCGTATGTGCTATAAAATACATCTTGGGCTATAAAATACATCCATGTATGTGCTATAGAAAACATGTACTTGTAGTATTTTGTGTTTTCTATGTTTATTCCGATAAATGAATCTGTGTTTAAGGTTGTAATATATACATACTCGTGTATGCGAGGCATTTTTGTTGGACGGATCACCTGTTGTCTTGTCTTAATAATTCAAAATGATTCCTGTTATCCCTCCGGTAAGTATGATTTTTCTTACTTTGTTCACTGTTTTGGTTTCTTCGGTCTTACACTTATTCATTTAATTAGCTTTTCTCTTACATATTTACGTAGAAAAATTCGAGGACTCCAAAGAGTGGGAAGAAGAGAAATAGTATTTCCGGATATAGGAAGATGAAAGAAAGGCTGCGAGTTCCGAGCTGCCAAAGTTGAGCCGCCTGTTCGAGTGTTCCTCCTTTGTTTGGTGTTGAACCAATTTCGTTGTGCCACAGAAGCAGAGGAAGGTCCATCAGAGAATCCGTGCGAAGAAAATGTTGTTGACAAGAAGGAGAAGGTACTGGATACCATAATTTGTCTCTTTTTTTGTACTTACTGTGCTAGTATTTTATATGCATGTACTTCCACTCCCCCTTCCTACAAATGTGAAGTATGAATTTGTGTTGTTCTTTTTCTGAGAACAATTTATTCAACCGCGCTTCACCAATGAAGGTTGTGAGGGTACTTAAGAAAATGACAAATGATCGGCGTGCTTTGATCGGCAAATATGATTTCACAGGAATTCTTGGCATGCGAGTGTTCGAAATTAAACCCGAGTTATGCGAGATTCCTTATGGAGTGCTTTGATCCTGTTTCTTGTCATCTTGATTTCGGAGACAGGGGAAGAATTCCAGTAGATGTTGATTACGTTGTCGAGTTATGGCAGTTCCAATGGGAGTACATCCTGTCCCTTACTATTCGACATTGACGCAACCGATGCTATCTTTGAGATGCTTGAGATACATGATGGAAAGCAGCCAACCGTAGCATCCATTGAGAAGCGATTGGGTGAAGATTATCCTGCGGATGATGCTTACCCGAGGAAGTTCATCATGTACCTCATCTCATCCGTGTTTGCTCCTACCACGGGGATTCATGTCGGTCCAAAATGTTATCCTCCGCTAATTAACATAGCTGCCATCCCAAGATATAATTGGGCTAGATTCATCATAGACATTTTGATCCAGCATCGCAAATGCGAAGGGAAAGAAAAAATGGTTCAAAGCTTGCATGCCTTACCTCATGGTCAGTTATCTATTGTTTCTTACAACTCTATGTATTTCTGCACACATTTTATTTTCTGATTTAGTTCACGAGGCAGCGGCTAATGTATTTTTTCACTGTTTTTTCTATTTTGTATCTTCTAGGTTCTATATGTTGATGCTTTGGAAACAGATGGAATAGATGTGCCAGATGTTGAACCTCGTATTTCTGTATGGACAAATATGATGATTAAGGCTGCTGTTGATCAAGATACTAAGAGTGATGGTTCATTTGGGAAATTACCGGTAACTTACTGACTCAACATCTTTTTTTCTGAACTTTTTTTTATCCTTGACTTGCTCTTGCTACCTTTTCATTCTAATTTTTCTGAAACATGTATCTTTTTTCAGCTAAAGGCTTGCTTCAGGAACAAGCCGTTCATGAGAAAGATGAAGAAGAAATTAGTGCAGCGGTCAAACCAGATAAGAATGATGCACCAGATCATCTACCTGAGACAAAATCAAAGAAAAGAAAACTTGCACACAAAGGAATGGGTGGAGCCAGAGATAACAAGAAGTCCATCAAGGACAGAAGCATGCCCAACAATGAAGTGAAGTTTGACGAGGATGGCGCTAACGAAGATGTTGTAGACAAGTCATTAGAGGAAGAGGATGGACAAGATGTTACTATGGATTCACATGTCAGTGATTTGACTGCCAATGCTGAATCTAGCACAAGTAAACACGAAGCAATTCCTGAACTCGTAGTACTACCTCCTTCCACGAGATGGTGTTGCGGTTACACGCAGTGATGCAACAGGTTTTGTATGCGCCACAGCTGATGTTTTGAAGCATCTACAACTATATGGCTCTGGTTCACAATCTAGTGCGAAGCAACTCCGGTGGATCAAGTTAATGGAGGAAGCAAGAGTTCAATCAAAGTGCCCGATGGGGCTGCATCGGTACCCACCATGGTTTCGGGAAAATCAAAAAAGAAAGTTACATTTGCGGACAAAGGGAAAAAAATGTACGGGGAATTCTCGCTGATTCATCTCCTACGCTAGGAGACCAGTTACAAGATCCATGTCCCCACTGAAGTCAAATATTGCTGTAGATTTGGAGATAAAAAATTCTCCCAGCCCTAGAAGAGTCACGAGGTCTTCTACTCCTGAAAATGTGACAAGGCAGAAAGTTGTAGTTTCGAGGGGAAGGCCGTCATCATCTATTGGTGGACATAATGGAGTTAACTCTGTTGATCTTTCATGTAGCATCGACCTGAACAGGAATTTGGTTCTAGATGGTCATGAAACGCCTCAAAATACACCTGCTGCTACAACAGTTGTTACATCTGACACAGTTCCTTCTGCTGAAGCCACACCAGTGAATGTCAGAAGTAATCCTGCTGCTGGGTCAGCAGAGATGGTCATTACCATTGACATTAACAGGAAACTTGACCTTGAATTCGGTACTTCAAAAGTTGTAACACAAACTGAACAGCGAGAGGAAGTTTGAAGAGCTCAAGGAAGATTGTCCTTCTTTCGATCTTGGCTTCGAACTGAAGGAGGCTGGGAAAAAGGTTGATGAAGGTGCTACAATTGAAGAACCAGTGATCATTTCAAGCAACGATAGTGGTGACTCTCTGGACAAAATATATGCGACCATCGATATGCCCATTACGCCATCGACAGTACAAGTAAAGGAGTTGCAGAAGGTAGTGTTGTCGCCGAGGAACCCAAATAGTGTAACACCGAGTACCTCAAGCTAGGAGAGTTGTAAAACTTGGGCCTAAACGGAAATCGCCATATGAGAATTTCTGCAAAAAACCTACTGTCACTAGGTCAGATGCTGAGTTGTACATCAAAGTGTGCTCATATGGTGGCAGAACCAAGCACCTGTTGAACAAAGAAAAAATTATTGACTATGGTACATTCTTCATCTATCTCCGCGACTTGGCAGATTCAATCAAGCCGGATGGTTGGATAAGCAACTCAACCTTCGAGATAGGTTTACTTAGTATGTCCGAGGAGATGGCCAAGCGAAAAAATTTCGATGCCACTAAGGCTTGCTTGTAAGTACAATCTTTTTATATCTTTGCTTGATGTACCTTTCTCATTATATTCTGATCTACTTTCGATTTTCTTCTTCCTTTTCCCATTTTCCTAACAGACTTTCTTCATTCACATCATTTGTGCAGACCAAACTTAGGGAACCATCATGTCACTTAGATAAGGAGGTGCGAGAAAGCATTTGAATGCACGCCTACATACCGGCTAGACCACAAAGATATGGTTAGTTTGTAATTTCATTTAATTTACTTTTTCCTTTGATGCTTTTTTTACACCCGAGTAGCTTTTGTGACACCTATATTTTCTCTTCATCATCCCCTTTTGCGAGATATTGTTTTCTGTCCTCCAAGATCTCACTCCCGATCTCAAAATAATGACCGGACACTATTACTTAATCGTGCTAAATTTGAAGGTCTGGGAGGTTCGAAGTAATGGATTCAATGAGGAAGGAGGGAGACAAGTTACTTATGCAAGATGCTAGAAATATCATTGGAAGCATCAAGCATTTCTGGCAAGCTAACTATAGCGCCTCAAAGATTGACATCTCCAAATACATGACTGTTCATATACCAACTCCAATGCAGAAGACAACGTTAGTACAAACTCTTGACTTCTGTCATTCCATATACCAGTTCCATTGTCATTTCAATTCTTTTTGCATTTTTGGGAAAAAGCTTTGATGAACTTTTTGTTTTGCTTGTTCCAAGTTACGATTGCGGCTACTTCGTCTTGAAGTTCATAGAATCTTGGGATGGAAGGAGGTTACTTGCCATTCTCACCCTACGACATGCCCGCACTAAGGAAGCTTTACCTCAAGAGATGGATGGCTACTGAAAGAAACCTCATCAAGTCTGGGATGAACTGCTCTTCCCAAATTGATACAAAGGTACATTCTGTTTTTTACAGAATGCTACAATGCTATTTTTATGTATCTTATCTGTTGTGGCGGACATGAATACAATCTCTAAAAGTTTTGTTTTATCATATTAAAGTGAAAAAGGCTGTATCATTTTGAATTTTTTCATAAGCTCTATGTGTTGTACTACATTTGCTATCTAATATTTACATGCAAAGGTTCTAAATCCTTCTCTTTTTTCTCAATGGCATGTTTGTTTTATTTTTCAACCTAAATACATTTGTGCAAGTAGTTTTATGCACATGATGTCCTCAACAGCTTTGAAAACTCACAGAATATGAAAAATAAGTCGATAGGAACTTAATTTCGGCATCGGTTAGTTTCTTCAATTAGACACATGAAAGCAACATCAGTATGTTTGGTCCATACTGTTCCAAAATCAACTGAGTTGCAAACACGAACTAAGAACCTGCTTCAGATTTAATTTTTGGACACACAAAATAATAAGCCCGACCATGCAACTTAGAACCATAGGAACTTAATTATTACATCTGCTAGTCTCTTCATCACTTCAGAACAAAACTTCACCAATTTTGTCATCACAAAAATTACAACCAACTGACACAAAATATTCGAACCAGCAACCAACTTACACAAATTTTTGGAACAAGCCAACAAGAACTACAGTTTCATGCACGCAAAGTTTGGTAGCCATTTTATGTTCGCAACATCTACACCATGTCACGCAAAAAGTCTATTTCCTTTTGCTCGGCCCCGGGGTAAGTTTTGAGGGGCATGTAGCTGCGAGTGTGATGAATAGAACCACAAACACCTGCACTTCACGGCTTTAGAAGACTTCAAGTGGAGACCAGATTGCTTTCTTTTTCTCTCTGGACGCCCTTTAGTGGTAGTGAACACGGGATCTTCAACATGATCAAATCTGGAAGAACTTCCTTGCCCGGGATCACCACTGTTTTCTACACCTGGTGAGTCACCTTCGATGGTACCGGCGGTCTTCTTTTTTCCGTTTTGCCGAGTCGAAGCTTTCATTTCTTTCAACTCCTTCTCCGGAGCGGCGATGTATTTATCTGCTACGGCTTTTGCTTTGTCGAAGTACATGCAATTTTGGCTACACTTGTAAAATCATTGCATAACGTTCCATACCGTAGCAACTGCCTTTCTTTGTTATTCATTTTCCTGTCGGTCGGCACTTGAGGCAAATCCATCTTCTCCACCACGATTGTTTCTCGGGGTACTCTCCATCTGTTTAGAATGTATTTCTCCGGAATGTAATCAATTACACCCAATTGTACCATAACTCTCATTATATGGCAGCACAACAGCCCATCCCTACTAAACTTGCAGGCACTCACAAGCTGTAAGTATCCGTCGCCAAATCAGCGTCAACCCCGTACCTTTTCCGCCCATAACCAAAGAGTCGAAGGCTTAATTGGAACAACATCAAATTTTTCTGCATCAAGCTGTTGTACATTGTAGGATGTCACTTTCCGAATCTCAGCACGGAAACGTAAGTATATTGGTCGTGTATAAACATTCAAAGCTTGCTCTTCCAGAGGGAAATCTCCCCAGACCCTAACAGTTTTATCTTCATCCTTAAACTCAACAGAGTCCTCACGATACATCAATTTTTTCCCGCAACTTCAAGTACTTGTTCAAAGAAATTGTGCGAGGCTATTGTGCGGGTCAATGTACCTTTTCAAAACAGCATTGAAACCCTCACTCGCGAGCGGTAGTCCGTAGGAACGGGAAGAACCGGTCCATAAAGTAGGCGAGGGACAAATGTACGTCCGATACGATAAAGGTCACTCAAATGCGTGTTGTCCGCAACATTGTGTTTGGCTATCATATCTGCCCACCTACCTTCAAATTCCTCAAGCCGACATGCTGTAGTCAATAATTTCATTCAATTCATTCCTTAGATCCTCATGCTTAGACATGAAATTACCAAGTACGAGTTGCGCATTCTGCATAATGTGCCACCTACAGTTCTTGTGACAACAATCAGGAAATGTTTCCAGAATAGCAGTTCGCATGGCTGCATCTTGATCAGTTATGATGTTCTGCGGTTGGACGCCACCCATAGCTTCAAGAAACTCCTCAAAAAGCCATACAAAACTCTCAACATTCTCGTTCGAAGGAAACCGCAGCCTAGTTGTATAGTTTGACCATATCCGTTGATACCAACGAATGGGGCAAAGGGCATGCCATACATATTGGTCATGTAGGTAGTGTCAAATGACAAGCGGTCGCTATAGTTTTTGTATGCAGCTATAGCAGCTCCATCCACCCGAATATGCGGTCAACCTTGTCCGCATGATCATTATGTAAGTTGAAGTAGAAATCAGGATCATCCTTCTTAATCCTCGCAAAGTGAGCTAACGACGGCGACATGTCTTTATGTGAGTGCTCGTTATCTATGTTAGACATTAAGTTGCTCACATCTTTACCGTCGTACGGAACATTGGCCAGACCTCCATATACTTCTGCCATAATCCGCATGATCCTTCCTGTCGAGAGACCGACCTTATGCAATAGTCTTACAAAATCCTTTTCCTCCTTAGGAATTCCTTTATGAGACCTTAAGTACTTCTTCAACGAGAATTTCTTTATTAATTTGTGATTGTGCTCCTCAATGAAGTATGTTACATGCCACTTCTTCCCTTTCCTTCTTACTCTCATACGAGCCTTGCATTCTGTTTTCTTAGTGATGCTCCGGTTCCTTTGCCTAACTCGGAGGTACATCTAGTTGATTTATATCTTCATTTTTCCCACTCTTGTTGCAAACAAAAAGCTGCTTGTCCTTCGTCCATCAATGGTCGAGTTCTTCGATGTACTACACTTGATGGAAAAACCAACTTGATGAGCATATCCGTTGTAGTGCAACTTCGCCTCGTCCCATGATTCAAACATCATGCCCGGGTAAGGTGTCCGGATGTTAGTTTGATCGCATGGTGTTGACTGGACTTCTTCGTCATCATCATCACCACCACCTTCCGAGTCATCGATCGACGGTGTTTGTCCGATTACAGCTTCGTATCGCGAGATACATTTGTGTTGCTACCGCTTGCATGCTTACTACCATCCGCTTCTTTTCTTACATCACCGCTGCTTGTCATCCTTGCATTACTGCCGGATAAACCACCCTTTTCCAAATTTTCTGAATCACTCAAAGCCTCAATTGCTACTTCATTCAGATCAAGTACACGACGATCATCCATATCTGTAAGGAAGAAACACACTTGTAAAATTAAAAAACAAAGAGGGGCATGTAAATTGCTGAACATAGTGTCAAATTTAATATGTACTTATTCAAGAAATAAAATTTGTATAGCTGAACCTTACAAAACTGCATGCATTCTAACATAATCTTTCCTACTTGATGTTCTTACGAGTTATATGCAAGAAGCTAAAGCACAAGTGTTAGAACCAAGGTGAAACATGCTTCGATGCTTGCATCCGAAGCTTGAAGCTGTAAAGATCATGTTGCTCGCTGTATATTCTCTACCTAGTACGTAACGTAGTTTGCCTTACTTAGATGCTACTGCAAGAAGGCAGTGCTCCATCATCATGACATTCTATATCACTAGTTCTTACATGCGTAGTTATTTTTGTGCATCGTTTTCTATACAATGTCCTGAAAATTACATGCTTGGATCATCATTGCTGATGGACCTGCAGATGACTGAGCATGAGAAAGTACTAATGCATCTGGTGAAAACTTGCATTTGGTGATCCACTCTATTCAGTTTTGCATCAAAGCATGACAAAGCTTTTTTTTACATGCTATTTTGGAATTGATTATACTGATCTTACTAGGTAATGTACTGCCATATGATTTTCCAGTGCTAGAATGTAGGAAAACTTGCTCACAGTTTGACATAGTTCTTCAATTGTTTATTTTTCTACAACCTGTGCTTTATATTATACATGCTACTGCAAACATCAGCTATTTCAAGACAAATCTTGGAACCCTTCTGGTTTGCATGTTACCCAAGTAAGAACAAGTACAAAAAGAAGAATTTGGATTTCGAATCCGTAGTTTTGGATGTTACCCGAGTAACAACAAGTAGAAAAGCTACTAGTTTTTGTACAAAAAACAGTGATTTCAATTCTAGATCTGGAAAAACTACATGTTTGCATGTTACCCAGTAACAACAAGTAGAAAAGCTACTAGTTTTGGATGTTAGTTTTGGAAGAGCTACTGCTTTTGGATGTCAGATTCGGATGTAGAAAAGCAGCTAGTTTTGGAAGAACTGGTACCTGCAGGTAGAAGAGCTTCCGGAGGTAGAAGATGGTGTTAAGCTCTGGTCTTGTCCTGTACGGGCTTCTCCCTCCCGATCTACGGATGTATTTTTCCGTTGTTTTTTGTCCTGTTTTCGACCTCTCGCTGTACAACCATGGAGTTCTTGGCTCCCGGCGGCTGGAGGAGGAAGACGATGTAGGGTTGGTTACGGGACGAAGGAAGATGGGATTTTATTTCACGTGTTCGTCTGTTCTTTATTGACCGGTCGTTGATCCGGTCTGTTTTTGTCCGTTGCGGTGCATTTAATGCTGGGGACAGGGGAAAGCGAATGGGGGGGCCCACTTTCTATTTTCGGAAAGATTCCGTCCGGACAGGGGGGGCACCCTGGTAGCCTATCCGGTGCTAGGGCACCGTGTAGAAACGTCCATACTTCAAACCCGCAAAAGGCCCACATACGCGTTTACGTTTACTGTTGCTTTTGCCGCGTCTGATAGAAGTGGTCTACTCCACAGTCCACACCAAGCCATCCCCAATCCGCACAGCTGCAGCTTCCCTCTCTGCTTCCACCGGCGTCGAACCACCAAGAACAGGCGCCGTTGACCGAGCTTGGAGGCGTCCGGCGGAGTGCAGATGGCGGCGGCACTCGGCCCGGCGGCCACGCTCCTCGGCAAGGTGTTCACGACGCTTTCCGCAGCCCCGGTGGCGGCGTACGTGGACAGCCTCGAGCTCGGCCACAACTCCGAGCAGATCAAGGCCAAGCTCGCGCACACGCAAGGCCTGCTGCACAACGCCCAGGTGAGCGACGCCGGCCACAACCCCGGACTGCGAGGACTCGCCGCCGGCGCCGAGCGGAACGCCGACCAGGCGGAGGACCTGCTGGATGAGCTCCACTACTTCCAGATCCATGACAAGCTCCACGGCACCAGCAACGCAACCACCCAGCCCAATTCTCTCCGCCATGGTCGCAATGCTCTCCGCCACACTGCCACTGGCTGGGCCGCGTGCTTTTCTTGTTCGTCTGCACAAGATGACAGTGATTCTGCTAGTGCCAATGATGCTCATACCTTACATTTCCAGCCAGTGACCATGTCCAGGAAGATCAAGTCAGTGTTACAGGACATGCAGACCCAGTGTGATTCCATCTCCGATTTGCTCAGCAGTATCCCAAGCAGCAGCATGGCAGTCGCCCTACTACACCGGCCTCAGATTGGATCCACAATTATGCAAGACACACTGTATGGTAGGAGAGACACGTTTGAGGAAACGGTCAATCGTATCGTCAGCTGCAAACAGACCGTTTCTGTTCTTCCTATAGTTGGTCCAGGGGGTATTGGAAAGACAACTTTCACCCAACACCTCTATAATGATGCAAGGGCTGAAAACCACTTTGAAGTCAGGGTCTGGATATGTGTATCGACCGATTTTGATGTGCTCAAGCTCACCAGGGAGATCCTTGGCTGCATACTTGCAACTCAAGAAGAAGGAAGCAGCGGTGCTGCAAATGAAACACTCAATTTAGACCAGCTTCAGTTATCCATAGCGCGTCGTCTCAAGTCCAGGAGATTTCTAGTTGTCTTGGATGATATATGGAAATGTGATGAAGAGAATCAGTGGAAAACCTTATTAGCTCCCTTCACAAAGGGGGAAACCAAAGGAAGCATGGTACTTGTCACAACTCGATTCCCCAAGGTAGCATGCATGGTGAAAACAGTTGATCCACTTGAACTGCGAGGTTTGAAATTCACTGACTTCTTAGAATTATTTGAAGCATATGTATTTGCTGATCACAAGCCCGAGCGAGTATGAAGATGAGTTAGGCTGATATTGCAAGAAAAATTGCAAATAAGCTAAAGGGTTCCCAGCTAGCAGCGAAAACGAGTTGGTAGACTCATTGCGGAGAGACTTTTCTCGGAAACATTGGGATGGAGTTCTTAAAAAGCATGAGTGGCTAAGTATGGAAAACAATGATGATATCATGCCATGTTTAAAAATTAGCTACGATTACCTCCCATTTGATCTGAGAAAATGCTTCTCATATTTTGGCCTTTTCCCTGAAGATCATCGCTATGGCAATTCAGAAATGAACCACCTTTTTGTTGCAGTTGGCATCACAGACTCTACTCACCAAGTTGACAGGAATTACTTGGAAGAACTAGTGGACAATGGTTTTCTTATGAAAGAAGTTGATTATCGTGGTCGAAACAAATATGTATTGCATGATTTAATGCATCAGCTATGTCGGAGTGTTTCTGCACAAGAATGCCTCAACATATGTGACTTAGATTTCAGAGCTGATGCCATCCCACAATCTGTTCGACACTTATCTATCACCATAGAAGATAGATATGATGAAAATTTTGAGGAAGAGATGTGTAAACTAAGGGGTAGGATAGACATTGGTAATCTGCGGACTTTGATGATTTTCAGAGGATATGGAGACATAATCATGAAGCTCTTGAACGATTGTTTCAAGGAAATAAATAGTCTACGTGTCCTATTTATAATAGTGAACTCTCCAGAAACTTTTCCACATAGGTTTTCAAAACTTATCCACCTCCAATATCTCAAAATTAGTTCACCTTACTCTGAGACTGAATTCTGTCTACCTAGTACACTATCAAGATTTTATCACTTGAAATTCTTGGACCTAGATGATTGGCATGGTAGTTCTAATTTGCCTGAAGACTTTAGCCATCTTGAGAATTTACATGATTTCCATGGTGAACAACTCCACTCCAATATTCGCAATGTTGGAAAGATCAAGCATCTGCGGAGGCTAAAAAGATTCCACGTTAAAAAGGAGAGCATGGGATTTGAACTGACACAACTTGGGGCATTGACAAAGCTTGAAAAAGGGCTGATTATACATGGTCTTGAACACGTGGGAACTAAGGAGGAAGCTACTGCAGCCAAATTGGTGTTGAAAATGAATCTGAAGGAGCTTAGATTACTCTGGGATAGAGATCGACGAACTATACATACTGATATTCTTGATTCTCTTCAACCACACTCTAATCTTAGAGTACTTACAATTGTAAATCCTGGTGGTACCATTGGTCCTAGTTGGTTGTCTCTTGCCATCTGGTTAGAGACTCTCTGGGTAGAAGGCACATCTTGGAGCACCCTTCCACCTTTTGGGAAGCTACCAAATCTCAAGGTACTCACATTGAAGAGAATTTCTGGAATGCTTCAGTTTGGGCCTCGCTGTGGTGGCGCACCAGGTAAATGTTTTATGCGCTTGAAGAAAGTTGGGTTTCTGGAGTTACCACTTGTCAAATGGGTTGTGGAACCGAATTGCCATTCCTTTCCAAGTCTTGAAATAATCGAATGTGTCATGTGTCCCAATCTCCGTATGATGCCCTTCTCGGAGGTATCTTGCACCAATTTGCGCACATTTAAAGTTTCCGGGTGCCCCAAGATGTCTCTGCCCTCCATGCCTCACACCTCCACACTGACATATTTGGTTATTAATGGAAAGGAATTGACTTATGATGGAAAGAAATTGGGTGTTAATGGGTATGGCGGTGCTTTGGCCTTACACAATCTGGATAAAGTGGAAGATATGACTATTGAAGGTACATCGCACATTTCATTGACAGACATTGGAAAGCTTACAACTCTAAGAAACCTAGCTGCCGGAAGATGCGGTGGTTTGTTCCCTGAAGAGCTGAATGCCAGTATTGTCTTCCGTTCAGTTAACAGTCTCAGTTTAAATGTATCTCATCTTACCAGCAAATCAGCATCAAAAGTGTTAAATTGTTTCCCATCTCTTTCTGTGTTGGAGATATATGCACATTCCGCTGATGATGACTATGAGGAATGTGTAATGCAGTTCCCCTCATCCAGCTCACTGCAGGACCTTAGCTTTAGAGACTGCAAGGGCCTGGTTCTTGTGCCTGTGGAGAATGGAGGAGGAATTCAGGAGGACAGCTCATCGCTCCAATCACTAAAAACATACTGTTGTGGTGAACTCTTCTCTCGGTGGCCCATGGGAGAAGCAGGAGTTGGAGCTCAGACCATCCATCCTTTCCCTGCTTCCCTGAGGGAACTTGATGTTTCGGACGAGTCAAGCATGAAGTCAATGGCTCTGCTCTCAAACCTTACGTCTCTCACCAGTCTAACTCTAACAGATTGCAGTAACTTAACAGTGGACGGATTCAATCCTCTCACCGCAGTAAACCTCAAAAAATTGGAAATGCATAACAGCAACACCGTAGCAGCAGATCTGCTCTCAGAGGTGGTAAGGACCAAATTATTGCCTGCAGGTTACATCTCTAGATTGGAGGAACTTACGGTGGATGACATCTCTGGGTTGCTTGTGGGTCCTATTTGCAACCTCCTTGCCCCGTCCCTCCACAGACTTGAATTCTGGTGTGATGAGAGGGTGGAAAGCTTCTCGGAAGAGCAAGAGAAAGCACTGCAGCTCCTCACATCCCTCCAGAAACTAGAGTTTTTCGGGTGCTCGGGGTCTGCAGTCCCTCCCTCAAGGGTTGCATCGCCTTTCTTCTCTCACAGAGTTATATGTATGTTCCTGTCTAAAAGTCCAATCGATGCCCAAGGAGGGTTTCCCTGTTTCACTGAGAAACCTATGTATAGATTGTCGCAGCGCTGAGATAGACAAGCAAATTGAGAAAATCAAAAGAATGAACCCAGATTTATCTGTAACCCAAGGTAACACTTGTCGCCTACCTGTTTTTTCTTTTATTTTTCCGAAGTGAGGCTTCTTTGCCCTATTTCTACTTCATATTAACTTCTCAAATCTTACAGACCCTTTGAAGTGAGGCTTCTTTTTCGGAAGTGACGTTCCAATAAACAGCTGGTTAGTACATGGAAAGCCAACTTCTATTCCTTCATTAATATGATTTCATTCATAGTCCACTCATGATTCCTGTGCTTCCCTGTCAACAGAAGCACACATATTTTATATTAATCAATTCTAATGCAGTGTACCTTTTTCTAACTAGAATTCTCAATTTCTTCGACAGGCTTGCTTGGTAGCCTTTGTTCTGTCCCAGACCCCCTTACTTTTGGAATGACTGTATTACTACATTACAGCTTGCATAGAGCGGCTGCATGCTAAATTTAAAGACAAAGGTGATACCAGATGGACCTAGAGGTGAATATCTCTTATATTTTAGATGTAACATTTTTAAATTATCTCATCAAGTAAATAAAGCCGAAAGCTGCATTCGAGGGAATTTTAAGGAAATCCATTCCGCAACCTATTTCATAAGTGTTAGCAGGCATGGCAATAATGAACATGGGATATTTTGTTGCAAGTCAATCTGCCGGTTAGTATGCTCAGATTTTTTTTTCTCCTGATCCTTAAGTTATGGCTGCATTCACAGTGCAAAGCAACCACGTCTGCTTCCTTGTGTATCTTTCTCCCGCTTGCTTTCTGTTGTTTATAATTACCCACTTTAATAACTTCTGTTCATCCAGTCTTATTTTGCACTATCATCGCTTGTAAATTCTGACAGTGCTGCCTGGCACTGCAACAGTATAACTCTGCGTCTGCATGCAAGACATGTCACTTGCCGATCACGATTACACAATTGATATTTTTCTTCAAGTCAATATGCTGGTTAGTACGGTCAGAAACAAATTTCCGATCCTTACGTTATGACCAAAATCAAGGAGGAGGCATCGCCTGGGCACAAGCTGGCACTTTAGGCCTGCGAGACACCCTGCCAACGACATGGGACGTGCATTAGAACCCTTATGTTTGTAACCCACCTCCTAGGAGGATTGTAACAACTCTATCTTTTCAATGAATGAGACGCAATGGTCCTTTGCGTTTTCGAGAAAAAAAAAATGTTATGGCCACATTCATAGTGCAAAGCAACCACCTTGGCTTGCTTGTTTATCTTTCTCCCGCTTGCTTTCTGTAGTTTATAATTACCCAGTGTAATACTCATGCTTCTGTTCATCCTGTCTTATTTTGCACCCTCTCCTGTGCTATTGGACCTGAGATTGTTTTTTGATGTCATCACCATCGATGTCACCACCATCGCCTTGCGTAATACGTGTGCATGTTCTTCGTCAGGCTTCTGTTCCTTATGTGAAGTAAAAAAAGAGGTATGTGAAGTAAAAAAAGAAGGTGCTAGACATCACTCAAGTGGTACTGTTCAATAATAAAAATATCACATGTACATCTCGAAATCTATGTGCCTACGAATAGTTTCACAAAAACCCAATATTTTTTCTGGTCGATGTGAAAATGACAAAATATATCTCACAATAAGGCCTATTTTTAGCACCAAAATTTGCTTCTCATATTTAAAAATATGTTCTTATGAAAGAATAAAAGCATGAGTGGCTAAGTCTGGAAAACAATGATGATATCATGCCATGTTTAAAAATTAGCTACGATTACCTTCCATTTGATCTGAGAAAATGCTTCTCATATTTTGGCCTTTTCCCTGAAGATTATCGGTTTGGCAATTCAGAAATGAACCACCTTTTTGTTGCAGTTGGCATCACAGACTCTACTCACCAAGTTGACACTTAAAGTTTGGGAGTGCCCCAAGTTGACACTTAAAGTTTGGGCGATAAATAGAGGTAGGCGCGCGTGATACCGAGGCGACGGCATTAACTCGCCGCGTGGAAGGTACGCGGTCGGCGAATGCTGACCGGCGGCAGGCTTTTACAGCGCGCGGAAGACGATACGATGAGGACGACGATCGTGGTCTCTCGTCGACAAGTTGGGGCCACCAGACGCGCGGGAAGTTTCCTCGCCGTTACGCGCGCTTTTGTTTCGTCCGGAGTCCCCGAGCGCTCCCCGGGGGGCCGGGGATGGCGTGAGATCGCCGGATGAATTTAAGCCCAAATCCGGACGAAAACGAGGAACTGGGAACGCGGCCGGGCCGAATTACGCCGTCCGGATGGAAAAAACGTCCCTCGGAGGCCTAGTCGGGGGACGAGTGGAGATGCTCTTACTGTTGCTTTTGCCGCGTCTGATAGAAATGGTCTACTCCACAGTCCACACCCGATCCCCAATCCGCCGAGTTGCAGCTTCCCTCTCTGCTTCCACCGGCGTCGAACCACCAAGAACAGGCGGCGTTGACCAAGCTTGGAGGCGTCCGGCGGAGTGCAGATGGCGGCGGCACTCGGCCCGGCGGCCACGCTCCTCGGCAAGGTGTTCACGATGCTTTCCACAGCCCCGGTGGCGGCGTACGTGGACAGCCTCGAGCTCGGCCACAACTCCGAGCAGATCAAGGCCAAGCTCGCGCACACGCGAGGCCTGCTGCACAACGCCCAGGTGAGCGACGCCGGCCACAACCCCGGACTGCAGGACTCGCCGCCGGCGCTGAGCAGAACGCCGACCGGGCGGAGGACCTGCTGGATGAGCTCCACTACTTCCGGATCCATGACAAGCTCCACGGCACCAGGCAACGCAACCACCCAGCCCAATTCTCTCCGCCATGGTCGCAATGTTCTCCGCCACACCTGCCACTAGCCGGGCCGCATGCTTTTCTTGTTCATCCGCACAAGATGACGAGTGATTCTCATACCTTACATTTCCAGCCGGTGACCATGTCCGGGAAGATCAAGTCGGTGTTACGGGACATGCAGACCCAGTGTGATTCCATCTCCGATTTGCTCAGCAGTATCCCAAGCAGCAGCATGGCAGTCGCCCTACTATACCGGCCTCAGATTGGATCCACAATCATGCAAGATACACTGTATGGTAGGAGAGACACCTTTGAGGAAACGGTCAATCGTATCATCGGCCGCAAACAGATCGTTTCGTTCTTCCTATAGTTGGTCCAGGTGGTATTGGAAAGACAACTTTCACCCAACACCTCTATAATGATGCAAGGGCTGTATAATGATACTAGGGCTGAAAATCACTTTGAAGTCAGGGTCTGGGTATGTGTATCGACCGATTTCGATGTGCTCAAGCTCACCAGGGAGATCCTTGGCTGCATACTTGCAACTCAAGAAGAAGGAAGCAGCGGCGTTGCAAATGAACCACTCAATTTAGACCAGCTTCAGCTTTCCATAGCGCATCGGCTCAAGTCCAAGAGATTTCTAATTGTCTTGGATGATATATGGAAATGCAACAGCGAGGATCAGTGGAAAACCTTATTATCTCCCTTCACTAAGGGGGAAACCAAAGGAAGCTTGGTACTTGTCACAACACGATTTCCGAAGGTAGCATGCATGGTGAAAACAGTTGATCCACTTGAACTGCGAGGTTTGAAGTCCACTGACTTCTTCGCATTATTTGAAGCATATGTATTTGCTGATCACAGGCCTGAGCAGTATGAAGATGAGTTAGCTGATATTGCAAGAAAAATTGCAAATAAGCTAAAGGGTTCCCCGCTAGCAGCGAAAACAGTTGGTAGACTGTTGCGGAGAGACTTTTCTCGGAAACATTGGGATGGAGTTCTTAAAAAGCATGAGTGGCTAAGTATGGAAAACAATGATGATATCATGCCATGTTTAAAAATTAGCTATGATTATCTCCCATTTGATCTGAGAAAATGCTTCTCATATTTTGGCCTTTTCCCTGAAGATCATCGCTATGGCAATTCAGAAATGAACCACCTTTTTGTTGCAGTTGGCATCACAGACTCTACTCACCAAGTTGACAGGAATTACTTGGAAGAACTAGTGGACAATGGTTTTCTTATGAAAGAAGTTGATTATCATGGTCGAAACAAATATGTATTGCATGATTTAATGCATGAGCTATGTCGGAGTGTTTCTGCACAAGAATGCCTCAACATATGTGACTTAGATTTCAGAGCTGATGCTATCCCACAATCTGTTCGACACTTATCTATCACCATAGAAGGTAGATATGATGCAAATTTTGAGGAAGAAATGTGTAAACTAAGGGGTAGGATAGACATTGGTAATCTGCGGACTTTGATGATTTTCAGAGGATATGAAGATATAATCATGAAGCTCTTGAATGATAGCTTCAAGGAAATAAATAGTCTGCGTGTCCTATTTATAGTAGTGAACTCTCCAGAATCTTTTCCACATAGGTTTTCAAAACTTATCCACCTCCAATATCTCAAAATGGGTTCTCACTACGATAGTAAAATGAGTTTACCTAGTACACTATCAAGATTTTATCACTTGAAATTCTTGGACCTAGATCGTTGGTATGGTAGTTCTAATTTGCCTGAAGACTTTAGCCATCTTGAGAATTTACATAATTTCCATGCTAGGAGGGAACTCCACCTCAATATTCGCAATGTTGGAAAGATCAAGCATCTGCGGAGGCTAAGAGAATTCTGCGTTAAAAAGGGGAGCATGGGATTTGAACTGACAGAACTTGGGGCATTGACAAATCTTGAAAAAGAGCTGATTATACGTGGTCTTGAACACGTGGCAACCAAGGAGGAAGCTACTGCAGCCAAATTGGTGTTGAAAACGAATCTGAAGGAGTTGAAATTACTCTGGGACAGAGATCGACGAACTATAGATACTGATATTCTTGATTCTCTTGAACCACACTCTAATCTTAGAGTACTTACAATTGCAAATCCTGGTGGTACCATTGGTCCTAGTTGGTTGTCTCTTACCATCTGGTTAGAGACTCTCTGGTTAGAAGGCATATCTTGGAGTACCCTTCCACCTTTTGGGAAGCTACCAAATCTCAAGGTACTCACATTGAAGAGAATTTCTGGAATGCTTCAGTTTGGGCCTCGCTGTGGTGGTGCACCAGGTAAATGTTTTATGCGCTTGAAGAAAGTTGGGTTTCTGGAGTTACCAGCACTTGAAAAATGGGTTGTGGAACCGAATTGCCATTCCTTTCCAAGTCTTGAAATAATCGAATGTGTCATGTGTCCCAATCTCCGTATGATGCCCTTCTCGGAGGTATCTTGCACCAATTTGCGCGCACTTAAAGTTTTGGAGTGCCCCAAGATGTCTCTGCCCTCCATGCCTCACACCTCCACACTGACATATTTGGTTATTAATGGAAAGGAATTGACTTATGATGGAAAGAAATTGGGTGTTAATGGGTATGGCGGTGCTTTGGCTTTACACAATCTGGATAAAGTGGAAGATATGAATATTGAAGGTACATCGCACATTTCATTGACAGACATTGGAAAGCTTACAACTCTAAGAAACCTAGCTGCTGGAAGATGCGGTGGTTTGTTCCCTGAAGAGCTGGATGCCAGTATTGTCTTCCGTTCAGTTAACAGTCTCAGTTTAAATGTATCTCATCTTACCAGCAAATCAGCATCAAAAGTGTTAAATTGTTTCCCATCTCTTTCTGTGTTGGAGATATATGCACATTCCGCTGATGATGACTATGAGGAATGTGTAATTCAGTTCCCTCATCCAGCTCACCTGCAGGACCTTAGCTTTAGAGACCGCAAGGGCCTGGTTCTTGTGCCTGTGGAGAATGGAGGAGGAATTCAGGAGGACAGCTCATCGCTCCAATCACTAAAAACATACTGTTGTGGTGAACTCTTCTCTCGGTGGCCCATGGGAGAAGCAGGAGTTGGAGCTCAGACCATCCATCCTTTCCCTGCTTCCCTGAGGGAACTTGATGTTTCGGATGAGTCAAGCATGAAGTCAATGGCTCTGCTCTCAAACCCTCACCAGTCTAACTCTAACAGATTGCAGTAACTTAACAGTGGACGGATTCAATCCTCTCACCGCAGTAAACCTCAAAAAATTGGAAATGCATAACAGCAACACCGTAGCAGCAGATCTGCTCTCAGAGGTGGGAAGGACCAAATTATTGCCTGCAGGTTACATCTCTAGATTGGAGGAACTTACGGTGGATGACATCTCTGGGTTGCTTGTGGGTCCTATTTGCAACCTCCTTGCCCCGTCCCTCCACGAGACTTGAATTCTGGTGTGATGAGAGGGTGGAAAGCTTCTCGGAAGAGCAAGAGAAAGCACTCGCAGCTCCTCACATCCCTCCAGAAACTAGAGTTTTTCGGGTGCTGGGGTCTGCAGTCCCTCCCTCAAGGGTTGCATCGCCTTTCTTCTCTCACAGAGTTATATGTATGTTCCTGTCTAAAAGTCCAATCGATGCCCAAGGAGGGTTTCCCTGTTTCACTGAGAAACCTATGTATAGATTGTCGCAGCGCTGAGATCGACGAGCAAATTGAGAAAATCAAAAGAATGAACCCAGATTTATCTGTAACCCAAGGTAACACTTGTCGCCTACCTGTTTTTTCTTTTATTTTTCCGAAGTGAGGCTTCTTTGCCCTATTTCTACTTCATATTAACTTCTCAAATCTTACTGAGACCCTTTGAAGTGAGGCTTCTTTTTCGGAAGTGACGTTCCAATAAACAGCTGGTTAGTACATGGAAAGCCAACTTCTATTCCTTCATTAATATGATTTCATTCATAGTCCACTCATGATTCCTGTGCTTCCCTGTCAACAGAAGCACACATATTTTATATTAATCAATTCTAATGCAGTGTACCTTTTTCTAACTAGAATTCTCAATTTCTTCGACAGGCTTGCTTGGTAGCCTTTGTTACGTCCCAGACCCCCTTACTTTTGGAATGACTGTATTACTACATTACAGCTTGCATAGAGCGGCTGCATGCTAAATTTAAAGACAAAGGTGATACCAGATGGACCTAGAGGTGAATATCTCTTATATTTTAGATGTAACATTTTTAAATTATCTCATCAAGTAAATAAAGCCGAAAGCTGCATTCGAGGGAATTTTAAGGAAATCCATTCCGCAACCTATTTCATAAGTGTTAGCGAGGCATGGCAATAATGAACATGGGATATTTTGTTGCAAGTCAATCTGCCGGTTAGTATGCTCAGATTTTTTTTCTCCACGATCCTTAAGTTATGGCTGCATTCACGAGTGCAAAGCAACCACGTCCGCTTCCTTGTGTATCTTTCTCCCGCTTGCTTTCCGTTGTTTATAATTACCCACTTTAATAACTTCTGTTCATCCGAGTCTTATTTTGCACTATCATCGCTTGTAAATTCTGACAGGTGCTGCTCGGCACTCGCAACAGTATAACTCTGCGTCTGCATGCAAGACATGTCACTTGCCGATCACGATTACACAATTGATATTTTTCTTCAAGTCAATATGCTGGTTAGTACGGTCAGAAACAAATTTCCGATCCTTACGTTATGACCAAAATCAAGGAGGAGGCATCGCATCGGGCACAAGCTGGCACTTTAGGCCTGCGAGACGCCCTGCCAACGACATGGGACGTGCATTAGAACCCTTATGTTTGTAACCCACCTCCTAGGAGGATTGTAACAACTCTATCTTTTCAATGAATGAGACGCAATGGTCCTTTGCGTTTTCGAGAAAAAAAAAATGTTATGGCCACATTCATAGTGCAAAGCAACCACCTTGGCTTGCTTGTTTATCTTTCTCCCGCTTGCTTTACTGTAGTTTATAATTACCCGAGTGTAATACTCATGCTTCGTTCATCCTGTCTTATTTTGCACCCTCTCCTGTGCTATTGGACCTGAGATTGTTTTTTGATGTCATCACCATCGATGTCACCACCATCGCCTTGCGTAATACGTGTGCATGTTCTTCGTCGGGCTTCGTTCCTTATGTGAAGTAAAAAAAGAGGTATGTGAAGTAAAAAAGAAGGTGCTAGACATCACTCAAGTGGTACTGTTCAATAATAAAAATATCACATGTACATCTCGAAATCTATGTGCCTACGAATAGTTTCACAAAAACCCAATATTTTTTCCGGTCGATGTGAAAATGACAAAATATATCTCACAATAAGGCCTATTTTTAGCACCAAAATTTGCTTCTCATATTTAAAAATATGTTCTTATGAAAGAATAAAAGCATGAGTGGCTAAGTCTGGAAAACAATGATGATATCATGCCATGTTTAAAAATTAGCTACGATTACCTTCCATTTGATCCGAGAAAATGCTTCTCATATTTTGGCCTTTTCCCTGAAGATTATCGGTTTGGCAATTCAGAAATGAACCACCTTTTTGTTGCGGTTGGCATCACGGACTCTACTCACCAAGTTGACACTTAAAGTTTGGGAGTGCCCCAAGTTGACACTTAAAGTTTGGGCGATAAATAGAGGTAGGCGCGCGTGATACCGAGGCGACGGCATTAACTCGCCGCGTGGAAGGTACGCGGTCGGCGAATGCTGACCGGCGGCAGGCTTTTACAGCGCGCGGAAGACGATACGATGAGGACGACGATCGTGGTCTCTCGTCGACAAGTTGGGGCCACCAGACGCGCGGGAAGTTTCCTCGCCGTTACGCGCGCTTTTGTTTCGTCCGGAGTCCCCGAGCGCTCCCCGGGGGGCCGGGGATGGCGTGAGATCGCCGGATGAATTTAAGCCCAAATCCGGACGAAAACGAGGAACTGGGAACGCGACTGGGCCGAATTACGCCGTCCGGATGGAAAAAACGTCCCTCGGAGGCCTAGTCGGGGGACGAGTGGAGATGCTCTTACTGTTGCTTTTGCCGCGTCTGATAGAAATGGTCTACTCCACAGTCCACACCCGATCCCCAATCCGCCGAGTTGCAGCTTCCTCTCTGCTTCCACCGGCGTCGAACCACCAAGAACAGGCGGCGTTGACCAAGCTTGGAGGCGTCCGGCGGAGTGCAGATGGCGGCGGCACTCGGCCCGGCGGCCACGCTCCTCGGCAAGGTGTTCACGATGCTTTCCACAGCCCCGGTGGCGGCGTACGTGGACAGCCTCGAGCTCGGCCACAACTCCGAGCAGATCAAGGCCAAGCTCGCGCACACGCGAGGCCTGCTGCACAACGCCCAGGTGAGCGACGCCGGCCACAACCCTGGACTGCAGGACCTGCTGCCGGCGCTGAGCAGGAACGCCGACCAGGCGGAGGACCTGCTGGATGAGCTCCACTACTTCCAGATCCATGACAAGCTCCACGGCACCAGCAACGCAACCACCCAGCCCAATTCTCTCCGCCATGGTCGCAATGTTCTCCGCCACACTGCCACTAGCTGGGCCGCATGCTTTTCTTGTTCATCTGCACAAGATGACAGTGATTCTCATACCTTACATTTCCAGCCAGTGACCATGTCCAGGAAGATCAAGTCAGTGTTACAGGACATGCAGACCCAGTGTGATTCCATCTCCGATTTGCTCAGCAGTATCCCAAGCAGCAGCATGGCAGTCGCCCTACTATACCGGCCTCAGATTGGATCCACAATCATGCAAGATACACTGTATGGTAGGAGAGACACCTTTGAGGAAACGGTCAATCGTATCATCGGCTGCAAACAGACTGTTTCTGTTCTTCCTATAGTTGGTCCAGGTGGTATTGGAAAGACAACTTTCACCCAACACCTCTATAATGATGCAAGGCTGTATAATGATACTAGGGCTGAAAATCACTTTGAAGTCAGGGTCTGGGTATGTGTATCGACCGATTTCGATGTGCTCAAGCTCACCAGGGAGATCCTTGGCTGCATACTTGCAACTCAAGAAGAAGGAAGCAGCGGCGTTGCAAATGAACCACTCAATTTAGACCAGCTTCAGCTTTCCATAGCGCATCGGCTCAAGTCCAAGAGATTTCTAATTGTCTTGGATGATATATGGAAATGCAACAGCGAGGATCAGTGGAAAACCTTATTATCTCCCTTCACTAAGGGGGAAACCAAAGGAAGCTTGGTACTTGTCACAACACGATTTCCGAAGGTAGCATGCATGGTGAAAACGAGTTGATCCACTTGAACTCGCGAGGTTTGAAGTCCACCGACTTCTTCGCATTATTTGAAGCATATGTATTTGCTGATCACAGGCCTCGAGCAAGTATGAAGATGAGTTAGCCGATATTGCAAGAAAAATTGCAAATAAGCTAAAGGGTTCCCGCTAGCAGCGAAAACAGTTGGTAGATCATGTTGCGGAGAGACTTTTCTCGAAACATTGGGATGGAGTTCTTAAAAAGCATGAGTGGCTAAGTATGGAAAACAATGATGATATCATGCCATGTTTAAAAATTAGCTACAATTATCTCCCATTTGATCTGAGAAAATGCTTCTCATATTTTGGCCTTTTCCCTGAAGATCATCGCTATGGCAATTCAGAAATGAACCACCTTTTTGTTGCAGTTGGCATCACAGACTCTACTCACCAAGTTGACAGGAATTACTTGGAAGAACTAGTGGACAATGGTTTTCTTATGAAAGAAGTTGATTATCATGGTCGAAACAAATATGTATTGCATGATTTAATGCATGAGCTATGTCGGAGTGTTTACGCACAAGAATGCCTCAACATATGTGACTTAGATTTCAGAGCTGATGCTATCCCACAACTGTTCGACACTTATCTATCACCATAGAAGGTAGATATGATGCAAATTTTGAGGAAGAAATGTGTAAACTAAGGGGTAGGATAGACATTGGTAATCATCGGACTTTGATGATTTTCGGAGGATATGAAGATATAATCATGAAGCTCTTGAATGATAGCTTCAAGGAAATAAATAGTCTCGCGTGTCCTATTTATAGTAGTGAACTCTCCAGAATCTTTTCCACATAGGTTTTCAAAACTTATCCACCTCCAATATCTCAAAATGGGTTCTCACTACGATAGTAAAATGAGTTTACCTAGTACACTATCAAGATTTTATCACTTGAAATTCTTGGACCTAGATCGTTGGTATGGTAGTTCTAATTTGCCTCGAAGACTTTAGCCATCTTGAGAATTTACATAATTTCCATGCTAGGAGGGAACTCCACCTCAATATTCGCAATGTTGGAAAGATCAAGCATCTGCGGAGGCTAAGAGAATTCTGCGTTAAAAAGGGGAGCATGGGATTTGAACTGACAGAACTTGGGGCATTGACAAATCTTGAAAAAGAGCTGATTATACGTGGTCTTGAACACGTGGCAACCAAGGAGGAAGCTACTGCAGCCAAATTGGTGTTGAAAACGAATCTGAAGGAGTTGAAATTACTCTGGGACAGAGATCGACGAACTATAGATACTCGATATTCTTGATTCTCTTGAACCACACTCTAATCTTAGAGTACTTACAATTGCAAATCCTGGTGGTACCATTGGTCCTAGTTGGTTGTCTCTTACCATCTGGTTAGAGACTCTCTGGTTAGAAGGCATATCTTGGAGTACCCTTCCACCTTTTGGGAAGCTACCAAATCTCAAGGTACTCACATTGAAGAGAATTTCTGGAATGCTTCAGTTTGGGCCTCGCTGTGGTGGTGCACCAGGTAAATGTTTTATGCGCTTGAAGAAAGTTGGGTTTCTGGAGTTACCAAGCACTTGAAAAATGGGTTGTGGAACCGAATTGCCATTCCTTTCCAAGTCTTGAAATAATCGAATGTGTCATGTGTCCCAATCTCCGTATGATGCCCTTCTCGGAGGTATCTTGCACCAATTTGCGCGCACTTAAAGTTTTGGAGTGCCCCAAGATGTCTCTGCCCTCCATGCCTCACACCTCCACACCGACATATTTGGTTATTAATGGAAAGGAATTGACTTATGATGGAAAGAAATTGGGTGTTAATGGGTATGGCGGTGCTTTGGCTTTACACAATCTGGATAAAGTGGAAGATATGAATATTGAAGGTACATCGCACATTTCATTGACAGACATTGGAAAGCTTACAACTCTAAGAAACCTAGCTGCTGGAAGATGCGGTGGTTTGTTCCCTGAAGAGCTGGATGCCAGTATTGTCTTCCGTTCAGTTAACAGTCTCAGTTTAAATGTATCTCATCTTACCAGCAAATCAGCATCAAAAGTGTTAAATTGTTTCCCAGCTCTTTCTGTGTTGGAGATATATGCACATTCCGCTGATGATGACTATGAGGAATGTGTAATTCAGTTCCCCTCATCCAGCTCACTGCAGGACCTTAGCTTTAGAGACTGCAAGGGCCTGGTTCTTGTGCCTGTGGAGAATGGAGGAGGAATTCAGGAGGACAGCTCATCGCTCCAATCACTAAAAACATACTGTTGTGGTGAACTCTTCTCTCGGTGGCCCATGGGAGAAGCAGGAGTTGGAGCTCGGACCATCCATCCTTTCCTCGCTTCCCCGAGGGAACTTGATGTTTCGGATGAGTCAAGCATGAAGTCAATGGCTCGCTCTCAAACCCTCACCGCCTAACTCTAACAGATTGCAAGTAACTTAACAAGTGGACGGATTCAATCCTCTCACCGCAGTAAACCTCAAAAAATTGGAAATGCATAACAAGCAACACCGTAGCAGCAGATCCGCTCTCGAGGTGGGAAGGACCAAATTATTGCCTCGCAGGTTACATCTCTAGATTGGAGGAACTTACGGTGGATGACATCTCCGGGTTGCTTGTGGGTCCTATTTGCAACCTCCTTGCCCCGTCCCTCCACAGACTTGAATTCTGGTGTGATGAGAGGGTGGAAAGCTTCTCGGAAGAGCAAGAGAAAGCACTCGCAGCTCCTCACATCCCTCCGTAAACTAGAGTTTTTCGGGTGCTGGGGTCTGCAGTCCCTCCCTCAAGGGTTGCATCGCCTTTCTTCTCTCACAGAGTTATATGTATGTTCCCGTCTAAAAGTCCAATCGATGCCCAAGGAGGGTTTCCCTGTTTCACCGAGAAACCTATGTATAGATTGTCGCAATACTGAGATCGACGAGCAAATTGAGAAAATCAAAAGAATGAACCCGCATTTATCTCGTAACCCAAGGTAACACTTGTCGCCTACCTGTTTTTTCTTTTATTTTTCCGAAGTGAGGCTTCTTTGCCCTATTTCTACTTCATATTAACTTCTCAAATCTTACGGCACCCTTTGAAGTGAGGCTTCTTTTTCGGAAGTGACGTTCCAATAAACAGTTGGTTAGTACATGGAAAGCCAACTTCTATTCCTTCATTAATATGATTTCATTCATAGTCCACTCATGATTCCTGTGCTTCCCCGTCAACGAAGCACACATATTTTATATTAATCAATTCTAATGCAAGTGTACCTTTTTCTAACTAGAATTCTCAATTTCTTCGACAGGCTTGCTTGGTAGCCTTTGTTCTGTCCCAGCACCCCTTACTTTTGGAATGATCGTATTACTACATTACAGCTTGCATAGAGCGGCTGCATGCTAAATTTAAAGACAAAGGTGATACCAGATGGACCTAGAGGTGAATATCTCTTATATTTTAGATGTAACATTTTTAAATTATCTCATCAAGTAAATAAAGCCGAAAGCTGCATTCGAGGGAATTTTAAGGAAATCCATTCCGCAACCTATTTCATAAGTGTTAGCAGGCATGGCAATAATGAACATGGGATATTTTGTTGCAAGTCAATCTGCCGGTTAGTATGCTCAGATTTTTTTTCTCCTGATCCTTAAGTTATGGCTGCATTCACAGTGCAAAGCAACCACGTCCGCTTCCTTGTGTATCTTTCTCCCGCTTGCTTTCTCGTTGTTTATAATTACCCACTTTAATAACTTCTGTTCATCCAGGTCTTATTTTGCACTATCATCGCTTGTAAATTCCGACGGTGCTGCTCGGCACTGCAACAAGTATAACTCTGCGTCTGCATGCAAGACATGTCACTTGCCGATCACGATTACACAATTGATATTTTTCTTCAAGTCAATATGCTGGTTAGTACGGTCAGAAACAAATTTCCGATCCTTACGTTATGACCAAAATCAAGGAGGAGGCATCGCCTGGGCACAAGCTGGCACTTTAGGCCTGCGAGACGCCCTGCCAACGACATGGGACGTGCATTAGAACCCTTATGTTTGTAACCCACCTCCTAGGAGGATTGTAACAACTCTATCTTTTCAATGAATGAGACGCAATGGTCCTTTGCGTTTTCGAGAAAAAAAATGTTATGGCCACATTCATAGTGCAAAGCAACCACCTTGGCTTGCTTGTTTATCTTTCTCCCGCTTGCTTTCTCGTAGTTTATAATTACCCAGCTGTAATACTCATGCTTCTGTTCATCCTGTCTTATTTTGCACCCTCTCCCGTGCTATTGGACCTGAGATTGTTTTTTGATGTCATCACCATCGATGTCACCACCATCGCCTTGCGTAATACGTGTGCATGTTCTTCGTCAGGCTTCTGTTCCTTATGTGAAGTAAAAAAAGAGGTATGTGAAGTAAAAAAAGAAGGTGCTAGACATCACTCAAGTGGTACTGTTCAAGAAGCTATCTTAGCAATCCACACGCGGTGGCTGGTGATGAACTCGCACTTATAGGGAGGAAAGACATGTTTAAACTATGATAAAGGAAAAGATCTGGGCGGGAATGAGATGACGTTTTGGTTCTCTCCCTTATCTTGGAAAGCCAAACAAAGGCCCCAGATAAATTAGCCATTCATTAAGAGCAGGTGCAGAATCCAACGGGCCATGCATGCATTCGCTGGGAGTAACTGTTGCCTTGTTAGTATGCATTCGCTGGGAGTAACTGTTGCCTTGTTAGTGTGGCTCATTTTCTTTTTTTTTTGGTAGTGTTGACCTATTCTCCAGATCTTCTTACTATAACTTCTCAGTTACGTTGATGTTTGTGAGCCCACAACCTTGTATGGCTGGCTACAAAGAGGCTCGTATGCAGTACGGTAATTACTGCCTATAGGCTACAGCTAACTAGTCTCATATCCAGTTACCTGACTACCTCAATGTCTTTTTCCGCGCGCATCAGGACACGCGTAGTGCCGCACTACCTCCGTACATATGGCTGCAAGGAGTAAGTAGCTGATTAGCTAGTTGTTCGACCGGCTAGTCCATGGACTAGGTTACTGGGGCCTGAGAGGAATGTTATTTTCGGTAACTATGTTGTGTCCATCGGCCTTGGGATGCCGACGAGGGATCTAACACAACAATGTTTCAGAGCAGAACTCGTCATCGACCGCGGTTTCTTGATTCCCTATGGAGCTGCTCACCATCGAACAACATTACCGCCGGCAAAAGGTTGTGTAGGGAGACCATACCAATTACCAAACGTAGACCGATGGCTTTCTTCATGCTTCCTCTGAAGACGGTTCCCTGACTTCGTCTTCGGGTGTGGCGACAATGACACTAGGGCACTGGCCACTAGGCTTTTCGGCAGGGCCGACGGACTTGTTGGCTTTGGCCGCAAGAAGATTTCATTGGCCTCTCTGTTATCACCAGATTTTGGCTAAATCAGGAGGTGGGCCGCGATCGAGATGGGCTTGGGAGATTACATATGGAAGAAGTATGAAGCGGCCTGGCACGGAGAATTTGGGCTAGTTAGCCCGTGTATCTTAATATAATAGATTGTATACCGGTTTAGAAGTTAGATTTTATCTCGTGCACGGTTTGGTGCACGCCCACATTAGAAAGTCCCCCGGACTATAAATATGTACCTAGGGTTTATGGAATAAACAACAACTCACGTTCAACCCCAAAACAAACCAATCTCGGCGCATCGCCAACTCCTTCGTCTCGAGGGTTTCTATCGTAAGCGACATGCTGCTCTAGATCGCATCTTGCGATCTAGGCAAGCACAAGCCCCACGTTGTTCATGCGTTGCTCGTACCGAAGCGCTTTTGATGGCGAGCAACGTAGTTATCATTAGATGTGTTAGGGTTAGCATTGTTCTTCGTTTAAGCATGCTTACGTAGTGCAACCCTTGCATATCTAGCCGTCCTCACGCCTATCTCAGGTGTGGGGGCGGCACCCCGCTTGATCATTATTTAGTAGATCTGGTCCGTTACGATTGCTCCTTGTTCTACAAGGATTAGTTTAATATCCGCAATAGTTTGGCCTTACAAAGGGGGGAGGATCCCGTGGCACGTAGGGTGGCGTTCGCAAGTCCTAAACGGGATGTTCCTAGGATCAACTTCATGTTGGTTTTTTGGCCTTGTTTAGGATCGGCTTACGAGCACCGTGCGTGGCCATCCGGCCCAACCTCGGAGTAGGATGATCCGATTATGTGGTGAAAACCCTAAATCGTCGTAGATCTCATTAGCTTCATCTTGATCAAGCAGGACCACCAAGTATTCGTACACCCCGTACGGATCATGGGTGGATCGGCTCTTTGAGCCGATTCACAGGATAACCCGAGAGCCGATCGAGGCTCGTATTTAACGTTTACATGTATGCCCCGGCAGAAACTAAGCGAGGCAATCTCATCACCTTCCCGACTGGTATAGGTCAGTGGCACGCCCTTGCACTTCGCAACGCCGCGTGTGACCGAAGAGCATTGCGGGCCGTCGCTCGGAGGGGTCTCAGCCAGCCGCAGCTCTAGGCTCCCCCGGCTCTACAAGTGTTGACAAGGCCGCTGCCCGCCGGTGGGTTTTGGCAGCCAACACATTCTCGGCACGCCCGGTGGGACATATCGTCTACATCGACCACATCGCCATCTACATCCGAGATGGCGGACGGCACGCCGCCACCTGCGACGAGATCAAAGCCATCCTCGAAGCCGCACTCTTCGGCTCCTCCCACCGAACCCACCCCCATGACGTCGGGGGAGGGGCTCCACGCCCGAAGGCGCGCTTGAGGAGAGAGATCTCTCCACCCCGTTGAAGGAGCGCACCAAGTCTCTCGAAGCATGGGGATCTACCCAAGGAGCTCGAAGGGAACATGACGGGATCAAGGCAACCCTTGGAGCCGAACTCATCGGCTCCGCCGAGAAGACCCGGCCGCATGATATCGGGCTTGGTACGAACCCACGCCCGGGGCCCGGTGTCGACACGGTGGATCTCAGCCACCCCATAAATCGGCCAAAGTGTTCCTTTGGTGTCAATGTGGCAAGAGCTGCAAGCTACCACGGCAAAGAGGAAACAAAGCGGCCACTCCCGTGGCAAGGATGAAGAAGGGGCCGATCCGCGCGGCCAACCCCGAGGTGAGGACATGCGGTACCCGGCAAGGGAGGGAATAAGAAGCATGCGGTATCAACGCCCACACTCTAAGCACCCTCTCGGCAAATACGAGCAACACCAAGACCGACGCCGGCGCTACGGCGCCGACGAGGAGGGGAATGTCCGGTCCGATGCCGAGGTCGGAAGGTACCGCCAACATGGTAGAAGCAACAACGGGTACTGGCCGTTGCGCCGAAGGGAGGCCAAGGGGACGGAGTGACATGGATAAGCACCGGGAATGCCCGTTCTTCAAACATTGCCGGGACTCGTGGATGAGCCGATTGCCAACAATCGAGGACTGCCCGGAATGCAAGCAAAGAAAGAAGGGTGCCGCTAACGTGTCTGCGTTCAGCCGGCTAGGGCCTTTCCCGCGTCAGGACAAGCGTGCCGAGTCCCCTCATATGGAAGATCTCGAGGAGCTAGAGGACGATAGTGAAGAATACAAATATCGTCGACTCCGTATGGTACCCCGATGGGCTCAGCCATTCCCGTAAGCAAAGAGTCCAGACGTCCGCAAGGGTTGAAAGAAACCGAAAGATTATATCCGCGCACGCTAAGGAGGGCACGGCCCGATCTGGCCGCCAAAATCCTGCGAACCTTGGACGAGGAAGGTCAGCCACGAAGAAAAGAGTGGCGCCCCGAACAGAGAAAAGCCGATGATGAAACATCGGCCGGCACAAATATGGTGTTTATCCTCCCTTCGGAGTTCAATGCCCCAGTGGTTAGACGAGACCTCCGTGGCACAACTTGATCGCGGCCCACGGCCGGTTATCTTTGAGAAGCCACGAGACAGAGCTACAGTGCATCCGAAGGCCCCGTACTTACGAGGGTATATTGATGGGAGGCCTGTAAGCAGGATGCTGGTGGACACCGGAGCGGCAGTTAACATCATGCCGTATTCTATGCTACGTCGGCTGGGACGCTCGAGTTCGGATCTAATCAAGACCAACGTAACGTTGAGCGACTTCAACGGCCAAGCATCCGAAGCACAAGGAGTTCTGAATGTGGATCCGACCGTAGGAAGAAAAACCATCCCCACGGCGTTCTTTATCGTTGATAGCACGAGCAGCTATGCTGTTTTGCTAGGAAGAGATTGGATCCACGCCAACCGCCGCATTCCCTCCACGATGCACCAATGCATAATACAAGTGGGATGGGGATGAGGTAGAGGTCGTCCAAGCCGACGACTCGGCCGAAGTTTCAACGGCCGGCATGAACGCATGGGAAGCAAGCAGGCCAAGAACCCCTTTCGTGCATCAAATTGGACGATCGCGAGCGCATCGATGTGACGAAGGGAAGGGTTAAGCTAGTTTTATCCACCGGCCCGACCATGTAGTGTAAGCCAAGCAATGTGCAAGTCGGCGAGGCTGATCCTTGTGATCGGCCCCAAGGATCTGTGAAGGAGCATTACAAGACCTTCACTGAGCAAACAACGTGGAGGCCGATTCCAGTATCGGCCGGGAATATCCTCACCCACCATTCTCGCCCGGGTTCAACATGTTATCCAACGTAGCCGATACCATCAATTCTCTTGACAGACCGGCTCGGGGGCACCAGGTATATAGAATACGAGGGTGTGCAACAGAACCATTTCATCTTCTGTTGATGGGTATTGGAACATGGGGGGCCGATATACAAGTCGGCCGGAAAAAAAAAAAAATAAAAAAAAAAAACGTTCGAAAAATTTCAGGCATAGCCGATGCAGCAGGCATCGACTTAAGAGCAGAGGGGGTAGTTCCCTCCAAGAGTCTGGAGAGCGTCAGAAACACGAAAACGTTCTCACCGGAAGTTGCTTCAGCCTGCCGAAGATGATGAGCTGGTCCGATCAGCAAGGCGCAAGGTTTGGACTAAAGAAGCTCTGGGGAGGGCGGCTCGTCCCGAAATTCCCTCATTCTAAAGGAGCCGATTTTGTTCTAAATCGGTTGATACGGCGTTGTGAGTTAGAAACCAAGGATGATTGACGTAATCAGCTCGCCGCTATTCTCACCTTGAAGGCCCGGGGGCAGCTCACTTTGAAGGTCTCTCGCTCCGGGAGCCGATCTCGTGGGGATCGGCCGAGCTCGCACCGCAAGTTACCCGAAGAACGGTGTTTATGTTGCAAAATTATCATAGCTTGCTGGATCGGCTGTATGGACCCTCAACGGAAGGGAGGTAATCGGCCGGTGGCCCCGCGGGGTAATTCTCTTGGACAGGGTTGGGCCCGCCCCGAAATCTCGATGGTGATGATCCATCCTTTACCTCGCCGTGGCTAAGGCTCGGGGGCAGCTCGCCCTCGAGGTCTAACCAACTCTGTCAAGGTGGGCCCGCTCTTCGTGTCGGCTCGTTCAAAAGACGGTGTTTATTGTAGAAGGAAGTCAGTCGGAGCTGAACGAGCGTAAGTCGGAGAGAATAAGGAAGAGGAGACCTGACATTATTTCAGGAGTTTGGGTCTAGATGGATCTATCTCAAAATCTAGTGTGGGAGGCCGGCGCGATGCCATCGGCTTGTTGGGCATGGTCTAGTGTAGCAATCGGCAGAATCAGGAGGGAAGACAATCGGCTAAATTATCATAAATGGAATCGGCAAAATCGAGTTGGGGAATTTCTTCATTGATGAGCCGATTTCTTACAGAGAAGAGCTGATTGCCCTCAAAAGAGAAGACCAGGGGGATACATTGCCCCGTCTGCTATCGCTAGTCCTATGCTAAGACCCTATCTAGGGGCCGCCGCTGCCCTCGTCGTCGTCGTCGTCACCGTCGCCGCCACCGCCGGTGCTACTCCCCGCCGGCTCGTCGTCGCTGCCCCGGCGGCCGCCGATAGGACCCTCGTCGTCTTCGTCCTCTTCGTCGGCGTCGTCGCCACCGTCGACGTCGCTGAAGTTCCCGGCCGGAGGTGGCGGCGTTTGGCCGGCGGCTCGCTCGGAGGAGCTATCTTCATCCTCCTCCTCCTCTCCCTCTTCCTTCACCTCCTCGGAGGTGGTGAAGTCCGCCCAAGAGAGACGGTCGTCTTCGCTTTCCTCCACTACTTCCTCGTCAGCAAGGAAGCGGAGGTCGCTCTCCCCATCGGTTTGGGATTTGTCATCCTCGGACCATACGGAGGAGTCATGGTCCTCTTTGTCCCACTTCGTCGGGGCAAGGATGTCATACGCCGCTTGTGTACCCCACGAGGGCGTCGACTCTCGGATGGGAGAAGACACGTGGGAAGGATCCGACGAAGAAGAAGAGGAAGAGGAAGAGGACATGGTTGCAGGGGAGGGTTTTTTTGGAGCACTACCGCGGAAGGGGTAAAGAAGAGAACTGCTCGTTGTGGCTAAATAAAAGGAGGTGGGGGTTTTAATTCCCGAGCAGTTCTCGAGGACATGGTGCCAAAACCGTCAAATCGTGCAGAGAAGTTGGGAAGGCAAGTCGTCATGATAAGGCGTGCTGCGACAGCTTCCGCTTCCGCCGTGACATGACCCCTCCGAGGAAAAACAGAGTGGTTTTGAAATTATCATTACCAAAACCAGGGGGCATGTGTTATCACCAGTATTTTGGCTAAATCAGAGGTGGGCCGCGATCGAGATGGGCTTGGGAGATTACATATGGAAGAAGTATGAAGCGGCCTGGCACGGAGAATTTGGGCTAGTTAGCCCGTGTATCTTAATATAATAGATTGTATACCGGTTTAGAAGTTAGATTTTATCTCGTGCACGGTTTGGTGCACGCCCACATTAGAAAGTCCCCTGGACTATAAATATGTACCTAGGGTTTATGGAATAAACAACAACTCACGTTCAACCCCAAAACAAACCAATCTCGGCGCATCGCCAACTCCTTCGTCTCGAGGGTTTCTATCGGTAGCGACATGTCGCCTAGATCGCATCTTGCGATCTAGGCAGCACAAGCCCCACGTTGTTCATGCGTTGCTCGTATCGAAGCGCTTTTGATGGCGAGCAACGTAGTTATCATTAGATGTGTTAGGTTAGCATTGTTCTTCGTTTAAGCATGCTTACGTAGTGCGACCCTTGCATATCTAGCTAGTCCTCACGCTTATCTCAGGTGTGGGGGCGGCACCCGCTTGATCATTATTTAGTAGATCTGGTCCATTCTATTGCTCTTGTTCTACAAGGATTAGTTTAATACCTGCAATAGTTTGGCCTTACAGGGGGAGGATCGTGGCACGTAGGGTGGCGTTCGCAAGTCCTAAACGGGATGTTCCTAGGATCAACTTCATGTTGGTTTTTGGCCTTGTTTAGGATCGGCTTAGAGCACCGATGCGTGGCCATCTGTCTAACTCGGAGTAGGATGATCCGATTATGTGGTGAAAACCCTAAATCGTCGTAGATCTCATTAGCTTCATCTTGATCAAGCAGGACCACCAAGTATTCGTACACCCGTACGGATCATGGGTGGATCGGCTCTTTGAGCCGATTCATGCAGATAACCCGAGAGCCGATCGAGGCTCGTATTTAACGTTTACATGTATGCCCCGCAGGAAACTAAGCGAGGCAATCTCATCACCTTCCCGACCAGGTATAGGTCGGTGGCACGCCTGCACTTCGCAACGCCGCGTGTGACCGAAGAGCATTGCGGGCCGTCGCCGGAGGGTCTCAGCCAGCCCGCAGCTCTAGGCTCCCCCGGCTCTACAGCTGTTGACAAGGCCGCCGCCCGCCGGTGGGTTTTGGCAGATCAACACACGAATGATTATTTAGAATGTGTTGACCGCCAAAACCCACCGGCGGGCAGCTGGCCTTGTCAACACCGTAGAGCCGGGGGAGCCTAGAGCCGCGGCTGGCCGAGACCCCTCCGAGCGACGGCCCGCAATGCTCTTCTCGGTCACACGCGGCGTTGCGAAGTGCAAGGGCGTGCCACCCGACCTATACCTGGTCGTGAAGGTGATGAGATTGCCTCGCTTAGTTTCCCCGCAGGGCATACATGTAAACGTTAAATACGAGCCTCGATCGGCTCTCAGTGTTATCCCGTGAATCGGCTCAAAGAGCCGATCCACCCATGATCCGTACGGGGTGTACGAATACTTGGTGGTCCCGCTTGATCAAGATGAAGCTAATGAGATCTACGACGATTTAGGGTTTTCACCACATAATCGGATCATCCTACTCCAGAGTTGGGCCGTATGGCCACGCACGGTGCTCGTAAGCCGATCCTAAACAAGGCCAAAAACCAACATGAAGTTGATCCTAGGAACATCCCGTTTAGGACTTGCGAACGCCACCCTACGTGCCACAGGATCCTCCCCCCTTGTAAGGCCAAACTATTGCGTATATTAAACTAATCCTTGTAGAACAAGGAGCAATCGTAACGGATCAGCATCTACTAAATAATGATCAAGCGGGTGCCGCCCCCACACCCGAGATAGGCGTGAGGACGGCTAGATATGCAAGGGTTGCACTACGTAAGCATGCTTAAACGAAGAACAATGCTAACCCTAACACATCTAATGATAACTACGTTGCTCGCCATCAAAAGCGCTTCAAGTACGAGCAACGCATGAACAACGTGCTTGTGCTGCCTAGATCGCAAGATGCGATCTAGGCAGCATGTCGCTTACCCGATAGAAACCCTCGAGACGAAGGAGTTGGCGATGCGCCGAGATTGGTTTGTTTTTGGGGTTGAACGTGAGTTGTTGTTTATTCCATAAACCCTAGGTACATATTTATAGTCCAGGGGACTTTCTAATGTGGGCATGCACTAAACCGTGCACGACTAAGATTCTATCTCTAAACTAAAATAGATCTAATATGTTACGTATACACGGGCAATTAAGCCCAACGAGGCCGATTCATAGAATTCTCCACGTATATTTCCTTAAGCCCATCTTGATCGCGGCCCACCTCCGACTCGGTCAAATCTTGGTGATAACACATGCTCCCCCGGTTTTGGAATTGGTAATTCCAAAATCACTCGCTTTCCTTCGTCGGGTCATGTCGTGGCGTAACCGTCGCAGATCCCTCATGATGATGCCTTGCCTTCTCAACTTCTCCGCGTGACCCGGCAGTTTTTTTTTTCTTTAGGCACCACTTCCTCGAAACTGCTCGTGGCATTGAATTTCCACTATATCCTCCTTTGATTTAACCGCTCCGAACAGCTTCTTCCTTTGTATCTCCTCCGCATTAGCACTCCGAAAAACCCTCCCAGCCACCATGTCTTCCTCCTCCTCTCGCTCCATCGGATCTTGCTAGCCAATCCTCCACGTCCCGTGAGCCGACGCCGGAGTACGACGCGGCGGCGGTCCACGCGGCCAACACCCGCCGCGCCATTGCGGCGGGGAGGAATCAGACCACGACTTCTCCGTCCGGTCCGAGGGACGACTCAGTCCTTGACGGACGGGGAGAGCGACCTCCGCTTCCTCGCCGTTGGGGAAACGGAAGAGGGGAGTGACGACGACGCCTTCTCCTCGCGACTTCACCTCTCCCGGGGAGGAGGAGGAGCAGGAAGAGGAGGAGGAGGACGACGACGAGGGCTCCTCCGACGAGCCGCCGGCCAAGCGGTTCTGCCCTTGGCCGGGCAATCTAGCGACTTCGACAGCCGACGAGGACGACGCCGACGAAGAAGATGAAGACAACGAGGGCCCGGCCGGCGGCCATTGGAGCGACGACGAGCCCGCCGGGAGCAGCGCCGATAATGGCGACGACAGCCGACGACGAGGGCGGTGATGGCCCATAGATAGGACCTCTAGAATAGGGCCGTAGTAGTAGATGGGGCAATGGAACCCCTAGTATTCCCCTTTTGAGAGCAATTAGCTCCTTATGTAAGAAATCTCCTCTTAATCAATGAAGAACTTTTCCCCAATCTTGATTTTGCCGATTCCTTTTAATTGAGCCGATTCTCTCTTCTACCGACCTTGCCGATTCGTCCCCTTTGCCAATGCGTAATGAGCCGATCGCACCGCATCGGTCCTTTGAAATTCACCCTTCTCTTCTTCAACCGATGATTTTCTAAATCCGGTGGAAGGTGCCGGACTTTCGAAACAACCTTCGAATTTTTCCAACCAAACCAAATAATCCTTTTCGCACCCATCATTGTGAAGAGGGTTGCAATGAAGGATCAGCCGATGGTATCCTCATCGGTTCTTTAAACAAGAGTATCCACTAGGTCTCGTTGCCCCCGAGCCTTACTCGAGGCGAGAATGTCGCAGAGAATGCGCCACGGCTCGATCCTCTTTCTTCCTCCGAGCTAGCCGATAATCCTCCGTTTCCTCTTGACGGAAAAGGTTCGAGAACCCGGATCGGCTCGAAGCAGCCGGAGAAGTTTCCATTGCTTTACTCCTCGAGGCAACGAAAGCACCACCATTGGTCTAGATTTGGTGGAGACTCGATAAACACTCGCATAATTCCACTAAAGTCGATGGCCGCGCATCGGCTGCCTCTCAATTCCTAAAGTCGATGCCCTCGCATCGGCTGTCGAAAATTTTCGAATTTTCATTTTGGCCGATTTTTCTTAATCGGCCCCCAATGTTTCATCGGCCCGTATGTTCTCACATATTCCATCCAATCAAAAGCATCGAGCCGATGCTCTCGTTGTATGACCCGCATATCGCTTGCATGGATAGCTAGGGCTCGCCCCTGAGCCGATTGGCTCGTCGAAGATCCGAATTGATCGCGTATGCCGACGTCGTCGCCGCCAATAGATCATGTTGAACCGCAAGCAGAACAGGTATGGTGAGGAGTAATTTTGGCCGATTGCCGGAATCGGCCTCCACGTTGCATTGGAGCTCGTTGAAGGTCTTGTAATGTCCCTTCATGAACTTTTTGGGGCCGATCACAAGGATCAGCCTCTCCCCGGTTTGCCCATTGGTTTGATCTTGCTACTTGGTCAGGCTGGATGAAACCAACCCAACCTCCGACTTGATGCGCCCGCCGTCGTCCACCTTGTGTGCTCCGTAGAGTCGTGGAGCGCTACGCTCCGTCGGCAAGACGAGTACCATGTTTGTGCCACCCGATGTCTCATCATCGGCTTTCCTCCGTTTAGGGCGCCACTCCATTTTCCGTGGACGACCCTCTTCATCCAGGGTTCGCTGAACCTTTGCAGCCGCATCGGGCCGTGCCTTTCTTAGCGTATGCAGGTACAACCTTTCGGCTTCCTCCAGTGCCGCGCAATCGCCGAACCCTCGCGCTTTCGGGAACGGCTGAGTCCGTCAGTGGCACCACCTTGGCCGGTGGTACCGTCTTCTTCCACTTCTCCCTCGTCTTCCGAATCTTCAAGATCTGCCCAACGAGGTGACTCAGCGCGTTTGCTTTGTGGTGGGAGAGGCCCTAAGCGCTCGAACACGTACACGTTGGCTGCCTCCTTCTTTTTCTGATTGCATTTCGGGCAATTGCCGATTGTGGGCAATCGGCTCATTCCCGAATCCCAGCAAGTTGTCCGAAGAAGGGGCAGTCCCAATGCCCGGCGTTGTCGTCTTGCTCCCTTGATGCTTCCGTGGCATAGCGCTCATGCTCCTCCTCATCGTGATCCTCGCCGACGATATCTTCTCGGCTTCTCTAGCCAAACGATCTTCTCTATCACCGTAATAGGGTCGCCGGCGTTGACCATACCGATTAACATATTTGTTGAGGAGGTGATCGAGAGGGGTCGCCGATATCTTATATTCTTCACCTCTCCCTCTCGTGACGTAGCGCTTGCCATCATGACGGAGCCGATCGCATGGAGCGGCCTCATCCGTATCCTTGCCGTGAGAGCAGCTGCCCTCATCTCCATCTTTGCCGCAGTGGTTTCCGTGCCCTACCATGTTGATGCCGAACGAGGGGCCCGGGCTGGCAACCTTCGTGGTAGGTGATTCCTACCATGTTAACGGCGGGGAAGGGTTGGGTGTCGACCTTCATGGCGTACCGGTTGAAAATTAGCCGCCCCTTCTCTATCGCCGCTTGGATGTGCCGACGCCACACCCGGCAGCCGTTGGTGGCATGGGAAAGCGAGTTGTGGAATTTGCGAGACGGCTTTCCGTTTAGCTCTTTCGCCGTGGGGAACTTGAGACCTTCAGTGAACCGTCAACTCGTTTCTCCTTGAGCAGGAGGTCGAAGATTTGTTCAGCCTTGGTCACGTCAAAATCAAATCCCCCGGGCGGCCCCGGTGGCTTTACCCATTTGCAGTGCCACGTGGGTTCCTCCCCGAGTCCACTCAGCCCATCGCTATCTCTTGGCCTCCCGCGTGCACTTCATCCTCCTCCGTATCGACCATGACTACCGCACGCTTGAACTTGTCTTGGTACAGTCGGGGTGGCGCTGTTCATATGCCGATAGTTTCGAACCATGTGCGCCGGCTGAGGGATAATCCGCTTGGGAGGCCATGTCCTTGAGCCGTGTTGCAAGGCCTCGCTACCGCCAACTCGATCGCTTCCTTTTCAGCTATACGAACCGAATAACATCGGTTCCTAAGATTCCCGAAGCGCCGGATGTATTCTCGTCACCGTTTCCCCGCGCTTCGACGTAGTTGTGCTAGATCGGCAATGCCGTACTCGGAAGCTTCGTATGGTATTGCATATGGAACTCGTTCTTCCAATTGCTTCCAAGACCGGATGGAGTTCGCCGGTAGAGAGGTGTACCATCCAAAAGCCGATCCCGTGAGGGACCGTGAAAAGAGCCTCACGCGTAGCTGATCCGACACCGAAGCCGGTCCTAGTTGAGCCAAATATCGGCCGACGTGCTCGATGGAGCCGGAGCCATCCGATCCACCGAATTTGGAGAAGTCGTGGAGCCGATATTTTGGTGGCAGCGGGATCATCTCGTAATCGCCGTGGTACGGCTTGGAATAGCCGACCGCTCCTTCTTTTCGGCATCATGCCGAACCGGTCTCTCGCATGGTACCGATCCGATCCGCCGTGCCGGCCGTAGGAGTTGCACTCGAAGATTCGCCGGGGTGGCGTACTTGGCCTGCCACGTTTGCTTTTCCAGCCTCGAGCCGCCCGCAGAGCCGGGCTCGGGAGTTTCGTCGGTGTGGCGTATTTAGTTAGCCACGTCCGCTCGCCGCCGACGTTCCTCCCGTCTTCGCCGGAGTCCCCGATGTTGTGGCCTGGTTTGTGAGTGCCCAGCCACCACAATCCGGCACATACATGCATGCGTACCCATGAGGGATCTCCTTAGGCGCCTCCATTAAGAACCGGTAGTCACCGGGGTCGCCACCACTCTCGTAGACGAGGAATGCCGGTGTAGTCGGCACTTCAGCAGAGTGCCGCCAACGCAAATGGCAGCGGTGGACGGGACCGGAATGGCAATTCTCCTTGATGCGTCCCGAGAGCTGGTCCCGACGGCGAGTACCGGTGGCTCATGATCTCCCGGATCACGCGCGAGCGACACGCTCCAAGCACGTTAACCAAGTTCTCGCAGTGGCGGTGTAGCGAGTGAGCCACCGTGTAGTTGATCTCCTCGCCGCGTACCCTCGGTGCGTTCCTCCGACGGGGAAGAAAGGTCTATCCCATCGAGTGCACCTTCCGGTGAGAACCCCTTCCATCCGATGCCACCGTAACGGGTTCTCCGAAAAGAGCCGATGAGGTCGGCTTCGAGGGTAGCCTTGATCTCATTGTATTGCTTCTTGAGGTCGTCGTGCGATCCTCGTAGGTGATCGGCGTGCCGTCCGCCATCTCGGATGTAGATGGCGATGTGGTTGATGTAGACGATTGTCCCACCGGGCGTGCCGTAATGTGTTGACCGCCAAAACCCACCGGCGGGCAGCGGCCTTGTCAACACCGTAGAGCCGGGGGAGCCTAGAGCTGCGGCTGGCCGAGACCCTCCGAGCGACGGCCCGCAATGCTCTTCTCGGTCACACGCGGCGTTGCGAAGTGCAAGGGCGTGCCACCCGACCTATACCCGGTCGTGAAGGTGATGAGATTGCCTCGCTTAGTTTCCCGCAGGGCATACATGTAAACGTTAAATACGAGCCTCGATCGGCTCTCAGAGTTATCCCGTGAATCGGCTCAAAGAGCCGATCCACCCATGATCCGTACGGGGTGTACGAATACTTGGTGGTCCCGCTTGATCAAGATGAAGCTAATGAGATCTACGACGATTTAGGGTTTTCACCACATAATCGGATCATCCTACTCCAGAGTTGGGCCGTATGGCCACGCACGGTGCTCGTAAGCCGATCCTAAACAAGGCCGAAAAACCAACATGAAGTTGATCCTAGGAACATCCCGTTTAGGACTTGCGAACGCCACCCTAGGTGCCACAGGATCCTCCCCCCTTTGTAAGGCCAAACTATTGCAGTATATTAAACTAATCCTTGTAGAACAAGGAGCAATCGTAACGGATCAGCATCTACTAAATAATGATCAAGCGGGTGCCGCCCCCACACCCGAGATAGGCGTGAGGACGGCTAGATATGCAAGGGTTGCACTACGTAAGCATGCTTAAACGAAGAACAATGCTAACCCTAACACATCTAATGATAACTACGTTGCTCGCCATCAAAAGCGCTTCAAGACGAGCAACGCATGAACAACGTGGCTTAGTGCTGCCTAGATCGCAAGATGCGATCTAGGCAGCATGTCGCTTACCCGATAGAAACCCTCGAGACGAAGGAGTTGGCGATGCGCCGAGATTGGTTTGTTTTTGGGGTTGAACGTGAGTTGTTGTTTATTCCATAAACCCTAGGTACATATTTATAGTCCAGGGGACTTTCTAATGTGGGCATGCACTAAACCGTGCACGACTAAGATTCTATCTCTAAACTAAAATAGATCTAATATGTTACAGATACACGGGCAATTAAGCCCAAGACCCTTCGTGCCGATCTCATAGAATTCTTCCACGTATATTTCCTTAAGCCCATCTTGATCGCGCCCACCTCCGACTCGTCTAAAATCTTGGTGATAACACATGCCCCCTCGGTTTTGGAAATAACATTTCCAAAATCATTATGCTTTCCCTTCGAGAGGTCACGTCGTAGCAGAGCAGAGCCGTTACAAGCATCCGTCATCATTATGCCCCGTCTTCTCAACTTCTCTAAAATCCCGACAGCCTTTAGCATCGATCCCTTGGAAGTTGTAATGGCATTAATCCTTCACCGTATTCATCATTATTTAACCGCGCCGACTGGTTAGCTCTCTCTCATATCCTCTATTCCATCCCTGCTATCGGCACCAAAAAACCCTCTCCTCCTGTAGCAATGTCTTCCTCTTCCTCTTCTTTCTCAAAACTCTTCCCCCAATCTTCGCCGAAGAAGAAGACCGAAGGCAGTCTCCACCCCGCAGTGAATCCCTTCTCCTCCGACAAGGAGAAAAAAGAAGGAGAAGCAGCGAAGGCCAAAGCCTCTCCTTCCGCCCAGCTCCCGCCGAAGAAGCGCCCCGCATGTGGGCGGACAGCGAGGACGAGGATGATGACGAAGAGGAAGAGGAGGAGGACGACTCTTCCTCCTCCATCGGGTACCCGCCGACCAAGCGCTTCCGCTCCCGGGCGGACAGCGAGGATGATGATGATGACGAGGAGGAAGAGGCTCCGGCCAAGGGCCGGGGCAGCAGCCGACGAAGAGCTCCCTCGGGAGCAGCGCCGACGACGTCGACGGCGGCGATGACGAGGACAAGCCGACGACTAGTAGTATAGGACTAGTAGTAGCAGAGGCACTAGGCACCGTATCCCTCTTTTGAGAGCCATCGGCTCTTTCTTGTAAAGCCGCTCCTTGGAATTAATGAAATTGTTCTTTCCATTTATCCTTTAATCGCTCCAATTTCATTCCCTCCGTTTGCCATGCTAAGACCGACAGCAACGCGTCGGACTTCTTTCCTTTCTTGCAAGCAACAAGACACGTCCAAGCCCCGTACTAGGCGTCGGCTTTTCCTTCCCGGCTCCTCGCCCGAGACGGCCCATGATGCAGCCGCGGCCGAGGTAATCCCGATCGGCTCCCAAGAACAAGGCATCTTCCAGGCTTGTTGCCCCCCGAGTCTCGGCCAACGCAAAACGTAGACGAGGATACGCGCATGAATTGTGTAGACCTGGGCTCGATCGTGTCCGAGGAAATTCCTTATGCCGAGCCAGCCGATTTGAACACAAATCGGCCTCTCCGAAACGGAAAGCCTTCAAGGTGAGCTGCCCCCCGAGTTCTTACTCGAGGCGAGAATGTGCCACGCCCGATCCTCTGTTCTTCCGATCATTGATCCGATAATCTTCGCGCTCCATGCTGTACTAACCCGACATTGTACTTGAAGATAATCCTCACACAACTAGAGTCGATGGCCACGCATCGGCCGTTTCATGATTCTTAAGTCGATGCCTCGCCGCATCGGCCGTGCTTCGAAAATTTTCGAACTTTTCGAATTTTTTTTTTATTTTTTTTACGGCCGACCCGTGCATCGGCCCCCATATTCCAATACCCGTCAACAAAAGATGAGATGCTTCTGTTGTATACCCTCACATTTCCATATACTCGGGTGCCCCCCGAGCCGATTCTCGTCAAGAAAATTGATGGTATCGGCTCCGTTGGATAACATGTTGAACCCGAGCAGAAAGGTAGGTGAGGATAATTTTGGCCGATTGCCGGAATCGGCCTCCACGTTGCTTGTTCGTTGAAGGTTTTGTAAGGTCCCTTCGTAAATTTTTTGGGGCCGATCACAAGGATCAGCCTCTCCCGGTTTGCCCATTGGTTTGATCTTGCTACTTGGTCAGCCGGATGAAACCAACCCAACCTCTCGACTTGATGCGCCCGCCGTCGTCCACCTTGTGTGCTCCGTAGAGTCGTGGAGCGCTACGCTCCGTCGGCAAGACGAGTACCATGTTTGTGCCAGCCGATGTCTCATCATCGGCTTTCCTCTCGTTTAGGACGCCACTCCATTTTCCGTGGACGACCCTCTTCATCCAGGGTTCGCCGAACCTTTGCAGCCGCATCGGGCCGTGCCTTTCTTAGCGTATGCGGGTACAACCTTTCGGCTTCCTCCAGGCCGCGCAATCGCCGAACCCCGCGCTTTCGGGAACGGCTGAGTCCGTCGTGGCACCACCTTGGCCGGTGGTACCTCGTCTTCTTCCACTTCTCCCTCGTCTTCCGAATCTTCAAGATCTGCCCAACGAGGTGACTCAGCCGCGTTTGCTTTGTGGTGGGAGAGGCCCTAAGCGCTCGAACACGTACACGTTGGCTGCCTCCTTCTTTTTCTCGATTGCATTCTCGGGCAATTGCCGATTGTGGGCAATCGGCTCATTCCCGAATCCCAGCAAGTTGTCCGAAGAAGGGGCAGTCCCAATGCCCGGCGTTGTCGTCTTGCTCCCTTGATGCTTCCGTGGCATAGCGCTCATGCTCCTCCTCATCGTGATCCTCGCCGACGATATCTTCTCGGCTTCTCTAGCCAAACGATCTTCTCTATCATCGTAATTGGGTCGCCGGCGTTGACCATACCGATTAACATATTTGTTGAGGAGGTGATCGAGAGGGGTCGCTGATATCTTATATTCTTCACCTCTCCCTCCGTGACATAGCGCTTGCCATCATGATCGGAGCCGATCGCGTGGAGCGGCCTCATCCGTATCCTTGCTGTGAGAGCAGCTCGCCCTCATCTCCATCTTTGCCGCAGTGGTTTCCGTGCCCTACCATGTTGATGCCGAACGAGGGGCCTGGCCGGCAACCTTCGTGGTAGGTGATTTCTACCATGTTAACGGCGGGGAAGGGTTGGGTGTCGACCTTCATGGCGTACTCGGTTGAAAATTAGCCGCCCCTTCTCTATCGCCGCTTGGATGTGCCGACGCCACACCCGGCAGCCGTTGGTGGCATGGGAAAGCGAGTTGTGGAATTTGCAGTGACGGCTTTCCGTTTAGCTCTTTCGCCGTGGGGAACTTGAGACCTTCGAGAACCGTCAACCGTTTCTCCTTGAGCAGGAGGTCGAAGATTTGTTCGGCCTTGGTCACGTCAAAATCAAATCCCCCGGGCGGCCCCGGTGGCTTTACCCATTTGCAGGCCACAGTGGGTTCCTCCCCGAGTCCACTCAGCCACCGCTATCTCTTGGCCTCCCGCAGGCACTTCATCCTCCTCCGTATCGACCATGACTACTGCACGCTTGAACTTGTCTTGGTACAGGTCGGGGTGGCGCCGTTCATATGCCGATAGTTTCTGAACCATGTGCGCCAGTGAGGGATAATCTGCTTGGGAGGCCATGTCCTTGAGCCGTGTTGCAAGGCCTCGCCATCGCCAACTCGATCGCTTCCTTTTCAGCTTATACGAACCGAATAACATCGGTTCCTAAGATTCCCGAAGCGCCGGATGTATTCTCGTCACCGTTTCCCCGCGCTTCGACGTAGTTGTGCTAGATCGGCAATGCCGCACTCGAAGCTTCGTATGGTATTGCATATGGAACTCGTTCTTCCAATTGCTTCCAAGACCGGATGGAGTTTGCCGGTAGAGAGGTGTACCATCCAAAAGCCGATCCCGTGAGGGACCGTGAAAAGAGCCTCACGCGTAGCTGATCCGACACCGAAGCCGGTCCTAGTTGAGCCAAATATCGGCCGACGTGCTCGATGGAGCCGGAGCCATCTCGATCCACCGAATTTGGAGAAGTCGTGGAGCCGATATTTTGGTGGCAGCGGGATCATCTCGTAATCGTCGTGGTACGGCTTGGAATAGCCGACCGCCCTTCTTTTCGGCATCATGCCGAACCGGTCTCTCGCATGGTACCGATCCGATCCGCCGTGCTGGCCGTAGGAGTTGCACTCGAAGATTCGCCGGGGTGGCGTACTTGGCCTCGCCACGTTTGCTTTTCCAGCTCCGAGCCGCCCGGCAGGAGCTGGGCTCGGGAGTTTCGTCGGTGTGGCGTATTTAGTTAGCCACGTCCGCTCCGTCGCCGACGTTCCTCCCGTCTTCGCCGGAGTCCCCGATGTTGTGGCCTGGTTTGTGAGTGCCCAGCCACCACAATCCGGCACATACATGCATGCGTACCCATGAGGGATCTCCTTAGGCGCCTCCATTAAGAACCGGTAGTCACCGGGGTCGCCACCACCTCGTAGACGAGGAATGCCGGTGTAGTCGGCACTTCAGCAGGTGCCGCCAACGCAAATGGCAGCGGTGGACGGACCGGAATGGCAATTCTCCTTGATGCGTCCCGAGAGCTGGTCCCGACGGCGAGTACCGGTGGCTCATGATCTCTCGGATCACGCGCGAGCGACACGCTCCAAAGCACGTTAACCAAGTTCTCGCAGTGGCGGTGTAGCGAGTGAGCCACCGTGTAGTTGATCTCCCGCCGCGCACCCTCGGTGCGTTCCTCCGACGGGGAAGAAAGGTCTATCCCATCGAGTGCACCTTCCGGTGAGAACCCCTTCCATCCGATGCCACCGGAACGGGTTCTCTCGAAAAGAGCCGATGAGGTCGGCTTCGAGGGTAGCCTTGATCTCATTGTATTGCTTCTTGAGGTCGTCAGCAGATCCTCGTAGGTGACCGGCGTGCCGTCCGCCATCTCGTATGTAGATGGCGATGTGGTTGATGTAGACGATTGTCCCACCGAGCGTGCCGTAATGTGTTGACCGCCAAAACCCACCGGCGGGCAGCGGCCTTGTCAACACCGTAGAGCCGGGGGAGCCTAGAGCTGCGGCCGGCCGAGACCCCTCCGAGCGACGGCCCGCAATGCTCTTCTCGGTCACACGCGGCGTTGCGAAGTGCAAGGGCGTGCCACCCGACCTATACCCGGTCGAGAAGGTGATGAGATTGCCTCGCTTAGTTTCCCCGCAGGGCATACATGTAAACGTTAAATACGAGCCTCGATCGGCTCTCAGTTATCCCGTGAATCGGCTCAAAGAGCCGATCCACCCATGATCCGTACGGGGTGTACGAATACTTGGTGGTCCTGCTTGATCAAGATGAAGCTAATGAGATCTACGACGATTTAGGGTTTTCACCACATAATCGGATCATCCTACTCCAGTGTTGGGCCGTATGGCCACGCACGGTGCTCGTAAGCCGATCCTAAACAAGGCCAAAAAACCAACATGAAGTTGATCCTAGGAACATCCCGTTTAGGACTTGCGAACGCCACCCTACGTGCCACAGGATCCTCCCCCTTTGTAAGGCCAAACTATTGCAGTATATTAAACTAATCCTTGTAGAACAAGGAGCAATCGTAACGGATCAGATCTACTAAATAATGATCAAGCGGGGTGCCGCCCCCACACCCGAGATAGGCGTGAGGACGGCTAGATATGCAAGGGTTGCACTACGTAAGCATGCTTAAACGAAGAACAATGCTAACCCTAACACATCTAATGATAACTACGTTGCTCGCCATCAAAAGCGCTTCAAGACGAGCAACGCATGAACAACGTGAGCTTGTGCTGCCTAGATCGCAAGATGCGATCTAGGCAAGCATGTCGCTTACCCGATAGAAACCCTCGAGACGAAGGAGTTGGCGATGCGCCGAGATTGGTTTGTTTTTGGGGTTGAACGTGAGTTGTTGTTTATTCCATAAACCCTAGGTACATATTTATAGTCCAGGGACTTTCTAATGTGGATGTGCACTAAACCGTGCACGAGATAAACTCTAACTTCTAAATCGATACATAATTTATTCTACTAAGATACACGGGCTAACTAGCCCAACTTCTCCGTGCGAGGCCGCTTCATAGATCTTTCATATGTAATCTTCCAAGCCCATCTTGATCGCGGCCCACCTCCTGATTTAGCCAAAATCTGGTGATAACAAAACCCACCTCCTGATTTAGCCAAAATCTGGTGATAACAAAATCTGATTTAGCCAAGGGGTCGCAGCCGTTGGATGTACTACTTGGGGTTTTCCAACCTCCTCACAACATCGCCGGATGCCTCTCCCTTGTCAGAGTGCCGATATGCCATTCATAGCGATGGAGGTTCACGAGGATGGAGTTATTTGCTGCGCGGAAGTCAAGAATTGGTGAATAAGATGACATCAAAGGGTTTGTTTGAGACCACCATTGGATGCTACATGTACCTTCTAAGATCTTCATACGGTTTAGTTTGCAAATCATCTTTCCGTTATCTCGCCAAGTAGTTTCAGTCAGAGATGCAATCGCAATCACGATGGTTTCTTTCTCGAATACATGCTTCATCTGTGTTTGGGCTATCAATTAGGTTCCTTGTTTAGAGATATGATCCTTGTTGCCTGTAAGGCTAGCCGTTGTGCTTGCAGCTCACCTCCAAGAGAGGCACCCACAAGACAAGAGTGTAGTGTAAGCCACTGGTGCGGAGGTTTTTTATACCGTCGTCGGCCGGCGTTAGCGACCGGCGAGAAGAACTGCGTACCTAGCGGCAGCCACAAACCTGTATAGGCACAACGGATGGCGCCGGGTCCTTGAATGGCATATCCATTACGACAATGGAGAGCACGGGTTGTTTTGTTTGTGAACGCACCCCGTAGACTCGGTGCTGAGCTCGTCGTCACCGCTGTTGGGAGGAGAAGACTGGTTGGAACGTAATTCAGGCTGTGAAGTTCCAAATGTCCAGGGCCTAATTGCAAAATAATCCAGCAGGACGCAGGCATTTTAGTGCAAATCACCTTAGATTAAGCAGACACACATGATTTAGATCAGATGACTGAAAATATACGCATGCACAGATACAGAAAGACACCAGATTCATAAGATTGACCCCATTATTTCGACGAGTAGTTTCAGTCCAGAGAAGCAATCACAAGCACATCGGTTTCTTTCTTTCTGGAATGTATGATTCATCTGTATGGTTGGGATATCAATCAGCTCACTGACTTTAAGGGTATCTCAAATAAGTAGTAAGCGCCAGCAAGACATGTAGTTTTTGGCAATTGTTCACAAGCCAGATCCTGCTTTTTTAATCAAAGCGTCGAGAAATATTTGTTAAGATGCCGTTCTCCATGAACAAAGAAGCCAGAAATATACATATTTGAGCAATCTTGTATATACTTCCAGAGACTATGCATACAACAGACTGTACATTCAAAAAGAAAAGGAGAGGAGAGGAATCATAAGAGCAGCCCTATGCATGCAGAAAAATCGGAGACCTGAAAGCACAAGTGGAGTCCTGGTCCACCCTCCAACACCGCCTCCTGGTACGCTCAGCTTGGTGCTATTCAACCCTGGTATGATCTGAACCTGAAAGCAATAAAAGTTGTCAGTTGTGTTGATTCATAAGCAGCACCGAAAAAAATAACACAATCCATTCCGTTTGGTCTATAATTGCAATATAGAATGTAATTCAATACTTGTATGAGTTGCAATATATGCCAGCAAAGCTTAAATACAAACATCTCATGTCTCGGCTATTTAAAATCAGGCCATCAGCATATGAATATGACATTTGTAGAACCCGCTTTATAAGACAGTGTCATAAGACAGTTGTGAACTTGAGGTTACACCATTATAGCAACTGAACACTCTAAGCCAAAAACTAAATTAGCAATGGTCAGGTCGAAACTAGCTCGAACCTTTCTGTGCAGCAACAATTGCGTGGCTGCCAAAATATCACGGATTGATCAGAGAAGGCAGCAGGATGCACCTTACTATGAGTCGTTCTTGTCTCCGGCGTAGTCCTGAACTTGGAGCTGCGGTTCCTCGCCATCGCTGCCGCATTGGTCTGTACCACCATACAAAGGTAGCTAGGGTATTCGCCCTACACAGAAAAGAAAATGCAGCATTTCATCACCACAGAGAATCATGAACACAAGTGAGCATTAAAAAACACAAGCTAAATCGCACTCACTGGCGATTGTAATGCATAGGCAGCCAAAACAGCAGAAAATTATTATCGAAAGGCAGCGAGATGCACCTATCCGTTTTACTCATTTTTGTCGACAGCATCCGAGAGGAGGAAGTCCTCCTGAACCTGCTGCCAATTATTCAGCTATAAGGAACACTCCATATTCAGAACTCAACAATAGCATAAACAAATATGGGACATCAAGTTAAATCAGTAGCATATCAAGTACTCATGTGAACTTGACCAAGAAGTTTGATCAAACAATCAACTAGAATAGTAAGGAATTAATTACAATAATAGGTATGGATAAGGAGCTGCTGGAGAGCTCACATATAAAGACCATAAAAACCAGAAGCATGACAACCACCAATGTCGACGCCGAGCCAGAAACCGAGGCATTGAATTGTCTGGAAAAAGCAGAGGACTCACTGCCCATGGTTAAAACGTTGGGGTTAGACAAGTAACCCATTCAACGGGGAACAAAAAAAAAAGGCACAGATTTAAGAAAAACAGAGCGCATGCAATATATCATCACTTTGAAAAGGCCATTGGATATTCATGGACATGGCAAGGCTTGAACTGCGATGCTAAGTTAAAATTCTAAACTGTAGTGCTTCTTCTTTTCTTCTTAATGTTGGAGATGGCTGGTCAAATGATCCAAGTTTATCTGAACCTGTTATTCTAAATAAGGCCTTTCCCCTTGCATAACCAGTACGCATAAACTACTGGGTGAGTGACATACATACATGTGCAGTACGAAAACTTGATGAAGATACAAGATTACCGGTGCGAAACTATAGTCGTGAGGTACATACATGTACGTCTAAATGTCCGTATCATTTCTGGCCGGTGAGCAGCATTTGCACACTTGGCTCATTAATATGAGGATTATGCATCTAGCCAAAAGACCCAGGTCTGCCATGGCATATCAGGTAAAGAATTAATTAGATAGACTGATGATGAGAAGTAGTCACGTCCTGCAGAAAAATGCAAGATCGACCCGCTGTCCACTGATCATATCCCAGTGTCCAAGGCAAGCAATTGTGCAGTATCTGTCCCCAAATCAATCAATTTGTTGAAGGAGCATAACTAAAAGTGCAGATGGATCAATACCTCGCATGTGTACGTGAGGCAGATGTCCGTGGAAAGTGACGTGAGTAGAGACCCAGAAATTAAGAGTGTTTCACTCAAGGTGATGCTAGATAGCAACGGGATGTTGAAGGATGCCTCACCTGGCGGGGCCGGGGCGGAGAGGAAGCCGGATGGCGTCAAATCAGGAAGGTTGCCGGCGTGGGGAGAAGGTCAGGGAGGTGGTCGCTGGCCGGCTGCAGCATCCTGGTCAGGGCCGTCGCCTGCAGGCCTTCCTCCTTCGACCCCCCTGTCGTTCCCGTTGCTTGGGCGGCCACCACCAGGAGCCCCGCGAGCATGCTCTTCGTTGGTCGGGTCGGCGCTGTGGAGGGCGGCCGGCGAGGGAGGGAGGGGCGGCGGTGGCGGCGAGATCGATGAGGCGTCCGTCGGGGAGAGGAGGTTGGGCGGCTTGCTGTGTACTGTATCCAACAGAGAGAGACTGATTTGTATCCAACAGAGAGAGACTGATTTGATTTAGGGGAATTTAATTTAGGTGGTTGGGTTCAGCAACGCAATTAGTGTGATGACTCCTCGGGAGCTGAGCTAAGGCTCTCTCTCTCTGTCCGTTGATTTAGCCCAGATGGATGGACGGCTCAAATGGGGCGATCCACGAAAATCCAATTAGTGTGATCTAATTGGCTGGAGGGATTCGGGGTGAGTGGCACCCGCCAAATATCCCCGCCGCTCTATCAACCTCAAAATTTCATGCGCTCCTCCATCGAACGCGAGCTGAGAAGACGTCCATTGCTAGCTAGAGAAACTTCCATCCATCCGAACTGATAGCATAATCTAGATAGGTGCATGATTTGTGGGGAACCTCGCGACACCAAAGGCGGGAATATATACCACCGGATGAACTCGATCTAGGGGTACACATATATACGCCAAACACAATAGTACTACTAATTAGTGCATGTAGCACAATCCAAAGGCGTTTAGTGTGTGAAAGTATACGTGGCATCATTGTGCATCGCCGGTGAAGCCGAAAGACAATACATGACCCAAAAGGAGGTGTCATCACCATGGTCAGCCAACTTTGCGTGGGACTACATAAAACAATACCTAGTAGTAATGTAGGGTTTCCAACATGTTTCAACTTATAGAGAGTTTTATCTAGCGAATGAGAATTTCGTCGAGGCTAGGGAACTACGGCGGCGGAGTCGAGACCACGACACACATGCATCGGTCATCGGTGTGATGTCAATTCCGCCCGTCGATAGGCTATGTGGATTCGAACACAAATCGAGACGACACGACAAGAGAAACCTCAAGCGAAAACAAGACGCGCCGATGCGACCGGCCATGATGGTGGTGGCCGCCATGCTAGACGGCAGCATGGAGGTGTGCGAGCCCCGGACGGAGCAGCTCACCTACCTTAGGATGTACGAACGAGGCATCGTTGGCGGTGGCAGCAAGTGGAAGGGGTCGGATATCACCACCAGCGACGCAAGCAGCAGCTGGTCACCGCCGTCGTGCTTGTCCGCGCAACAGCTCTCGCTCCATAGATGACAAACACCTTAATGTCCAAAGTTGTTATGTAAATCGATCAAAACCATGTCTTTTTGTCGATTTTGTGTGTGTGAATATATATAGCATACAGATACAAATCTCCGCTCCATCTCCTTTTGATTTTTCTTGTTTTTCCAACAAGAAGGACTCTCGAGGGTTAGCGGCGGCGGGACGGGATACCATGGCCCATGGGGGCTGGAGGAGAGTAGATTACTCCCTCCATACCAGTTCATGTGGTAATTACGCATTTTACGAAAGAAAAAGTGGCTCCAAATTTAGTCAACAAAAAAATATGCCACAAAAATCATACTTCTTTTAAATATGAATTCGATGGTATAATTTTTGTGGCATGGTATTTAATTTTTACTTGAATCGATATGATTGTTGGCTGAATCGATGAGACGCGCGCGCCGCTATTTCTCTGGACGAGTTAAGTGGTACTCCCTCTGTTCCATTCTATAGTGCCTATTGTTTTTGGCACGGAAATTAGCGCAAGAGTATTTTGTACACAAGACCTCTAGCTAAACGATTTGAGATCAATGTAAAATTTGGGAAATCCATATCTTCCTAACTTACCATAATATTTTTGGGAGCTGAACGATTTGGGAGCTGAACGGGGAGGGGGTAATTGAAAAAAAGCTAAGCTAAAACCTTATATTCCGAAACAAATGCTAAAAATCTATAGGCACTATAGAAAGGAACGGAGGGAGTATTAATTTGGTCAGATTCGTAGATGGAAGATAGCTACTAGCTGGAGACAGCTCGTTGTGGTTATTATAGACGTGTATCATCACGTACTGTACTCCAAGAAAAATGTGAGCTTCACGTGGCGCGGCCGTGAGCTTCAAATTAATCCAGAAAAAAGATGTACTATGTAGGGCAGTGCAGAGGTACGTAGGGGAGGCTCGGTAGCAGGAATTAATTAAGGGATCGATCGTGGTTGCATTGCATGGAACTAACTTATTAACGCGCATTTTTTGGTTGAGTCGAGTGCATCACTCGTGTTGTGCACGCGCGTGAGTATTCGATATTTTTTTGGTTTGGTTTGGTTTGGCTGGTTTAATTAATTGGGTTGAAGAAATTAAAGAGCATGCCCAGCCAACCAAGGACGCCTCGCATCGCACGTGCTGCTGCTCCTCGTGTGTTTGCCCTCTTCCCCGCGCGCGTGCGGTACATGCATGCTCATACTGATATCAGCGGACGTGCATAAAGAGGAGGGTCCCGTGCCTGTGCCTGCCAAATCCAAATAAATAGCTGGTTTGTTCGTTTCATTCATATATAGACACAATTTGGAAACGAGTATCTATATTTGATCCACGCTGTACTTTTGCCGCTCAGGTAGTCAGGTTACATTAAGAGCATCTCCAATCGCGTCCCCCAAATCGCGCCGGACGTAGCGTGCTGTGACGCTGTTGTTCATGCGCGCTTGCGGACGTCACTTCCCAGCCGCATCCCCAAAACACCTCCCCCAAATGAATATTGGTGCACGAAAATAAAGGTTTTCATTCAATTTTGATTATATATTACAAAGTTTGAATGAAAACGGCTAGATTTCATCTAAACCTAGATTACTGACCGCCCGGGCGGTGCGTTCGATGGCCCCGCCCGTCGTCGCCTCCCCTACGCCGCAGCTCCTCCTGCGCGCGCCTCCTCTCCTTGCGTTGGGCGGTGGCCAGACGCCGCCGCTCCAGCCGCGCGTCCTCCTCCGCCCTCCCCTGCTGCGGAGGAGACGGCGGGAAGTGGCCAACGCCGGGCCGGTTCGCCATTGCCACTGGTGGTCGAGGAGACGGCGGTGGAGCGACGAGGGCCGTGTTTGTTGCCGGCGGGTGTGGTGGCTACCATTGAGCCGGAGACCTTTTATAGACGTCGGCGTCGGGAAGAAAGCGCGGGAACAGGCGAGAAGAGGCGGGAAGATCGCGCGGGAACGGGCGGTGGCGTGCGAACGCCGGCTACGCGTGGAGGCTGCGCAGCACCGACGAGACATCTCGCATGCCCCTCCGTCGCCATTAAGGCAAAGATGCCGCCGTGTGTCACTGCGCGCGAATAACTTCCGTCGCGAGGTAGGCGACAGTTAGGTTAAAATTAATTGTGTCGCTGACGGGTCGGCCCCGCCACTTCCCGCCTCGCTTTTCGTTGTGTCTGGCGTGCCCGGAGCGTCCCCTGTGGGACGGGGACGGGCTCGGGGCGCCGGACACCGTATCGGGACGCGCCGGACAAAATTCAGGTTTGGGGAACGCGGCTGGAGCGGTTTTTTGGTCCGACGCGCCCAAATTGCTTTGGGGGACGCGGCTGGAGATGCTCTAAGTGCACCCAGTGGCGGAGCCAAGCCCCGACTAGCTTGGGCACCTATGCTCATATGCTCAGAAACGTTTAGGATGCATATCAGACATCTAAAATAGCCGCGCACGTTCTTTTGTATCGGACCATGGACACGAAAATAATAGTTCTTTTGTCAAACTTTTCGCAAAAGACACTAAACCAACGCTTAACACGAATTGACACGAAACCGGTCCCACATGTAACCCTAATGTGGCAGAAATTACTTGGCCCCACATATCAGCATATTTAAAAAAAAACTAAATATCTAAATAACAAAAAGTCAAGATCTCTTATTCGGCCTCGGTCCTCGCCGGCTCACGTCCCTCCTCTCCGTCCTCAACCTTCATGTCGATGGAATCGAAGCGGGCCAGGATCATCAAATCGCGGACGCCTACCTGGTCTTCCTCGGCTACAACCTCAGCTGTCGTCGTCGATTTGCCGCCGCTAGACATCGCCGATCGACTGTGACCAACATCGCTCCAGAGGCAGTACACCTTTTACCTTCTGCGACGCCACGCGTCGGAGGGGCCGCCGCCCTCTCGGCCATGCGTCTAGAATAGTTGTTGACTTTTGATTTTGTTTTAGATATTTAGTATCAGGATTATTATTGCGTTGAGGAAAAAAAACTGAGCGGCACATGCATAGACCGGCTCGCGGATCAAAGGATGGTAGTAGAAATGTATTCAAAGGATGGTTTTAGATATTTGTTTTGCCCGAAAAGAAAAGAAAAAGGGTGATCGAGATGCATCGGAAACGTGCGTGCAACCAACGAATTAAGGATTCACTTTTATAAAACGCTCGTGTACAGCCGGGCCGGGAACCGAAACGAATCAATTGAATCGCGCGCGCCGGCCGGGTGCGTACGTGGGTGACGTCACGGACGGAATTAATTAAAGATCCCCGCGCGCACGCGACTTAATCTCCTTTCCTTTCTTTTTTAGTACGGCGACGCGTCGGGCACTCGGAGCATCGGGGGAAAGACGGCCACGTCGTCCCAGCTGTCGCGGAACCGAGTCGCGGACGGCGGTTGGGAGTCTAAGTTGTAGCCGAAGTACGGGTACGCGTTCACCACGAGCGGCGAGCTGGTCCGCCGGAGGAACTGGAGCATCGGGGCGAAGACGGCACATGCATAGACCGGCTCGCGGATCATCAAAGGATGGTAGAAATGTATTCGGGGGAAAGGAAAAAAAAGCGAACGTATTTGCATTGCGATTGGAGTGGACAAATGATGGGTGACGCATGCAGCAGCCTAGCTAGTTTTGGACGCGGGCCCGGACGAAGATTTTTATTTTATTTTTGTTGCCCGAAAAGAAAAAGGTCGACGGTGATTAAGGATGCATCGGAAACGTGCTAATTAAGCCGACGAAGCGTGCGTGGGTGACGTCACGGACGGAATTAAACATCCCCGCTCGCACGCGACTTAATTTCCTTTCCTTTTAGTACGGCGACGTCCACGTCCACGCGGAACCGAGTCGCGGACGGCGGCGGCTGGGAGTCTACCAGGATGCCGAGTGAGCTCGGCGTGGACACGCGGATCCGGCGGTAGCCCGCGGCGACCAGCGCCGCCTTGAGCGTCCGCATGGCCGGGACCAGGTTGCCGATGAGGTTCTGGTCGGCCGTGTCCATGATCTCGTTGCCGACGGCCACCAGGGAGATCTCCGTCGCGGGGTAGTAGGGCGCCACGTTGGCCGCGACCCAGGCGGCGGCGCCCTCCTTGCTGGCGAGGCTGGGGATGTCGCCGTTGGCAGCCGTCACCATGACCGAGATGCCCGTGCCGGCGAAGGCCCGGACGATGTCCGGGTTGTTGTCGAACAGCTTCACGCGGTCGATGATGGTACGGTTCGCCAGGAAAGCCGCCACCGTCGCCGGCGGCGGGAGGTTGTCACCCTTGGTCCCGTAGTTCACGCCGATCGCTGTGGTGAGCGGCGCCGCTATGGCAAGGAAGATACACATGACAACGAGATCGCTGCCCCACGGCGTCGCCATGGTCGGCCGGTGCGGCCGGCGGTGGAGGAGACACAGGTCAAACATGCACCAGAGGTGTACGGAGATTGTTCAGGGTCCTCTAATCTAATTATAGGTATACATAGCAAAAAGGTTTCTTTTGGTGAGGAAATCAATAGATGGAAATGTTCGGGAGGTGTTAATTTCTAGCGTGCATGCTATATATCCAGCCTACACAAGTTAATTGCGATATGAAACTAAGATTTTGGGTCCATGTATGGTTCTCTCATGGAGTGCAGATTTGGTGAACTAGTGATTCCGTTTTTTGAAAATACAGTATATCATATTTTTTGAGTTTAAATATTAGCCAGTGATATACAAGGATCTATTTTGGTTTCGACATAGACCATATTTAAGTGGCCTACTTAATTAGGACTACTACCTCCGATTGTCAAAAAAAAAGGACTACTACCTCCGTCTGGTTGTGTAGATCCTGAGCGTATCTCTGGTTTCAATTTGATAAATATAATATAAATTTTATAAAAATTATATTACTGGAAAATACAATATCTGAAGTTTTTAATGATATATACTTTTATAACATATATTTTCTACTATGTTTGCTAACTTAATAACTTTGAAATATGCGTAGGACCAGACTAATATTACCAATGAAGTGTGTTCTTCCTATTGAATACAGATACAGTGTTGTAGGACCAGACTAATACATGTCGAATATAGTCTAGGAAAACAACTGAAATTTAATTCAGTTTCCGGCCCAAAAAACATACTTCTAATTGTTAAAAATAATCACATGTACATCTCGAAATCTATGCGCGTACGAATAGTTTCACAAAAACCCATTATTTTTTCTGGTCGATGTAAAAATGACAAAATATATCTCACAATAAGGCCTATTTTTAGCACCAAAATTTGTCTTTTCACACAGTCCAAACAACAAGTCGATATTTTATGGAAAGACTTTGTACACACGTAGTATGTGAAGATATACACACGAATTTTTTGTCTGATTGATTTGATATTTCAAGATGTATCAAAGATGCATTTAAAAATAAATAGGTCATATGCATCAAGAAGCCAAAACATCACTGCCAGTAAAAAGCTATCCAATGCTTAAGATTTGATAATTCACATATTTCCTTATGGAGCTTTATAATCAGGAAATGTCAGTCAGAATTCACAAAATACATAAAGATGTGACATTTGAGAGCATCTCCACTCGGCCCTCCATGGAAGATCCGCTCCGCACCTGGTGTTTCGCCCCTGATGCATGTAAAATGCATACATGAACTTTGTCTTTTATTAGAATAAATTTCCACATATTTGCAACATATATGATGATAATACCATGTTTTACATTGATTATGGAAATTTACCAATGATCCCTTTATTTGGTTTATAACTCTGCAAAACAGAAATTTTCCGTTTTGTGTATTTTTCACTTTCACAGATCTATACGGAGTCAAATTGAGCTTGGATTTTTGGAGCGTTATTTTTTCATCGAGAGAAGCACCGGGATGGCTACACAAGTTGTTGGGGCGGCGACGAGCGGCTCGTTAGAGGCGCAACGATCTGGGCGGCGTCTTGGTGGCGGGGTGGTGGTGGTGGTTGCCTCCGACGGTGGAAGTACGGGGTGAGATGAGCCGGATTGGGTGCAAACCGTAGGTCAGTCCTCTCCTTGCCCTCTCCGCGGTCTCGGATGTCGACGGTGGATGGCCCGTTGTTGGACTCTAGGGCGTTGCTCAGGGGTGGGCTTGGGGTCTACGAACTTCGCGATCTACACCTGGTGTCTTCGGTGTTGTCTCGGCCGACCTGGGATGGTCGGCGGTGTTAGGGCATGACCTGAATAAATGTGGTGGTCCTAGGGTTTCTCTTGTGCGAAGATGAAGACCTGCCGAAGAACTGTCCTTTTTGATCTGGTCGGAGTGTTGAGTTTCAGAAGGATCCACTGGCGAATGTAATAGTGCACATCTTTCCTGGAGTTTGTTGGATTGGGTGGTATTCGGTCGTGCGCACCCATGCTTTTATCCTGGATGTTTGGTTCTGGAGGGAGTGGCGCGAAGATCTGTTCTTTCTTTCCATCAGGTGACTTTTTGGTCCATGGTGAAATCAGAGACGGAGAATATCATAAAGGCCGGAGTGAAAGACTAGCAATATAGGTTTAAAGTCTCAATATGAAAGTGGGAGCGGCAACACATGTAAAGTTCAGAGTCTAACCTTTCAGGGTGAAAATCCATGGTTTGTCCTTAATTGGTTGTGCCTGACAATGACCATGTTAAATCATTATTCCGAAAACTTAAGATTTTTGATTGGACGATGATGACGCTTGTGCAGTGTTGTCTTCCTGGAGATATCGCTTTTGGAGTGCGTGAAGTTCAGGTATTGTTTTGACGGTGGATATATTATTGTTGCTAGGGCCCAGTATCGGGATTTTTTTCTTCTTGTTTTTAGCTGTGTACTACTAATAAAGTATTGAGCTGTTGCAGATGCTAAATGTATTTTGTATTTTGCTTATATTAATGTATCCGTCTTATCGAAAAAGCAAATACTGTGCGGGCCCAAACATGTACGCGGTATCTGTTTTCCCCAAAAAGAATACTTCAAACCCGCAAAAGGCCCACATACGCGTTTAGAGCATCTCCAACAGGCGCTGTAAAAGCCACGTGCCGCACGTGGGCGCTCGCGCGAAGCTCCAGCGGAGGCGGGAAAAAGACGCGCGCTATAATTTTTGCCGCCGCGCGCTTTCGCGCTATCCCGCGCGGGAACCTTGCCGCGCGTGCTATAAACTGGACACGCGCGAACGCGGCCAACCGCCGAATCTTCCACGCGTCCGTCTCTCTCCCCGCCTCTCTCTCTCCCGCCGCTGTTCCACCTCCGACCTCTCCGCCGCGAATCCGCCGTCGACCGCTCCGCCTCCGCGCGAAGATGCCTCCGCGCCGCCGCCCCACCTCCGGCTACCACGGTGTTCGTGCGCGACCGAGCAGCCGCTTCAACGCGGAAATCCGTTCCGGCGAGGAGCGGATTCGCCTCGGCACGTTCGACACGGCGCACGAGGCGGCGCGGACGTACGACGCCGTCGCTAGCGCCTCGGCCGCTCCCACCTGACCATGAACTTTCATGATGTCTGGACGCGGGAGCAGGTGGAGCAGCTGGCGCCGCCGCCACCGGGAGCTGGAACAGCGCCTACTCATCGCTGAGCGCGACGAGTCCCTCCACCTCGAGTGGGTGCGGCAATTTCCGGAAGATGTCGCCGCCACCGAAGCATTCTACGCGCAGAAGGAGGAGGAGAAGGCGGCGGCGAAGGCGAAGAAGAAGGCGATCCGCGACAAGCGCCGTGCGGAGTCCGCGGCGAGGAAGGCGGCGAGGAAGGAGGAGGAGAAGAAAAACGGCGCAGGGCCGTCCACCATCATCCTCTCCTCCTCCTCGTCCTTCGAGTGGACTTCGATGCCGGTTTCGGAGACGACTCCGAACTCGCACTCCTCGGACTACGACTGGGACTCGGAGTCGGAGTAGAGTGTAGTTTCAAGTGTAGTTTCAAATGTCGCTCCGAGTGTAGTTTCAAATGTCGAACTTTTAATATATTTCGTAATTTTTCGTGTTTTATTTGTTTTGTTTGATTTATATTTCGAACGAAAACGAAGCAACGCGCTGCATAATGGCATTTCCGGCGGAGGAGCACTTTTGCCGCCCGAGCACGCGCGGCAAAATGGCGCTTCCGGCGGGCGACTTTCGCGGTAGCGCGCTAATTTTTGGAGCTTCTGTTGGAGATGCTCTTAGAGCATCTCCAGCCGTTTGGGCTCCCCACGCCCAAATCCGGCGATATTGTCGTCCGGATTGGAGGAAAATTTGGCCTGGGGAGGCCCATCTTCCCAGCCGCGAGCCCAGGATGGATGTAACGGACTTCGGCGAATTCAGACAAAATTGGCGAGTTCGTTCAAACATAAGCGAATTTTAATGATATTTAACATATAGAGGCGACTTCGTGCATAAATAGGCCGAATTCGTACATATATTTGAATTCGGCGATTGGCAAACTAAACTTAAACTAAATAGCGGCCTACTACATGCCGAAATGGCGGTAGAAGGACGTGTAGTTGCCGCCGTCGTCGTCGTCGCTCGAGCCGGCGTTGTCCTGGGGCGGCGGAGCCTCGTACCAGCGGCTCGTGCCCTGGCCAGCGTCGCCGGTGCGTGGCGGCAACGGAAGGTACATGCCGTCGTCACTGCTCTCCTCGAGCTTCACCACCTCCCTGGGCGCGGCGTTCCTAGCGGCGGATGGTGCGGCGGCGCGAGCGGCGACTTGACGCGCCCGAGCCGGATCCGACGGCCGCCGCTGCTGCTCCGCCTCCTCACGCTCCCGGTCGCGCCGGACCACTCCGGGTGCGGCGTCGTCCGCGCGCTTCTCCTCCTCCATGTCCTTCAGCGACCTGGCGATCGCCTCCGCCATCGCGGCGTCCTCCGCGCGCTTCGCCTCCTCCTCGGCGAGCTGGTTTGCGGCGGCCTCTTTCTTCGTCTTCTTCCGGCCGCTCTGCGGAGCGGAAGGCTGGTCGCGGATGACGAGGGCGCCGCTGCTGCGCCCTCTGGTCGGCGGTGGCGATGCCGGTTCCTTCTTGACGGTCGCCCACTCCTGCTTGACGGTGGCCGGCGTCGACCCGCCGGACCTGGACGCCGACCGCGAGCCAGACGAGGAGGAGGATGACACCATCCTCCTCGGCATCCAGGAACCACCGTGCCGGCGCGACATGGTAGGAGCCACCGGCGGCGGCATCCCCAGGACGGGGGAGTTCCCGGCCTCGATGTGCGCGAGCACATTTTCGAGGGTGCGCTCAGGCGCGCTCCACCATCGGCGGCGGCCGGCGGCGTTATTCCTTGCCGGAGGAGGAGGAGGGCCGTCGTACGCCCGGATTTCGCGTTCATACCTGCGCCGGAAGAACGCGACCCACGATTCGTGGTTGTCGGGGAAGAAACGCGGATCCGCGCGCTGCTCGTCACTGAGAGTGGCGAGCACCTCGTTGATCGCCGTTTCGAGTGCGCCCCCCCGTTGGCGGTGGAGGGATCGGCACGCCGCCTGCGCTCAGCCTCCATCCTCCCGGTGCACGGAAGTCCGGCGGCGCCGGGTAGCCCGCCGCGTGGAGGAGCCGTCCCTCCCATTGGTGGAGAGAGCGGCGGCCGAAGCCGTTCTTGGCCGCACCGTCGTTCGCCATTGCTACCTCTTCGAGTTCGGGGGAAGATTTGGTGGAATGCGAGAGAGAGGAGAGGTGAATGCGGGTCAGACGCGGTAGTTCGGCGATAAATAGAGGTAGGCGCGCGTGATACCGAGGCGACGGCATTAACTCGCCGCGTGGAAGGTACGCGGCCGGCGAATGCTGACCGGCGGCAGGCTTTTACAGCGCGTGGAAGACGATGTGATGAGGACGACGATCGTGGTCTCTCACCGACAAGTTGGGGCCACCAGACGCGCGGGAAGTTTCCTCGACGTTTCGCGCGCTTTTGTTTCGTCCGGAGTCCCCGAGCGCTCCCCGGGGGGCCGGGGATGGCGTGGGATCGCCGGATGAATTTAGGCCCAAATCCGGACGAAAACGAGGAACCGGGGGCGCGACTGGGCCGAATTACGCCGTCCGGATGGAAAAAACGTCCCTCGAGGGCCTAGTCGGGGGGACGAGTGGAGATGCTCTTAGAGCATCTCCAGCCGTTTGGGCTCCCCACGCCCAAATCCGGCGATATTGTCGTCCGGATTGGAGGAAAATTTGTCCTGGGGAGGCCCATCTTCCCAGCCGCGAGCCCAGGATGGATGTAACGGACTTCGGCGAATTCAGACAAAATTGGCGAGTTCGTTCAAACATAAGCGAATTTTAATGATATTTAACATATAGAGGCGAGTTCGTGCATAAATAGGCCGAATTCGTACATATATTTGAATTCGGCGATTGGCAAACTAAACTTAAACTAAATAGCGGCCTACTACATGCCGAAATGGCGGTAGAAGGACGTGTACTCGCCGCCGTCGTCGTCGTCGCTCGAGCCGGCGTTGTCCTGGGGCGGCGGAGCCTCGTACCAGCGGCTCGTGCCCTGGCCAGCGTCGCCGGTGCGTGGCGGCGACGGAAGGTACATGCTGTCGTCGCTGCTCTCCTCGAGCTTCACCACCACCCTGGGCGCGGCGGCGTTCCTAGCGGCGGATGGTGCGGCGGCGCGAGCGGCGACTTGACGCGCCCAGGCCAAATCCAGCAGCCGCCGCTGCTGCTCCGCCTCCTCGCGCTCCCAGTCGCGCCTGGACCACTCCAGTGCGGCGTCGTCCGCGCGCTTCTCCTCCTCCATGTCCTTCAGCCGACCCGGCGATCGCCTCCGCCATCGCGGCGTCCTCCGCGCGCTTCGCCTCCTCCTCGGCGAGCTGGTTTGCGGCGGCCTCTTTCTTCGTCTTCTTCCGGCCGCTCGCGGAGCGGAAGGCTGGTCGCGGATGACGAGGGCGCCGCTGCTGCGCCCTCTGGTCGGCGGTGGCGATGCCGGTTCCTTCTTGACGGTCGCCCACTCCTGCTTGACGGTGGCCGGCGTCGACCCGCCGGACCTGGACGCCGACCGCGAGCCAGACGAGGAGGAGGATGACACCATCCTCCTCGGCATCCAGGAACCACCGTGCCGGCGCGACATGGTAGGAGCCACCGGCGGCGGCATCCCCAGGACAGGGGAGTTCCCGGCCTCGATGTGCGCGAGCACATTTTCGAGGGTGCGCTCAGGCGCGCTCCACCATCGGCGGCGGCCGACGGCGTTATTCCTTGCCGAGGAGGAGGAGGGCCGTCGTACGCCCGGATTTCGCGTTCATACCTGCGCCGGAAGAACGCGACCCACGATTCGTGGTTGTCGGGGAAGAAACGCGGATCCGCGCGCTGCTCGTCACTGAGAGTGGCGAGCACCTCGTTGATCGCCGTTTCGAGTGCGCCCCCCGTTGGCGGCGGCGGGATCGGCACGCCGCCCGCGCTCGGCCTCCATCCCTCGGTGCGCGGAAGTCCGGCGGCGCCGGGTAGCCCGCCGCGTGGAGGAGCCGTCCCTCCCATTGGTGGAGAGAGCGGCGGCCGAAGCCGTTCTTGGCCGCACCGTCGTTCGCCATTGCTACCTCTTCGAGTTCGGGGGAAGATTTGGTGGAATGCGAGAGAGAGGAGACGTGAATGCGGGGCAGACGCGGTAGTTCGGCGATAAATAGAGGTAGGCGCGCGTGATACCGAGGCGACGGCATTAACTCGTCACGTGGAAGGTACGCGGCCGGCGAATGCTGACCGGCGGCAGGCTTTTACAGCGCGCGGAAGACGATGCGATGAGGACGACGATCGTGGTCTCTCGCCGACAAGTTGGGGCCACCAGACGCGCGGGAAGTTTCCTCGCCGTTTCGCGCGATTTTGTTTCGTCCGGAGTCCCCGAGCGCTCCCGGGGGGCCGGGGATGGCGTGGGATCGCCGGATGAATTTAGGCCCAAATCCGGACGAAAACGAGAAACTGGGAACACGACTGGGCCGAATTACGCCGTTCGGATGGAAAAAAAGTCCCTCGAGGGCCTAGTCGGGGGCCGAGTGGAGATGCTCTTACTGTTGCTTTTGCCGCGTCTACTCCACAGTCCACACCCGATCCCCAATCCGCCGAGTTGCAGCTTCCCTCTTTGCTTCCACCGGCGTCGAACCACCAAGAACAGGCGGCGTTGACCGAGCTTGGAGGCGTCCGGCGGAGTGCAGATGGCGGCGGCACTTGGCCCGGCGGCGACGCTCCTCGGCAAGGTGTTCACGATGCTTTCCGCAGCCCCGGTGGCGGCGTACGTGGACAGCCTCGAGCTCGGCCACAACTCCGAGCAGATCAAGGCCAAGCTCGCGCACACGCGAGGCCTCGCCGCACAACGCCCGAGTGAGCGACGCCGGCCACAACCCCGGACTGCAGGACCCGCTGCCGGCGCCGAGCAGGAACGCCGACCGGGCGGAGGACCCGCTGGATGAGCTCCACTACTTCCGGATCCATGACAAGCTCCACGGCACCAGACAACGCAACCACCCAGCCCAATTCTCTCCGCCATGGTCGCAATGCTCTCCGCCACACCTGCCACCTGGCCGGGCCGCGTGCTTTTCTTGTTCGTCCGCACAAGATGACAAGTAATTACGCTAGTGCCAATGATGCTCATACCTTACATTTCCAGCCAGTGACCATGTCCAGGAAGATCAAGTCAGTGTTACAGGACATGCAGACCCAGTGTGATTCCATCTCCGATTTGCTCAGCAGTATCCCAATCAACAGCATGGCAGTCGCCCTACACCGGCCTCAGATTGGATCCACAATTGTGCAAGACACACTGTATGGTAGGAGACACACGTTTGAGGAAACGGTCAATCGTATCGTCAGCTGCAAACAGACCGTTTCTGTTCTTCCTATAGTTGGTCCAGGGGGTATTGGAAAGACAACTTTCACCCAACACCTCTATAATGATGCTAGGGCTGAAAATCACTTTGAAGTCAGGGTCTGGGTATGTGTATCGACCGATTTCGATGTGCTCAAGCTCACTAGGGAGATTCTTGGCTGCATACTTGCAACTCAAGACGAAGGAAACAGCAGTGTTGCAAATGAAACACTCAATTTAGACCAGCTTCAGTTATCCATAGCGCGTCGTCTCAAGTTCAGGAGATTTCTAATTGTCTTGGATGATATATGGAAATGTGATGGAGAGAACCAGTGGAAAACCTTATTAGCTCCCTTCACAAAGGGGGAAACCAAAGGAAGCATGGTACTTGTCACAACTCGATTCCCCAAGGTAGCATGCATGGTGAAAACAGTTGATCCACTTGAACTGCGAGGTTTGAAGTTCACTGACTTCTTAGCATTATTTGAAGCATATGTATTTGCTGATCACAAGCCTGAGCAGTATGAAGATGAGTTAGCTGATATTGCAAGAAAAATTGCAAATAAGCTAAAGGGTTCCCCGCTAGCAGCAAAACGAGTTGGTAGATCATTGCGGAGAGACTTTTCTCGGAAACATTGGGATGGAGTTCTTAAAAAGCATGAGTGGCTAAGTATGGAAAACAATGATGATATCATGCCATGTTTAAAAATTAGTTACGATTACCTCCCATTTGATCTGAGAAAATGCTTCTCATATTTTGGTCTTTTCCCTGAAGATCATCGGTTTGGCAATTCAGAAATGAACCACCTTTTTGTTGCAGTTGGCATCACAGACTCTACTCACCAAGTTGACAGGAATTACTTGGAAGAACTAGTGGACAATGGTTTTCTTATGAAAGAAGTTGATTATAATGGTCGAAACAAATATGTATTGCATGATTTAATGCATGAGCTATGTCGGAGTGTTTCTGCACAAGAATGCCTCAACATATGTGACTTAGATTTCAGAGCTGATGCCATCCCACAATCTGTTCGACACTTATCTATCACCATAGAAGATAGATATGATGAAAATTTTGAGGAAGACATGTGTAAACTAAGGGGTAGGATAGACATTGGTAATCTGCGGACTTTGATGATTTTTAGAGGATATGGAGACAAAATCTTGAAGCTCTTGAATGATTGTTTCAAGGAAATAAATAGTCTGCGTGTCCTATTTATAGTAGTGAATTCTCCAGAATCTTTTCCACTTAGGTTTTCAAAACTTATCCACCTCCAATATCTCAAAATTGGTTCTTACTATGGTAGTAATATGCGTTTACCTAATACACTATCAAGATTTTATCACTTGAAATTCTTAGACCTAGATGATTGGCATGGTAGTTCTAATTTGCCTGAAGACTTTAGCCATCTTGAGAATTTACATGATTTCCATGCTAAAAGTGAACTTTACTCCAATATTCGCAATGTTGGAAAGATCAAGCATCTGCGGAGGCTAAGAGAATTCTGTGTTAAAAAGGAGAGCATGGGATTTGAACTGACAGAACTTGGGGCATTGACAAATCTTGAAGAAGAGCTGATTATACGTGGTCTTGAACACGTGGCAACCAAGGAGGAAGCTACTGAAGCCAAATTGGTGTTGAAAATGAATCTGAAGGAGTTGCAATTACTCTGGGGCAAAGATCAACGAACTATAGATACTGATATTCTTGATTCTCTTCAACCACACTCTAATCTTAGAGTACTTACAATTGCAAATCATGGTGGTACCATTGGTCCTAGTTGGTTGTCTCTTACCATATGGTTGGAGGATCTCTGGCTAGAAGGCATATCTTGGAGTACCCTTCCACCTTTTGGGAAGCTACCAAATCTCAAGGTACTCATATTGAAGAGAATTTCTGGAATGCTTCAGTTTGGGCCTCGCTGTGGTGGCGCACCAGGTAAATGTTTTATGCGCTTGAAGCAAGTTGGGTTTCTGAAGTTACCAGCACTTGACAAATGGGTTGTGGAACCGAATTGCCATTCCTTTCCAAGTCTTGAAATAATCGAATGTGTCAAGTGTCCCAATCTCCGTATGATGCCCTTCTCGGAGGTATCTTGCACCAATTTGCGCTCACTTAGAGTTTGGGAGTGCCCCAAGATGTCTCTGCCCTCCATGCCTCACACCTCCACACTGACATATTTGGTTATTAATGAAAAGGAATTGACTTATGATGGAAAGAAACTGGGTGCTAGTGGGTATGAGGGTGCTTTGGCCTTCCACAATCTGGATAAAGTGGAAGATATGACTATTGAAGGTACATCGCACATTTCATCGACAGACATTGGAAAGCTTACAACTCTAAGAAACCTAGCTATCGGAAGATGCGATGGTTTGTTCCCTGAAGAGCTGGATGCCAGTATTGTCTTCCGTTCAGTTAACAGTCTCAGTTTAAATGTATCTCATCTTACCAGCAAATCAGCATCAAAAGTGTTAAATTGTTTCCCAGCTCTTTCTGTGTTGGAGATATATGCACATTCCGCTGATGATGACTATGAGGAATGTGTAATGCAGTTCCCCTCATCCAGCTCACTGCAGGACCTTAGCTTTAGAGACTGCAAGGGCCTGGTTCTTGTGCTCGTGGAGAATGGAGGAGGAATTCAGGAGGACAGCTCATCGCTCCAATCACTAAAAACATACTCGTTGTGGTGAACTCTTCTCTCGGTGGCCCATGGGAGAAGCAGGAGTTGGAGCTCAGACCATCCATCCTTTCCCTGCTTCCCTGAGGGAACTTGATGTTTCGGATGAGCCAAGCATGAAGTCAATGGCTCTGCTCTCAAACCTTACGTCTCTCACCAGTCTAACTCTAACAGATTGCAGTAACTTAACAGTGGACGGATTCAATCCTCTTACCGCAGTAAACCTCAAAAAATTGGAAATGCATAACAGCAACACCGTAGCAGCAGATCTGCTCTCAGAGGTGGTAAGGACCAAATTATTGCCTGCAGGTTACATCTCTAGATTGGAGGAACTTACGGTGGATGACATCTCTGGGTTGCTTGTGGGTCCTATTTGCAACCTCCTTGCCCCGTCCCTCCACAGACTTGAATTCTGGTGTGATGAGAGGGTGGAAAGCTTCTCGGAAGAGCAAGAGAAAGCACTGCAGCTCCTCACATCCCTCCAGAAACTAGAGTTTTTCGGGTGCTGGGGTCTGCAGTCCCTCCCTCAAGGGTTGCATCGCCTTTCTTCTCTCACAGAGTTATATGTATGTTCCTGTCTAAAAGTCCAATCGATGCCCAAGGAGGGTCTCCCTGTTTCACTGAGAAACCTATGTATAGATTGTCGCAGCGCTGAGATAGACGAGCAAATTGAGAAAATCAAAAGAATGAACCCAGATTTATCTGTAACCCAAGGTAACACTTGTCGCCTACCTGTTTTTTCTTTTATTTTTCTGAAGTGAGGCTTCTTTGCCCTATTTCTACTTCATATTAACTTCTCAAATCTTACAGACCCTTTGAAGTGAGGCTTCTTTTTCGGAAGTGACGTTCCAATAAACAGCTGGTTAGTACATGGAAAGCCGACTTCTATTCCTTCATTAATATGATTTCATTCATAGTCCACTCATGATTCCTGTGCTTCCCTGTCAACCGAAGTACATATATTTTATATTAATCAATTCTTATGCAGTGTACCTTTTTCTAACTAGAATTCTCAATTTCTTCGACAGGCTTGCTTGGTAGCCTTTGTTCTGTCCCAGACCCCCTTACTTTTCGAATGACTGTATTACTACATTACAGCTTGCATAGAGCGGCTGCATGCTAAATTTAAAGACGAAGGTGATACCAGATGGACCTAGAGGTGAATATCTCTTATATTTTAGATGTAACATTTTTAAATTATCTCATCAAGTAAATAAAGCCGAAAACTGCATTCGAGGGAATTTTAAGGAAATCCATTCCGCAACCTATTTCATAAGTGTTAGCAGGCATGGCAATAATGAACATGGGATATTTTGTTGCAAGTCAATCTGCCGGTTAGTATGCTCAGATTTTTTTTTCTCCTGATCCTTAAGTTATGGCTGCATTCACAGTGCAAAGCAACCACGTCTGCTTCCTTGTGTTTCTTTCTCCCGCTTGCTTTCTGTTGTCTATAATTACCCACTTCAATAACTTCTGTTCATCCAGTCTTATTTTGCACTATCATCGCTTGTAAATTCTGACAGTGCTGCCTGGCACTGCAACAGTATAACTCTGCATCTGCATGCAAGACATGTCACTTGCCGATCACGATTACACAATTGATATTTTGCTTCAATTCTATATGCTGGTTAGTACGGTCAGAAACAAATTTCTGATCCTTACGTTATGACCAAAATCAAGGAGGAGGCATCGCTTTGGGCACAAGCTGGCACTTTAGGCTGCGAGACACCCTGCCAACGACATGGGACGTGCATTAGAACCCTTATGTTTGTAACCCACCTCCTAGGAGGATTGTAACAACTCCTTTTCAATGAATGAGACGCAATGGTCCTTTGCGTTTTCTCGGAATTTTTTTTGTTATGGCCATATTCATAGTGCAAAGCAACCACCTTGGCTTGCTTGTTTATCTTTCTCCCGCTTGCTTTCTGTAGTTTATAATTACCCAGTGTAATACTCGTGCTTCTGTTCATCCTGTCTTATTTTGCACCCTCTCCTGTGCTATTGGACCTGAGATTGTTTTTTGATGTCATCGCCATTGGTGTTACCACCATCGCCTTGCGTAATACGTGTGCATGTTCTTCGTCAGACTTCTGTTCCTTATGCGAAGTAAAAAAAAGGAGGTACGTGAAGTAAAAAAAAGGAGGTGCTAGACATCACTCATGTGGTACTGTTCAAGACGCTATCTTAGCATGGAATTATCCTTCTGCTCTTTTCTGCATGAAGCAGTCAGAACTGAACAGGCTAATACAGTTGGCATCATTCATGGAAAAGAGGTATTTTACTGTTATCCAAAAATATTTCTTGTCTAATCATGAATCAAGTGCCTGTATCTCCTCTTGAATCCTTTGACAGAATGTTGCTTTGTAAAAGGTTGTCCTTCAAGCACCAGAAGGGTGCATTAATTTTATAGAATGTATGGATGTAATCTTACTACTTTCGTGAAATTTATAGAATGGTATGAATGCTTCCCAAGTCGTCTAATCCTTGAAAAAATTAAGCCTGATACTGAAATATTGTTGTAGGGCTGAAGTGCATTGTTTCTCAAGAAGTTGGGCAGCCTATGCCCACCAAGAATTTGAGCAGAATATTGAAACTATCGTACCCAGATACAATCTTGCACGGATACTGGATACAAGCTTGGCATTGATCCTTCACGCTTAGGTAATGGATGATCATCTGTTCATATTCGCGAGTTCCCGTTTCCTAGTTGACTGACCCAAGTTTGTTACTCGAATTCGGCAGATCAATTACAGCCAGTAGTAAATTTTGCAGTTGGCGTTCAGGAGATAGCTCTTCAATCAAGGGAAGCAAATAACATTCTTGGTATGTTGAAGGAGCCATCGAGTCCTGTAGTGAGTTGTTCAAATTTCAGAAGGTCAGCGGGCCATTCCTTCCTCTTTTATTTTCGATTCCTCCACTAGTATCACACGTCAGAAGTGGCAACTACATGTTTAAACAACTCCACTCCCATCTGGAGTCGTTCTTGTACGTTTGGCACTGACTGGTTTGATACGGCATGATCATCCAGGTGTTCCTCCGCGGCAGAATCCACGCCTGCCACCAGTTCGCAGAATATTGGCGTGACCATAGGAGGATGTCCTGGTTCCTTGAGGGCTTTGTGGAGCGACGGTGATGCGGTATGTGGCACCAGAGAGAGCAGGGAGGTGTGCATTTTCATCCAAAGGGAAGTGTGGAAATTTATCGGCTATCGAGCATGCCAAGGTGCGAGGTTATTAGGGATTCGGCCTCTGCGTGGAAAGGAAGGCGTGGCACTATTGGAATTAGGGTGCGAAGTGGCACCTGCATCCATCCGCAAAATCCAAAATCACAGCAAAAGGTGTTATGGAATCACATTGGAATTAAAGCAGGCTTAATGAAAACTTCAGTTCAGCATCCCGCGCAACTTGCCACCTTAACTGCAATGCCTGTGGCCTGATTGATCGAGCATGGCTTCATTATTGTTTTTTTTGCCTGTGTAGAAATTAGTAGAATCATGTTTCTTCATAGAGTATTCAGAACATGTAGAAGCTCGATGGGCGATGATCTCATTCCTCATAGAATCGGAGGTTGTAGTTCTGTACAGTGTTGTGACTATGATTTTGTTCCTTAACGAACGAAATCATAATTTATTGTATAGCATGTGTAAACTGTAAATTGATAGAATTATGTTTCTTCATAAAGTAAATTCGTTCCTCTGAGAATCCGAGGTTGTACTTTTGTCCTTGTGTCCCAAACTCCCAATCAAGATTTTGTTCCACAACCGAACTGACCAAAATTGGTAGACTTGTAGACATCTTCCCAACAGATTTCACAGAACTAATGCTGTTATTTCCTGATTGCGAAACTCATTCACATATTTGCATTGTTCAGATCACTTCATTTCACTTGCAGACATCTTCCCAACAGATTTTTCTTACAAACCCTGGAATAGATAAACTAAGAGTTTTAATGCCTTTTATATTGATGATTGGAAAAATATGAAAAAAATTTAATTCTAATAGGCCGAAGTCATTGCCATACAAATAAGATATCCGTAAAAAAAATGTCAAATAAGAGACTATCATGCCAGGAGCTTTATAATCCAGGAAAAGCCTCTCCAATGAGAGGATTTAGTAACTTCACATTCAAGAAAAGAAGGGGTGGATTTGACGATAAAAGCACAGGATTTACCGTCTGCATAGAAGATGCAGATATTGTCACCACAGCAAGAACTAGAGTACAAGAAAGAAGACAATGTATTCAAAATAATTGAACACCCCAGAACTCAATTTGACGGTCAAAATCAAAATTATACATGATACAATTGTTTTGGCACAAACATGCCTGCTTGCAAGCATCTTACATAGAGCACAGGAAAAAAGATACATGACTTGCACATCCCACTCACATGGCAGTAAAATAAAAAATTATACATGACACAATTGTTTTGATACATAAAACAGAGCTCCAAATCTTTCATGAATCGGCACGAAACTACGGTAAACAGACGCTTCGATAGGGCCCCATCTAAATAATATATACAGAGTTCTATCAACAATTCGCTCAAAAGCACCACTCAATTCAGATCAGGGCTCCTATGGGGGGCATAAATATAATGCACACAACATCAGCTGAGTATCGCGACAATCGTTTCTCTTATTATGGCCGTGACAACAATGAAAATCGACAGACCTAGAAGGTGATGAGGCTGGCGATAACAAGGAAGCCGACCAGGATGAGCAGCGCCTTGAGATACACATCTGCCTGCTGCTGTTGTTGCCCGTGTGGCCCGTGCCTGGGACCGGCGTGGGCGTGTCCTGCATGCCCTCCATGGAAAGCATGCCCGTGGCCATGACCGTGGCCGTATCCATAGGGGAACCCTGCTGGCTGCCCATACGCGGTCGCATCGGGGAACCCATGCACCTGGAAGCTGAGCAGCGGGAACAGACCGCCGAACGCGGCAGAGAATGTGTAATTTCCCCACCTCGCGTTGGCAAGCGGGACGCCGCCGCCTCCGCCCATGAACCACGGGTTCGGGTTCGCGTTGGGGAAGTGGTTGTTAGGATCAGCCTGTGGGGCCGTGGCAGGCCTCTGTCCAGTCGGCCTGTGAGGGATGTCGGCTGCCCCGGGCACATTCTTGGACCTTGGGTCAACGCGGTCTTTGCCGCGGCCATAGAGCGGGACAAGCTTTTCCTCCTCAACGACGGCCTTGCAGACAGGGCACTCGGGGGAGTGCGAGTGGATGTGCAGCCACTTGTATAGGCACGGCCAACAGAAGAGGTGCCCGCAGAGCGTCACGATGGGCTCCTGCGGCAGCTCGAAGCATATGTTGCACTCAAAGCTACCCCCACCGTCACCTGCCACGCTGCTGCTGCTCGTGGACTCCCCAACGTTGGCCGCCATATTGGGCGCTACTCAGAACCACAATGAGCTGCAAATCATGGAAATTGTTACAAACATCGGCAACACAGAGTAGTTATGCTAGGGAATAATGGCGACAACTTGTCAATTGTAGTGTATCTTGTCAGTGAAAATAGCCAGACTTTTGTTTCGCCGCGCTAACGACTATGGATATGCAGGGTAAGACACTAACTTTGCGTGCTCAGACAGGTTCTCAAATGAAATGCCATCACAAATAAGTCTATGTATGAGCAATGATTCTGCGATTTCGGCATTGGATACAATATGGCAGGTCTTCATTTCACCATGAACACTACTATGGGTTCGCAGGGAAGGGTACAAACTTTGTGTGCTCAAATCCGAGGCAAGTAATCCTATGGGTTAGTTGTAAATTTGTTTAGCAGCAATTAGCAACCAGTATTAAAAACTAATGAAGCTCAAACGAAAGCCATTAGTTAAAAGGAGGAACAATAACGCTAAATCTACTGCACACTAAAAAAAATCCCCAACCGCCTGTTTTGGCCACCTAAACGAAGGGAGACAGAGGGCGCCACCGACGAGATCTGAAGCTGAAACAGGGACAGAGCAGCTACCTCGACGAAGCCAAAGCTCTAGAGTACTGCTAAAACAAGCTGGCGCCGGCAGCTCAGGGGAGGCGACACGGCTAGAACAGGGACAGCCAGAAACTCCTCCCGGGCCAAAATCCGACGAAACCGACGGCACAGTGCCACCCACAAGAAACCACCACCAGGAAGAGTAGGCCATAAACCGTGGACGCGCGCCGAGGAATCTACCCTCGCCGGCAGATCGCCTGGCTCGATCCCCCCAATCGGGCGGGGAGGCACGCCCCCGCGATCTGGCCTGAGCTAACGAATCCGAGCTAAGAATCGCGTGGAGGGAGAGGAATCCGGCGGGCGGATCGGGGAGGCTTACCGGCGGCGGCTGGACCGAGGAGACGGCGAGGCGCCAGCTCCCGACGAGAAGCTTCCGGGAAGAAGAAGCAGAGTAAAAAGTCTACTAGTCGCCAGCTGCGAGTTAGCATTAACTTTGATTGGTCAGTCAAGGCGACTCGCACGCGGACCGGCCTGCTTGCTTTCGGCCCGGTCGCTGTTCGTCTGTCTGGGCTTTAAGGTTTATTCGGCCCAATCTCTGACTGGCCAGCACTCCCTCCATTCAGAATTAAGTTCATGGTTTAGTCAAAATAAAAAACTTGTAAAGTTTGATCAGGAATAGAAGAAAAAATATTAAAGTTTATAATATTGAACACATATAGCTTGAAAATATAGTTTGTGAAGATTCGAATATAGATAATTGTAAGGGTACATTGCCCCTATGTGTGGTTTTGGTAATTAATGACAACCCCTATGGACTAATGTTTTCATTGAGTTTATATGAAGGAATATTCCATAGGTACTACTTGTACTCCATATGTTGGATTCAAGTATGGATGCCATGAAGATAAAGATATACCTTGTGTATTGGCATCAAGATCATCGGTTAGAAGATACAATGTTGAGTCGTGCAAGTTCAAGATGAGCATCTCAAGTGGATCACATGCTTGAAGCTTGCCATCCATTTGGTGACATTGGACATATGAAGATGTGCATCAATGGAGCTTTCCCATCATGGTGTATGGGGGAGCATTTGCGAGTCTTCACGAAGCAACGATGATCAAGTAAGGCATTCCGGCTTGTGTAGAGCTTGAAGGGTTATCATCAAGATCAAGCGGGATGCGCAAGGCACAGGTATGAACTTGATAGGTTTTCCTTTTACCGGTCTCAAGGTGGTTGATGGGAGACCGGATTATAGGATAGATAGCCGCACTATTAAGAGGGGCTTTCGGTTGGGTAACTTGATCACATCATCTTAGGGAGCTCAATCCTTTGCATACTTTGCATATCCGTATTGCTTCTTGGTGTTTCTCTGTGTGAGGTTCTTGAGCTTGTTGCTAGCTTTACAACAAGCCCAAGTTCATCGAAAACGGAATCCGCATGCATCTTCTATTGCGTTTTCGAGGTTGGGTGATTTTACCTAGGTTATTCATGATATAAGGTTCTACCTTTTATATTCATGATAAAATCCCCTCCTATAGATTCTTGTGTTTTCACTTTCCATAGGATAGCATTTGTTGTTATCTTCCAAACAAAACTGGTTTCATTCGAATCGGGGTTCGGGAGCAAAAGTTATTAAAGAAAGAGTAAAAGAAGAAAAAGAAAAGAAAAAGGAAAAAGGGGGGAGGCTGCCGGTTGGGCGCCCGGCCTGCCGGGCCAGACACCGGCCCACCCGGTTGGCGACCGGTCAGCCGGGCCGCACGCCGGCCCACCCGGTCTGCCGACCGGCTTGCCGCCTCACCCGGCCCAGCTCCCGGCGCCCGCCGGCCCGCTCGGCTCTCCGCCCGGCCGACCGGCCTCCTGGCCGGGCCGGGCCGTCTCCGCCTCTCTCGCGCGGCCCGCTGCCTGGCGCGCCCTGGGCGCCCCTGCGCTACACGCCGCCCCTGCTGGGCCTGCTCCAGCCCCGTCCGGCCTGTGGCTCGGTCCAGCCGGACTGGTGACCGGCCTGGTCGGCTCCAGGTCCGGTTGGCCGGCCGTTTCGACCGGCTGGGCCGTTTTTCATGTGCATTTTTCTGTGCTTTTTTCCCCCAACGGTTATTTTGCCCCCTTTGCTATAAATAGCTCTTCTTCCACCTAGAGCAAGAGAGTTCTTCCTATTCTCTCACCTCCATTGTTGCTATTTGAAGAACTTGCTCTCCCCTTGATTCCTCCAACCATTCTTGCTCATATTTGAGGATTTGAGAGAGGAGATCTAGATCTACACTTCCACCAAACCATTTCTTCTCTAAGTGAGGGAATCTCTTGGGATCTAGATCTTGGAGTCTTTGGTTGACTTTCCCCCTTGTTCTTCCTCTCCAATCTCATCCTAGCATTCGTTGCTTTGGTGGGATTTGAGTGTGAAGGACTTGAACACCTCCGGTGTTCTTGCTTTGCATCATTGCATAGTGTTGAGCTCTCCACCACGATTTGTTCGAGTGAGAGACCGTGAGCTTGTTACTCTTGGAGGGTGACCTCCTAGTTGGCTTGGTTGGTGTCCGGTGATCTCTTCGTGAAGATTGTGAAGGGGCCCGGGCTTCTCCTTCGTGGAGCTTGTGAAGTGGTTGTGGAGCTTGCCATCTCCGGAGCGGAGGAAAAGCTAACCATAAGGAAAGGGCCATTATCCTTCGTGGGTGTGGTTCGGAGAATAGGGTGAGCCTTCGTGGCGCGGGGAATCCTTCGTGGGACCTCCACTCCTCCAAACGTGACGTACCTTGTTGCAAAGCAAGGGAACACGGGAATACATCCTCGTCTCTGCGTGCCTCGGTTATTTCTATACCCGAGCTCTCTTTCCTTGTGATAGCCATCGTGCTTGAAGTTCATATATCTTGCTATCACTTGTGCTACATATGTCTTGTGCCTATCTTGCTTAGCTCTAGTTGCTATTGTTACACTTAGTTGAGCTTAGCATATTTAGGGTTTGTGCTTGTAAACTAAACATTAGTTTAATTCTGCATTCTTACAAGACAAATCCGCAAGAGCTTGTAATTGCCTATTCACCCCCCTCTAGGCGACATCTCGATCTTTCAATTGGTATCGAGCAAGGTCTCTCCTTGTTTAAGGCTTCACCGCCTTGAGAGTAAAGATGTCGGCTAGTAACTTAGTGCACAATGACACAATTATCTTTGTTGGCACAAATTATCTTTTGTGGCGAAATTGCTTGCTTTGCAAACTTCGGACCTTGTGTCCAAACATTGAGCAATTTCTAGATGTAGGTTTTTCTCCTCCGATGGACCCTCAAAATCTATCTTTAGAGGATGAGAAAAACTTACATCTTGAAGCTCAAGTATCTAATGAGCTTGTATTCTCTTTGAGACCAGATTTTCATAGGTTCTTGATATATATAAAGCGAAAATCGTCTCATGAGATGTGGATCAAGCTTAAGGAAATGTTTGGTGGATCCACTTCTCATTTGGTTGGTGGTGACTCCGAGGAGCTCTCTTTCCCTCCACATCATGAAGAGCTCCAAGTTGCTTCCACCTCCGGCCGTGATGAGTTCTCATCTTCTTCCACTTCACCAACGTGTAGCAAGACACGAGGTAATGATATGGTGAGTGGTGAGGAAAATTGCAATGATGATATTGTGCTCAATAGTGATGATTCTTCATCTCTATCCCATTGCAACGCTTCCTCTTTGGACTTAAACACATCTAGCATTGAAAATAATCTACATGCTTGTGTTGATAGTCCTCGCATATCATGTGTAAATTGCTCACATAAATCCCATGATGATATGCTTGCCTTGTCTTGCTCCCATAATCAAAATGCTTATATCTCCTCTAGTTGTTTGACTAACAATGTAGAGGAAACCGAACACTCTATGGATCAAGACATGTTTTCAAATAAGGATTCAAGAATTTCTTCATCTTCATCCTCCGGTATGCACATGTGCCTTATGGCAAATGGATCAAAGGTATCTCCTACTTTGACTCCTAACACTTCCTCTAATGATGAGAGTGATGATGATGATAATGATGAAGAATATAATATCTTGGTGCATAATATGGCAATGGTATATGCTTCTCTTCATGGTAATAAAGAAGCTCGTGCTAATCTCGAACACTCTATGGATACCTTGAGTAAATATAGGGAAACCATAGTGGAGTTGGAGTCCCATGTTGAAAATGGGGAAATGAGATTCACTCTCCTCAAGCATGAGCTAAAAGATGAGAAGCATACTAATTTTATGCTCACACAAAAATTTGAATCCTATATGCATGAAAATGAGAAAACTATTGTTGATGCGTGTGCTACTAACTCTAATTCTTGTGAAGCATCTACCTTAGAGGAGAATGTTGAGCTAAGGGCTCAACTAGAGTTGCTAACTAGCAATTATAGGGAATTGGAAGAAAGTCATAAAAAGCTCTCAAGCTCTCATGATGATCTTCTAATTTCCTATGATGGGCTAAAGTTAGCTCATGAGGCAAGTATCACTAAGGTAACATCTTGTGAGCCTCATGTGGACATTAGCACAATCTCTACTACAAATGCTATATTGCCATGTGCTAGTCCTTGTAATCCATCTAGTCAAACTAGTGATACACCTTGTGTTGGATTACTTGCCTTGCCTTGTTGCTCTAACAATGAAGCTTCTACTTTCTCTAGTACTTGTATTTCTACTAACCATGTAGAGGAAATAAAAGAGCTCGAGGCCCAAGTCCTTTCTTTGAAGAAAGACTTGGAAGAGCGTCATGAAGGGAAATCCACACTTGACAAAATGCTAAGTGTGCAACAATCCCCCAATGACAAGAGTGGACTTGGATTCAACTCCAATAACAAGAACAAGTGCAAGAGCAAGAGCAACAAGAAGAAGGGCCAAGACAAAGTCAAGGATCCGGCCAAGTTGGTTTGCTTCAAGTGCAAGGTTGAAGGGCATCATGTTAGATCATGCCCATTGAAGAAGAAGAAGCACTTGAGTGAGAAACAACAAGGGAAACGGCCACAAGGTCAAGGTCAAGCTCATGCTCGACCTCAAGTTGAAGATAGGCCACTTCCCAAGAAGAATCAAGATATTGTTCCCCAAGAGAAGAAATCAATTAAGAAGAGAAAGGGGAACACTTGCTACTTATGCCGTGTGAAGGGGCACTTTGCTTCTTCATGTTTAAGTGGTACCTTATCCAACCCTATCATTGTTGATAATGATTATTCTCTTGGTAAGGATAAGGATGGCAATGTGTTTGCCAAATTTGTTGGAACTCAAAGTGGCTTCAAGAAAAGAACCATTTGGGTTGCCAAGCCTATTGTGACTAATCTCTTAGGACCCAACTTGGTTGGGGACCAACAAGCTCAAACGTGATCAATAGGTACATATGGAGGTCATTGGAGACTTGGCTAATTCATGAAGAATTAAGGGATCTTCATATATTATTTTGACCAAGCCAAGTCGTATGGATCATTATCTATATCTTATATCCAATGTTCCTCCTTGCGGTAACTTATACTTAATCTCTTCATATTCATTGTAAGTTACTTGCCCCTTTGCATGTTTGGTTTTGTATCAAATATGTGTTTGTATGTGTTGAGTCTTACTTGCCTATCTTGTGTATTCAAGTATGTTTGTTTGACTCATCATATACTTGTGTATTGTTGTGAGCCTAATGCATCTTGATGACATCTTATTTGGCTCTCTTTGAGTGATTAATGGAACATCCCATTTTGGGGGAGTGATATGCATTGTGCATCTCTCTTTCTTTAAAATATGTGTATGTGGGTACCACCACTTAGTATTGATATTGCAAGATTATCTAGTCACTATGTGGTGTGTCATACTCATGAGAAATTCAAATTCTAAATGTCCATTAATCATCTCTAGTTGAATTTTAGGTGCCTCTTGTTTAGAAGAAATGTTTTATCACATTATGGGGGAGTAATATGTTTTGTACATATCACAAGCCTAAGAAAATGTGAACATATAAGGTTATGCCACTTGGAGTTGATACACGTAATTATCTTGATCCTAGGTGGCATATTTGCTCAAACAAGCTCCATTTCTATTGAAAAACTTTTATTAGCTCATCTTATGGATTCTTGTTTGATTAAGAAATTCTTGGTACGGTTTTCCTCAAATACATATCTCTATATCTTATTTGGGACACCGTTTGCTTCAAGTTATTCTAATCATTGCCGTGCGTGATTGTTTGACTAATTGAAGCTATCAAGAATCTTAATCCGTGCATAGTGCTTAATTCTATATACTTATCCTATGCCTTTTATTGTGAAGTTGATCCTTACTATCATTGTAAATTCACCACCGGAAATTATTTCCAATATACTCATTGTCTTTGACAATTGATAACCTTGTATGTGGTTGAATTCATGGATCATCTTCACCTTGGATTGCTTCTTATTTACTTATTTTATTTCCAAGAAATCTTTGTTGCTCCCACGTGTCTTCTTTGTCCCTTTGAAAAATCTTTTGATAAATTCTCTTGATTCATATCAAGTGTTTATTTTGGAAGACAAACCTTTTCCTTACGGTCCATTGTGCCATTGTGAAAAGTGTAGAGGGTTTGGTTTATTTGTTTGAACCTTGCTCTTTTTGGGAGTTTGCTATCTCATTCCTTCTTACATGATTTATTTGCTTGAATGAGATAAATCTTTGAGCATGCTTGCTTTATTTCATCCTTTATGCTCAATGGTTTCTTCTTAGTTCATTTGTTGAACTTTGTTGAACAAATCTTTTTGATTTGCTTCTTAGATATAATTTGGACAACAAATTTGTTTGTGACACCTCTATGCCTTATTTAATTCTTTTGGTGTTTTGTCCAAAGTATATCTTTCTTGGATCTTTAAAAGTTTTGGTGCATGCTTATATGTAATTTGTTTATACTTGTAGCATGCTTGCTTTCTTTTGATCCATTATGTAGGATATACTCCATCAAATCCTAAATGGGTAAGATGTGCATGAAATGCAAATTTCATTTAAATATGCACATGTTTTTATGGAGTGTGTCCTATATATTGTGGTTAGTCTAACCATTTTGGACCCAATGAGTTTGGGGACCAAGATGTACTTGAATGATGTTTTAGGTACATTGGAGATGCAATGGAGGCTCGTCTCATCTATAAGGAAGGTGTTGTCACCATATGAGAATTGGAGTCAAGTTAGGATGATCGATGAACTCTTATCTACTACATCAAGCCATTGCTATCTCGGTAACAAGTATCTTATTCATGCATTCTCATATAGCATCCAACCTCTTGTAGGTTGTATCTTGGCATGAAATTATTTATTTCGAAAATATTGCGGTTCTTGAAAAACCCTTTTAAAATAAAACCTCTTATTGAACATTTGAGTAATTTGAGAAGATGCATATGATAGGTTATATATATATATATCATATTTTATGACTCACCTATCACAAATATGCCCTCTAGCAATTTATTGCATATCAATTCCTCAAAGAGCTCTTGTGTGCAATATTGATGAATTTGGGAAATAAATCCGTATTTGAGATACTTGTTGCCTTTCTCAAAACATTCCAACTAGCCTTACTTCCCTTATTGTTAGTTGTGATGTTTTTGAGATTGTATTTGGTTGAAGTTCATTTATATACCATAAGTGAAAAGTGGAGCCATAGGCTATATATGCTTTTAAGTAAACATCCTTTGGTATATTTTATGACTTCATTTTGGATATCTAGTCCTATTTATTTTGTTAACCTCTTGTGTGTGCATGTTTCTTTATGGGTCATTTTGTCCACTTTAGAAACTTATATACATAAGAGCGTTAATCCATCACCTTGATATCTTTGTTCTTTGCCAACCATCTTTTATCCTTTGTTTCTTAGTGGTGTTGGTAAAGGAGATTTATGAGTGCTTGGTTTATTTGTTTTCCTTCTTGCACTCATATCTCATAATTGTTGGACTAAAGTTGTTCTTGATAAGGATATTCTCTTTATCCTAGTTGCGTTCTAAATGATATATAGGGAGTGAGGATTCCATGTTTATGCATATTGTATTCAAATGCAAACATTATAAATTATGCACGAACCTTGGGGAGCTTCCTTATTTTTATTTAGAGCACTATATCTCTCTTATCATGATATCTTTGTTCGTCCAATTGGATCTTTGATTGCTTGCTTTATTTGTTAAAGCTTCCTTCATCATGTTATCCTTGTGCAATCTTTGTTCCTCAATATAGTTTGACTTCCTTCAAGTATTCATCATTGGATATGTGCATTTGATTCCACTCAAATTATGAGAAGTGCACACCTTGGGGAGGAACTCACATTATATTGGCTTTCTAAATTTTTCACCCATTTTGACAATCGATGCCAATGGGGAGAAGTTTAGAGGGTTTAAGGGAATGGTTTTATACTTAAGTTTGGTTTGTGCTTAAGTGTTTTGCCTCTCATGCATTCCATATTTATATGTCTTGCATGGTTGTATATATATAGTGGAAATTGTCCCAAAGGTTAATCTTGACAATGTATGCAATGAATTCATGTTCATCACACGTGCATACATTGTGGGGGAGTTTGCTCTATATATATTGGTTCTACTCACATCCCTTGCATTAGTTGTAGTTGTGTGAGTAGAGCCGGTTTTGATATGGCCTAGTAGCTTTGTGTTACTTGACCATATCAAATACAACTTCTTGTATACAACTTATTCTCGGATAGGTTGCGTACTTGTCACTAATATTCATTATATAAACCCTCTTATTGTGGTTGTCATCAATTACCAAAATGGGGGAGATTGTAAGGGTACATTGCCCCTATGTGTGGTTTTGGTAATTAATGACAACCCCTATGGACTAATGTTTTCATTGAGTTTATATGAAGGAATATTCCATAGGTACTACTTGTACTCCATATGTTGGATTCAAGTATGGATGCCATGAAGATAAAGATATACCTTGTGTATTGGCATCAAGATCATCGGTTAGAAGATACAATGTTGAGTCGTGCAAGTTCAAGATGAGCATCTCAAGTGGATCACATGCTTGAAGCTTGCCATCCATTTGGTGACATTGGACATATGAAGATGTGCATCAATGGAGCTTTCCCATCATGGTGTATGGGGGAGCATTTGCGAGTCTTCACGAAGCAACGATGATCAAGTAAGGCATTCCGGCTTGTGTAGAGCTTGAAGGGTTATCATCAAGATCAAGCGGGATGCGCAAGGCACAGGTATGAACTTGATAGGTTTTCCTTTTACCGGTCTCAAGGTGGTTGATGGGAGACCGGATTATAGGATAGATAGCCGCACTATTAAGAGGGGCTTTCGGTTGGGTAACTTGATCAAATCGTCTTAGGGAGCTCAATCCTTTGCATACTTTGCATATCCGTATTGCTTCTTGGTGTTTCTCTGTGTGAGGTTCTTGAGCTTGTTGCTAGCTTTACAACAAGCCCAAGTTCATCGAAAACGGAATCCGCATGCATCTTCTATTGCGTTTTCGAGGTTGGGTGATTTTACCGGTTATTCATGATATAAGGTTTACCTTTTATATTCATGATAAAATCCCCTCCTATAGATTCTTGTGTTTTCACTTTCCATAGGATAGCATTTGTTGTTATCTTCCAAACAAAACTGGTTTCATTCGAATCGGGGTTCGGGAGCAAAAGTTATTAAAGAAAGAGTAAAAGAAGAAAAAGAAAAGAAAAAGGAAAAATGGGGGAGGCTGCCGGTTGGGCGCCCGGCCTGCCGGGCCAGACACCGACCCACCCGGTTGGCGACCGGTCAGCCGGGCCGCACGCCGGCCCACCCGGTCTGCCGACCGGCTTGCCGCCTCACCCGGCCCAGCTCCCGGCGCCCGCCGGCCCGCTCGGCTCTCCGCCCGGCCGAGCCGGCCTCCTGGCCGGGCCGGGCCGTCTCCGCCTCTCTCGCGCGGCCCGCCGCTCGGCGCGCCACGGGCGCCCTGCGCTACACGCCGCCCTCGCTGGGCCTGCTCCCGCCCCGTCCGGCCTGTGGCTCGGTCCGGTCGGGACTGGTGACCGGCCTGGTCGGCTCCGAGTCCGGTTGGCCGGCCGTTTCGGCCAGGCCGGGCCGTTTTCATGTGCATTTTTCTGTGCTTTTTTCCCCCAACGGTTATTTTGCCCCCTTTGCTATAAATAGCTCTTCTTCCACCTAGAGCAAGAGAGTTCTTCCTATTCTCTCACCTCCATTGTTGCTATTTGAAGAACTTGCTCTCCCCCTTGATTCCTCCAACCATTCTTGCTCATATTTGAGGATTTGAGAGAGGAGATCTAGATCTACACTTCCACCAAACCATTTCTTCTCTAAGTGAGGGAATCTCTTGGGATCTAGATCTTGGAGTCTTTGGTTGACTTTCCCCCTTGTTCTTCCTCTCCAATCTCATCCTAGCATTCGTTGCTTTGGTGGGATTTGAGTGTGAAGGACTTGAACACCTCCGGTGTTCTTGCTTTGCATCATTGCATAGTGTTGAGCTCTCCACCACGATTTGTTCGAGTGAGAGACCGTGAGCTTGTTACTCTTGGAGGGTGACCTCCTAGTTGGCTTGGTTGGTGTCCCGGTGATCTCTTCGTGAAGATTGTGAAGGGGCCGGGCTTCTCCTTCGTGGAGCTTGTGAAGTGGTTGTGGAGCTTGCCATCTCCGGAGCGGAGGAAAAGCTAACCATAAGGAAAGGGCCATTATCCTTCGTGGGTGTGGTTCGGAGAATAGGGTGAGCCTTCGTGGCGCGGGGAATCCTTCGTGGGACCTCCACTCCTCCAAACGTGACGTACCTTGTTGCAAAGCAAGGGAACACGGGAATACATCCTCGTCTCCGCGTGCCTCGGTTATTTCTATACCCGAGCTCTCTTTCCTTGTGATAGCCATCGTGCTTGAAGTTCATATATCTTGCTATCACTTGTGCTACATATGTCTTGTGCCTATCTTGCTTAGCTCTAGTTGCTATTGTTACACTTAGTTGAGCTTAGCATATTTAGGGTTTGTGCTTGTAAACTAAACATTAGTTTAATTCCGCATTCTTACAAGACAAATCCGCAAGAGTTTGTAATTGCCTATTCACCCCCCCCCCCTCTAGGCGACATCTCGATCTTTCAATAATTTTTCCGGTAGCAATGCGGCAACACGAAAGGTCTAAACCCTTCTGAATTCTTCCGCTACAACCTCATGGCGCGGTCGAACTAATCAAAGAAAATGCAATGGACTATCAGATCGTGGTTGAAAGAGGCGCTGAACTGGTGGTAGAAAGAGGCGTACCAAACCGCCGGCGTTTGCGTCGATATCCCCTCTGTTCCCGAGCTCGGAACGGAATCCATGGAACATGTTCACCGACACCTAAATGATGGCCCAGCGCGTCGACGTTGCCTTTTGGATCATCTTCATTGGTATCGTGCGGTAATCCTTGTCGAGGAACTTCCCTCGTTGAACTCTGCCTAAATCTCGCCTAGTACTTCCCATACTTTTGGTTGGCGCCGATGACCGAGTCGAGGCTCACTGTCGCCCATGAGTCGTAGAGGCACTGATCTTCCAGAACCTTTCACTTGGGGCCTCGTGAGCCTGAGGCCGCCTTCTTCTTGTTGTTCTTCCTCACGTCGGCCACGTCAACCTCGACGAGATCCTCTTCATCCTTCAAGGCATCCTCCTCCTCGTCTTCTTCGTCGCTATCCTCCTCCCTATTCTCCACGTCCTCCTCCTCGTGCGTTGCCTCCTCCTCCCCTAACGGAGCACCAGAGCCCTCGAATTGGAGCGGACCCCTGCGGCTAGTGAAGGCAACGTCGTCCGCACAGTGGCCTTGCTGGCGCTGCTGCACGTTGTATGTCGGGCAGAACACGGCGTTCGGGTTAAAGCCACTGTGCGCCATAGCATCCTCATACCGCGGCGACAAGCGCAATGTCAGTAATCCGGGCGTCACCGTTGCGACCTCGCTGAAGAAACCGGGTGTCGACGGGGATGCCACTCCCGGAGCGCTCGTCAAACAACTCCATGGGTTCACGACGGTCGCAGTGGCACACACGGCCAGCACGACCTTCTTCTGCGGAAGCGACGTCGCTGTCTTCCTTGCTTGCTGTACCACCCATTGCTCCCTCCGCTCCGCCGTCGACAACTTGCGCTGCATGTAGTCTTCCTACCATCGTTCTTCGGTCCACTCCTCCGGCTTCACCTTCGCCGCTGGCCCCTTCTTCGCTGCCTCCTTGCCCGGTGCCTTGGTGGTCGATTTCTTGGCCAGTTTTTTTGGGACTGTCGGCGCCGTGGCTGGGAGAGAGTAGCGGCGGCGGGAGGGAGAGAGTATCGGCCGCGGGAGGGAGAAATGAATTGGCGAGAGAGGGTGAAATTTTTTGACAGGGGTAGAGAAATGTGTGGCTCATGACGGAAAGTGGCGGGATGGGCGGGTGCTGTGCCGGGAGACTAATTAAATTTCAATGTGTCACTGACGCGTTGGACCTGCCAGTCACGACTCGTTTTCTCGCTCTGTCTGGCGCCCGAACCGTCCTCTATGTAGGGGGAACAATCTCGAAACGTCAGACAACATATTAGACCGCGCCAGCGGAAAGGACTTTTGAGGCGCTCGACTAGGACCGTTAAATGTCCAGCGCGTACAAAAATGTTTAAGAATTTTTTTAGGAACCCGAGTGGAGATCCTCTTCTTGTACCGTGTTCAGGCCGGCCCATGGATCGAGCCGCCGGTATGGAGAGAACACGCGCGTCTAATTGGAGGCCCACGAGTTCGTATTCCTTTCGTATTCACCCAAAAATTTGGTGAATGTCTGCTGCTGCTGTGGGGCCCGTCACACCTCGTGAAACGTGACCAATTTAAGCTGACAGTCCGCCCGCAGCAGGGATCCTCCTATTTTCGGACAGCCCTACCGCCGCCGCCGCCGCCGCGCTCGCCTCGCTGCTCGGCCGGTTGCCTACACCATTTCGGTCTTCTTCACGCGCGGCACTCTCCCCTCGCGGAAATGGACCTCGGCGTCGCCTCCCCCTGCTGCGGCGATCCGCGCCGCTCCGCCGCCGCGGACCTCGCTGTCACCGTCGCCGCCGCCGCCGCCTCCGTCCCCCCTGTCGCTTCAGGTACGTAGCTGCTTCCTTCCAACGTAGCGATGCGTCGGAGGCGTTTTACAGAATATTAGAGAGCGGTTCTTTCTGAATTCTGATCGTCTGATGAGTGATGAACTCTTATGCTTTATCACTGTCACGCCACTGGGATCTGCTACTAATGAACAGTCCTCCTTTCCTGTTGCCGCAGATGCCTCTACCCCGACTCTTCATCACGAGGCCCATGCCACAAACGGATGCCAAGCTTCTCTAGCGGCTAAACACATGTACGCAAATATAAACCGTGAGCTAAAAAAAAATAACTGTATATGTCACCGCGCGCGATTGTAATCGACTAAATTCTTCAGATTATCCAACTTTTATTGCCAGTCATGACTCTGAACTTTGTTCTGATGGCAATGGTTCTTTCCAGGGAAACACCTGAGATGGCCGACTTGGACTGGGAAAACCTTGGCTTTACCCTAGTTGACACAGACTTTATGTACATGGCGAAATGTGGGCCGGATGGGAACTTCTCCAAAGGGGAAATGCTGCCGTTTGGACCTATAGCGCTAAGTCCTTCTGCTGGAGTCTTAAACTATGGACAGGTACGTCTGCGAGTGTGTACGTGTGGACTGCTTGTAGCAATGATAACCTCTAAATTATATATCGGGTGCGCTTAAACAATGGCTAAATTTTGGCATGCAGGGATTGTTTGAGGGCCTGAAAGCATATAGGAAAACCGACGGTTCCATCCTGTTATTCCGTCCAGATGAGAATGCGAGAAGGATGGTAATTGGCGCGGATAGGATGTGCATGCCTGCACCAACTGTTGAGCAATTCATGGATGCCGTGAAACAGACCGTTTTGGCAAATAAAAGATGGGTGAGCACTTTCTATCCACTAATCCTTGTTGTGTTCATGGGTTCCCAACTTCTTTCTTACGTCATGTTCTTTGTTTACTAGGTGCCTCCTACTGGTAAAGGTTCCCTGTATATTAGGCCGCTGCTGATCGGAAGCGGGGCTATTCTTGGTGTTGCACCTGCTCCTGAGTTCACATTTGTCATTTATGTCTCCCCTGTTGGGAATTATTTCAAGGTTTGAACTGAGCCTTTATCTTTTGCTCTACAATATTACTTAGGCATTCCTTTTAAAATAGAAAACTCAGGCCTGTGCAAAATCATCACAAGTAGCGTTCTTGCCTTCTCAGTAAGATAAGTATACATGACTGGTAATTGTGCCACAAGTACGTTTGCATTAGTACAAGCTCATCATCGGTGATGTAGTATCTAGAATAGTTTTCTCTTTCAAATTAAGGCTACCCTAGATGTTGATTACATTTGTTAACTTTATTCTACAGGAGGGTTTAGCTCCTATTAAGTTGATTATCGAAGATAACTTTCACCGTGCCGCCCCTGGTGGAACTGGAGGCGTGAAAACCATTGGAAACTATGCCTCGGTAACTTTTACATCAACATATCTGAAATCTAGTGTTATCATATATCCATCTTGCAACTTCTTGGCTGCCCATCATTTTCTTAGACCTTGCTTGCTGCATTTTTATTTTACCTATGCTCAAAACTTTATACGGGATTGCAAATGACGAAATGTATAACCACAATAAATAATAACAATTGGTCAATATCCTTGAAATAAATGACTAAATTCTCAAAGCAGGTATATAAACACAAAATAAATAAATGATTAAACGTACAACATGATAACATTGCTCCTTTCATATTAGCTGCTCTTAGTGATTCGCTGGAGTCTATTTCAAATTAATTATCCAAGGAACTTAAAATTTACACCCTTTTTCTATCGTTTATGATGCTAGATGTCGGATATTTATGTGAAATACTATTTTATATGGTGCTAATTATTCATCTCACCCATTTATTTTTGCTTTCTCATTATAACTTATTGGAAAAGTATGTTGGTTATTTTAACGTGAAATTGAAATCAATGAATCTGTCATGGTTTCTTAAGTGTACCTCGAAGATAACTAGGGTCCTCGTGGTTTTATTTCTGATTCTGAAACTGTGGTTACTTAATTGTGACACTTGTCATCACCATGTAGGTGTTGAAAGCGCAGACAACTGCAAAGGAGAAAGGATATTCTGATGTCCTCTATTTGGACGCCGTCCACAATAAATATCTGGAAGAAGCTTCTGCAAGCAATATTTTTGTTGTGAAAGTATGATCCTTGTCTTTTCCGTAAATATGTTTTAGTGTCTGCACTTCTTCAGTTAGAAATAGTTTTTGTAATCAAAACCTATGAGGATGATCCACCAACAGATCGCACCATTTGGTCAATATCCTAGTTATACACAACCTGCCCCCTCTTCTCTAAAGTAATCAAGTCAAATAACAATGCTAAGCTAGCAGGTCTTGGTTCAGTAGCACACGAAATTGCAGCATTTGTCATCCCCATCAGACCTATCATTTTCTGAGTTCCGAGGAGGGAAGTGGCATGAATATTCCTTTAGGATGTGAACCTAACCGATCTCTCAAAAAGGCTGTTAACACAATTAGGCTCTTCTAGTTTGTTTCTCATCTTGTTTCTCAAAAAGGTTGTTAACACAATATTACTTTTGTGGAGGATGAATACTCTTTCTAATTCACTTGTACCTGACTTTGCGCTTGTATAACGTCTAATTTTTTTCGAGGAGTTTTTTTCCGCAAAGTTAAGGACACTGCAGAAATATTATTTACAAGTGGCACGACCTCTTGCACCAGGGCAATACTATTTCTACTCCAGCAATAGAAGGAACTATACTGCCTGGTATAACAAGGAAAAGTATTATCGAAGTTGCAGAGAGCAAAGGCTATAAGGTAGATTTTTCATCCTTTTCATGGCATCCAATTTCCAAGGAATCGGGCCTTGAACTGTACATTTTTGTCGTAAAGGGTAGTTGGTCGTGATTATGACGGGCACACCTTCAACACTGCAATGCTTTGGCATGGTCAGCACTAGCAGTCTAGCAGGATCCATGGAGCAGGCTCAACTTCATTAAGTTCTTTAACTAGCTAGATCCTACTTTCTGCTCCATCAGCTGAGCCTTGAAGAGTTATCGTTAGCTCATCATAGGGTCATTTATCAGATGATGAAAACCACTAACAATTAACTGTTGATAAAAAGTAGTATATGCTTCTTCTTATTCGATATGGTGTTAACTAACACAATCAACTTCTTTTAAGGTGGAGGAACGCCGCGTGTCAGTAGATGAATTGCTTGTTGCTGATGAAGTTTTCTGCACCGGAACAGCTGTTGTGGTTTCACCTGTGGGGAGCATCACGTATCAGGGGAAAAGGTGCAACACTGTCCAGTTTTGTGGCCTTCAGAATTCGGTTATTTGAGCACTGATGAATATGCCACGTACTACTCCTATATCTCAGACCTCATGCATTTTTCTGCTTTTCAGGGTAGAATACGACGGCAACCATGGAGTCGGTGTCGTGTCACAGCAGCTATACACCTCCCTGACGGGCATCCAGATGGGTCTTTTAGAGGACCGGATGGGCTGGACCGTGCAACTGAACTAGTTGGGACCCTGATCTTCTCTCAGACAGGTTCCCAGAATACTGCTGTGCACCATAGATGGATCAAACTCTTCGACTGCTAGTGAACTCGTGTTTAGTGTTTGACTGCAAAATGCTCAGTGTAACTCATCAATTAGTCACAGATTTGCTGAACACAGCACAAGATACCGTGTTTATCCTCTTTTTTCAGAAAATAAGCGTTAGAAGGATGTACCAAGTGATGCAAAACTGAAATATATATATTGTGATGTAGTTGACATTGGAGGAGTGGGAATAAAGTCTTTGTTTGATGCAGTGTATTTTGTGTTCGTGATGCTGATTACAGCGTTGTTTTACTATCTTGTATAACGAGTGCAGCTTGAGTGTGCTGCTGCGTATCGATAGCGGTTCAATTAAAAATAAAAATGAGTGCCGACACCAAACAAACATACTACCCAACTACAGTCTTGCGCGGAGATTGCATACAAGCTATGGTTTCACTGGTATTGATCCTTCACATATTCTGACCACGGACGGAGCTTCTGCATAGTGTCAGCTGACACCAGTGATACTTAGCAAATCCTTCACTAATCACTACGATTAACTATTCATTTGCACAAGCTGAACCTGATTCTGACCCAAGTTCATTTATTGGATTCTGCAGTCCCAGTAGTGAATTTCGCAGTTGATTCAGAACATAGCTCTTGCATCCAAGCACATAAACAGAAGTGAAGTAATTGTCTTGACCTGCTGAATTGCTTTGTAGCGCCACATTCCTGAGGCACCTGATATATCAGGTGCGTAACAGAGGAGCTATTTTACAGGATAAAAATAACGTAGGCTTCCTTCTGTCTTGAAATGATTTGAGTTACACCTGCACAAATGCTTAGTAAGTTATTTGAACCTTGGAAAAAATAGGCCTGGTACTAAGTTAGTCTATTAGGAGTAGTGCAGCATTTCTGAAGCAGTGAGGATTATTTCCGAAGCAAGAATATTTTTGACATGGTATTTTCTTGTCGCTGAAATGGAGGCATGAATCATGGAATTATCCTTCTGCTCTTTTGTTTGCAAGGAGCAGCAGAACTGAACATGCAGTATAGTTGGCATCATTAACAACTAAGAGGAGGTATTTTACTCTTATCCAAAAAAATATTTTCTTTTTCATGAATCAAATGTCTTTATTTCCTCTTGAATCCTTATGCAGAATGTTGCTTTGTAAGGCAACGAATTAGTTGGCATTTGAGTTTCCTTCTGCCTTGTTAAATGTTCATATTCTGACTCAAGTTCATTTATTGGATTCTGCGGAACTATTGCAGTCCCAGTACAGTTGATTCAGGACTAGTGAATTTCACAGTTGATTCAGGACATAGCTCTTGTATCCAAACAAATAAACAGAGATTAAGCAATTGTCATGACACGCTGAAAGGTCAGTAGGTCACACTCTGTTCTCACTTTTCCGTTGTCCCTACTAATGCTCAAAGTCAAAGGTATCGTGCATGAAACATTGTAAGATCTGAATTACTCGAATCTGTTGTCGTGAGGATGTTGCTTTGTAAGGGCAACATTCCTCAAGCACCTACTGTCGTCTTGAAATGCTTACTAAGTTATTTGAACCTTGGAAAACATAGGCTTGATACTGAGTTACCTCTATTCTTATAGGACTCAATTGCTTCGTTTCTGTTCACTGTTTTGGCCAGCCCCCAGGTTATGCTGGGGCAGGGCATGAAAAGCATTGTGTCCAGATTGCAACTGCATATGGTACAATCTTAGGTTTCACTGGCATTGATCCTTCACTGTGAGGTAATGGGAGATTGGCCATGCATATACGCGAGGTCCCTTTTCCTCGCTGACCATTCTCTAACCCAAGCTCATTGCTCGATTGATCCTTCACTGAGGTAATTGGCGATTGACCAAGTACAGCCCATCGTTGAATTTTAGAGTTGGCGCTCAGGACACGGCTCTTCAATACAAACGACTTGTTCAAATTTCAAATGTCAGCAGGCCATTCCTCCCTCTCTTCTTTCGATTCCCTACTAAAGCTCAGTGTCAAACGTCAGGAGTGATAGCTCTTGTGTGTTCGGCATCTGCGGCATAATCCTCACCCGCGTGATTGCAGCAGGATGGCCTTTCTTCCTTGAGAGGGCTTTGTGGAGCGACAGTGCTGCAGAGCACCGAGCGACAGAGAAAGGAGAAGTACAATTTCTTTTCGCAAACCAAAGGGTGCGAGGCTATTGGGATTCATACTCTAGTTGGAAACAAAAGTGCGGCGCCATCGCTATGCCTATGGCCTGATCGTTCCACTACCACTTCAGACATTTTGTTTCGCCTGTGTAAATTGGTAGAAAGTGTGTTTCTTATTAGAGAAATTCGTTCCGTGTCAGAACATAGAAACGTGATGGGTGACGAAACACGGCACTCGATGGCGAGGCATGATCACATAAGGAGGTGATGAGCAGGCCAGGCCACCATGGAGCCTGACGCGTGGTTCGACCACAGAACACGGCAACTAGAAATTAGTAATCTTCTTGCATAGCCCTCCTTAACTCTAGCGCTGGACTTTAATGTATTTCGTACGCTAACGGAGGAAGTATATATGGGGAAGGGAGTGGCGTAATGTGCTTTCCATTTTCTCGGCATCTTGTTAATAGGTTAGTGCCGAAAAATGCGTAAATACGACATATAATGTGTATAAAACATGTAGATATCATCAATAATGTAGCATGGAACATAAGAAATTATCGATACGTCGGAGACGTATCAGCATCCCCAAGCTTAGTTCTGCTCGTCCCGAGCAGGTAAACGATAACAAGGATAATTTTTGGAAAACTCGTGATTTCGACCATTTCTGGCTGTTTTCGTGGGCTATAGTCCACGATATTCGGGTCCTCAGAGGATTTCGATGCCCCGTGACCCCTGATTCATGACTCTAGCGGCATTGTCAAAACTCGTGATTTCGAGCAGTCCACAGGCCAACGCTTGACGTTAGCAGACTCCTAGTTGGAGAAATAGGCCCAGATTCATGACAGACAGCAATGCTGTTTCTGCGCAGCAATCCCAAATATAACATCAACTTTGACATAGAAACTTTACTTGGCACAACAAAACATAAAACTATGCCTATATTATTTATATCTCTGTCATGTTGGTCATTTTAATTCTCCTTTAAGCTTATAGTTCTTTTACTGCTGATGCAGCAGGCACTTCAAATGGGAAGGAAGTACATGTGGTTTTTGGTTTCAAACATGGAAATTTCAAAAACCCTCTCAAGAGCTTCATTTTGGAGTGACTACGAAGGATACATGCTTAATTTTCATATTCATGTTTTAAACTTGTTTAAATCATGGTCAAACCTAGGATTTGGTGGTGGAGGAGGAGAGGCTAGGGTTTGGGGAGAGAGGGGGGTGCGGCCAACTCATGGCTTGGAGTGGCCGGCCCCCTCCCCTTGCCCCTCTTTTTATAGGTGGAAACCCCCAAGACTTGGACTCCAACTCTTCGAATAAGACCCGAATCCAAAACTTGCCTAAAAGTGGAACATCAAAAATTATGGATACGTTTGAGACGTATCAAGCATCCCCAAGCTTAGTTCCTACTCGCCCTCGAGTAGGTAAACGATAACAACGATAATTTCTGAAGTGACATGCTACCAATAAATTTGTTAGTTTAGATCTGGTAGCTTTGGTAGCTCAAATATGTTAAGCTTTAGTAGTAGATTTTGCAACTTTTGCCTCCTTTTGGAGGCAAAATCAATTAGTTATATATGAAACAATGGGTGTAAAAGGTTATCAAAAAGGGTGCCTTCATAGTGCCACGTTATCTTTTGAGATACTGGTTAATTACACCCATATTCTGCAGTGGCGTAGAGTTACTAATTCAGGAATGCAATCACATACTGAGCATACTATGTTTGTTGGTGACTAATTAGTACTACTAATTCATTGCAAGCAACGGTTCATTCATATTCAGCAAAAGGGGTGTGATCATTAAGTCATATAAGAAAGGTAAAATATAACTTCATTGGTTAAGGCAGTGTATCATGCAATGCAACATAAGGACTGAAAAAATACCATTTGCGGTGTCCCAGAAGTACGTGGAGCCGTCAGTTTCGTCCACCGCAAAAACGTGGCCACGGAGTTCAATGGCATCACAGTAATTTGGATAATCAGGTGCAGGTGTAAGGGCCTCCAGCATTCTCCAGTCGCCACCCCCTTCAAGGTAGAAAATCGTTTGTTTCCCTCAAGTTATGTAAATGTTATTGTGTCTGTTGCTGTAGTTAATACTTGTGTTTGTAGTTTATATTTTAGCTGTATTTGTACTCTTGTATATTATGTACCTAGGACTTTCGTGTTGTTGTACTTAGACTTGGTCAAACCTAGGATTTGACCAAGATTCAAATAGGCATAATTTAAAAAAATGAAAAATCAAGGCACATAGTCTTCTTATGTCATATAGTAAGCATTCAATTAAGTTGATAAACAAGCTCTAGACATATTCAAACCAGAAAAATCACACACATTGCACCAATTGGAAGCTCATAATGATATTTGGGCCCTAGCCGTGCTTGAGCAGCATTCTGACTCCACTCTATCAGCAGATGGAGATATTCATGAATCAGTGCAAGTGGTGTTGCATGATTTCGTAGACGTGTTTGCTGTAACTCAATGCAAACATTAGTCCATAGGGATTGTCATTAATTAGCAAAACCACACATGGGGGCTCCATGCACTTTCAATCTCCCCCATTTTGGTAATTAATGACAATCCCTATGGACTAATGTTTGCATTGAGATTGAAAGTGCATGGAGTGTGGTTTTGGTAATTAATGACAATCCCTATGGACTAATGTTTGCATTGAGTTATATTTGTAGGAGTTGTCCATAGGCAATTCTTGAACCATATGTTGGCTTCAAGGTTGCAATAAGAAGAAATTGATGAAGGATATCAAATGTCAAGTATGTCTTGAAGATGAAGATGAAGTGAGCCCTCAAGTTACTTCTTAAGAAAACAAGCACAAAGCGGCGTAAGTAGGGGCTGAGCACGTCGTTCATCAGAGCCTGGAAGGTCGCCGGCGCATTGGAGAGGCCGAAGGGCATCACCAAGAACTCGTAGTGGCCATGGTGAGTGCGGAACGCCGTCTTGGCGATGTCATCCGGGTGCATGCGCACCTGATGATAGCCCGAGCGCAAGTCGAGCTTGGTGAAGAAGCGCGCGCCATGCAGCTCGTCCAGGAGCTCATCCACGACGGGGATGGGAAACTTGTCCTTGGACGTGACGGTGTTGAGGGCGCGGAAGTCGATGCAGAAATGCCACGTGTCGTCGGTCTTGCGCACCAGGAGCACGGGGGCGCAGAACGGTGACGTCGAGATCCGGATGATGCCCTGAGCGAGCATGACCGCCACCTGGCGCTTGAGCTCGTCCTTCTGCAGCTGGGGGTACCGGTACGGCCGTACAGCGACGGGTGCCGTGTTTGGCAGCAAATTAAGAACTTACATCGTCCAAGAGAGGGTTAGAGGAGCTACTCAATTGGAGAGTAGGCTCTGGGACCCACGTCCTACCGGTATGTCTTTTGTGGTAAAATTAAAAGGAAACATGATGCAATAAGCAAGAAGTAAACTAAGCAAACAAAGTAAAGACGAGTAACTAATTTTTTTGTGTTTTGAGAAATTTTGCTTGATGCGCGTAGATGTACACGTCCGTTGGGAACCCCAAGAGGAAGGTATGATGCGCACAGTGGCAAGTTTCCCTCAGTATGAAACCAAGGTTTAATCGAACCAGTAGGAGCCAAGAAGCACGTTGAAGGTTGATGGTCGCGAAATGTGATGCGGCGCAACACCAGGGATTCCGGCGCGCCAATTGATTCCTGCAACTGAAGCCTCTGAACGTACACATCGATCCACTCGAAATGCCTGCATTTCTTCAAGATCTGAAAACAACAACGTGAACCCTAAATCCCAAATTCGAGGGAATAACAAGAAAATCGAGAGAAAACAGAGAAATTGGAGCGAGATCTTGTCAAAGGCACGCAGGTGGATTTAAAATATCAGAAGCATCATTAGAGTTATCGCATATGGGAGATAAAGCATCATCAGAGCAAAATATTTCTTCTAAAGCGGAGGAGCAAAAAAGAGACATAGTTAATCAATTTAGGGGTTAGGGGGTATAGATACATGATTTGTGTGGTTTGAATATGTATGGACCTTGTTTATCAACTTCAATGCTTACTATATATATGACATAAGAAAACTATTTGATTTTCTTAGGGGTTGGGCACGTAACCAGAGTGTTGCGTAAAAAAAAGAGCTTACTGCGTATAATTGACTCATTAGACCGCAAGGCTGAGAAGCACCCTCTTAGCGTTTCGGGGAGAGACGGGATGAGGGTGGCCAAGGGGAATCAGTGTCCTCTTCTTAAATCCTTGTTTGGGCTCCTCAACAAAGCCGAGAAGACCTCCGGCTGAACTCTCTATCACCCTAACCAATACTACACAACCAGGTTGGTGCGAGGAACAACCAAACCTATAAGTGGTGCAAAACAGTTCAGAAGTGGAGCTACAATGTTTTTATTTTATGATGGCTTCCACTTTCATGTTTTATTTCCATCTCCAGGAATGATGAATCTGACAACTCCAGCTTTAACTTAATATAAGTGTTCCCTCTTGAAAATATTTTCAACACAACTTGACAAATGATAAAAAAACAGCCTCTGCAATAACGCAACACCCTAATGGCAGTACGAATGCATGCAACCGAAAAAGGGAAAAAGAAAACTAAGAAAACAAAAAAAGTCATGCTACGGTATTCCGGCCCTGACAGTAACAATACAACCACCACCAAGACAACACCTGAAGGCTATTCAAAAGCGACGTCTTCAAGCGTTGACGATTTCCGCATGCATGGGCTAGCACTTGGTAAAATCCAGGATCTGTATGTGGAAGTGTGCTCAGCGACCATCGCGGGCGTTGTCCAACTCCTTGCGGATCTTGTGAAGCAGGAAGTCCAGGCATGCGACATAGTAGTTCATCTCCGGGTGCGGTGGCATGGTTAGTGGTCTTCCCATGGGGTCATGTCTTGGGTAGTGAACAAAGCGAGTGTTCTTGATCTTGTTCTCATTTTGGCCACACAGATGGGCGATTGCTTCCTGCATAGCTTTGGCCATTCCATCCTTCCAAGAGTTCCCTGTTACAGAAAACCATATGGTTTCCCATATTGGGGCTCCTAGCTTTCCTCTCAGATCTGCAGTAACTTCCCACCGAGGTGGTCCTTCCGACGGATGGTTGAGGGGTATTTCGGAGAACTCGGGATACGGGCGGCTGATGAGTGGCTGCATCCAGCCAACAAAAGGCTGCATGACGGGCAAGGTCGCACGGGCTAGGCTGTGCGTGTACGGCACAAACAAGGAAAGAAGGACATGGAGCAGGTCACGAATCAGCGGTAGAGCTCATGGGAGCATGGTAGGATGGTCGCCTGTGTCGATTGATGGCTCTGGCAGGCGGAATTGTAGAGCAGAGGTGGTGGCAGAAACCTGTAAAAAAGTTACAACCGGACAAGCTAGAACCCAAAGCGGAGAAATGCGTCTTCATAGGATACCCTAAGGAAACTATAGGGTACACTTTCTATCACAGATCCGAAGGCAAGATTTTTGTTGCTAAGAACGGAACCTTTCTTGAGAAAGAATTTCTCACTAAAGAAGTGACTGGAAGAAAAGTAGAACTCGATGAGATTGAAGAATCTCTACTCGTTGATCAGAGTAGCGCAGTGCCGGAAGATGTTCCTGTGCCGCCTACACCGGCAACAGAGGAAGCTAATGATAATGATCATGAAACTTCAAATGAGATAGCTACTGAACCTCGCAGATCGACAAGGGAACGTGCCACTCCAGATTGGTATGATCCTTGTCTAAATGTCATGATTGTGGATAACAATGATGAAGACCCTGCGACGTATGAAGAAGCGGCGTTGTCCGCGTCGCGGATGTCGTCCTCTGTTCCAGTTAGTTACTGCAATTGGAGCCAATAATTAACTAGCCGTCGGCACCAGCTCGTCGGACGCCCTAGGCGGGCGGGCGGGCGGCGGTGATGATGACATCGTGCCGCACGCCAACGATCTAAGCCGCGCTAGAGTTCACAGGAGTGCATGCTGATGTGAAAGGTTGATGCGCGCCGCCGCCGGGGCGGACCATGGTGACGGTCTCCTCGACCCCCTTCTGCCCCTGCCACACGCCGCCCTTGACGGTGCGGCTCCTGCGGCCGGCGTTGCGGGACGGGTCCGTGGCTGGGCCGAAGAAGAAGGCGTGGTCGACGTCGCCGAGCCTCTGCAGGATCTCCCACGGCGGGGCGCCAACCGGTGCCCTTAGGGTTTTTACTTCTGGGAGAATATATAGGCGGAAGGGCGGCCTCGGAGGGGCCCCAGGGTGCCCTCCCCACCTGGTGGCGCGGCAGAGGGGTGGGCCGCGCCCCCCTATGGTGTGGGGGCCCCTTGGCCCCCCTCTGGCCCTTCTCTGGCTCTCTGGGTCCGCCTCGGCAAAGAGAAAAGGTCCATAGAAATATCCCAAAGTTGGAATGAAGTTTGGATTGTTGGTTTAATTTTTTAAAAATTGCTTTAATTGCCGCAAACACATCACGGCGGCGGAGAGACGGACCTAGCACGCTCCCTGCAAAACGGAAAACTTACCTCCGGCGGTGCCCGCGACCACGATCTGGATTCCACCGTAGGGAAGCCGATCTTCGTCCAGAACTCCTTCTCCACCTCAGACTTCTCTCTCTCCGGATCCATGTCCAAAGAATCGACCAACGGCTCCACTTCCAACCCTAGCCATGCAACATCCTCCGCGAGTTCCCTGGCCTCCTCCTCCGCCACCTCTATCTCCTCGAGGCATTGGAAACGAGAGCCAGACGTGGAGAGCGCCGCAGCGGCGGGCGTCGAAGAAGGGTCGCCGGAAGTCTCGGGCGGCGGCGGCATGCCTCTCGGCTTCACCAACTTCCAGTCTGCCTTTAATTTCGCATCCGCATCAAGTGTACGTGTATCTATGACCATATCAGAACCTTGCTTCATTTTCCTTTGGAGTGATTTTGTCAATACATGGTAGTCCACACTTTAGGCCGATGTACTAGCTAGTCAATCGATCGATCCGTGGTATGGGCCTGGTTTGGGGAGACGCCACCGCCACCGCCACCGCCATCGTGCCAATCGTGCGTGCAAGCTAGCTATATGCTCTCAAATTAATCGAATAAATTTGTGTCACTCCTGTTTTCCTTAGCCGGGTAAGCTGGCGCTAATCAGGCGGATTAACATCACAAAAAAATTCATGCGGGTTAGAGTAAGGGACAGCACTTACAGTTTTAGATTGAGTTTGGAAGCACCCTTCTGCCAAGTTGAAGAGCTATGCTGTTTCATGATTTCCTCCGTAGAAGATCCTTTTTCATGTACAAATTTCACAGATTCTGACAGTCTATTCAGAAGATTTACCAGTGCAATGACCTCATTTCGCTGCAGTTGGAACTGAATAATGGCAAAGAAAAGATATTGTTAGATACATTGCCACTGCAAACATCTTAAATTAAATCAAAAGCTAGATTCAGCGTGAAAACAGAGAAGTATTTTTGCTCATGTGAGAGTAAAATTCCATAAATCTGCTTGATTTGCATAGAACAGAGGAGCTATTGAGTTGACAAGATTTGTTATGAAAAAACTGTTATCTATATCTTCTTATAAAGCAAACCATCATATATTCACAGCCATCCGACTCTATTGATCACGTCCAAAGGCCCACCCAAAAACTTTAATGGTATGAAGTCAACTCAACTAAGTTTATTTTTGTGCTGGTGCTCATAATTTGCATGTTTGAGGCTAGGTAGTAGGACCATCTTATCTAGTGTATTTTCCAAATAGTCCACCTCTAATACTAATACGATTTCTATACTTAAACCAGTTCCCATAGTTTTTTCATGCATGAAGCATAACACCTTACCATGGTAAAATCTGCATATTTTCTACCAAAACTCGTGCCGAACTTTAAAGAACATGCAATTTTAAATTGACTAAAATTGGTTAAAACTCAACATAAGTCCACATATATTACAAACTCGAGAAATAATCAACATATATATCACCTAAATGGTCATCTTATGAAGTATGCCATGTTTCGAAATTGTTACCTTGAAAATTTGGCCCTTCTCTCAGGCAGCCACTTCACAATAAAGCTCACATAAAGCTCTTATTTTACACTAATAAAGTAGAATGTATTTTTGTGTGAAATGAAGTTGAATAAAATATATGTGAATGGTAAGATGCTCATTGCTGCCAATATTTGGGATAATTATTAGTAAGTTCATACTAATATACAATGCAGCATATGCCAGCAAAACTTAAAAGCATCTCTTGTCTCAGCTATTTCAAAACAGAGCATGAGTATGTGAATATGACAGTTGCGGATAAACCACTTCAAATTACAAGCATGGAAACACCATATTACAGCGCTTAGCCGGACAGCGGCAATCGACGATCTGCAAAACCTAGATGCCTTCCGAGGATTTGCAGCAGCCGTCAATGCACTCGTGGAGGCATCGCATGCTGGTAGCAGCGGCGAATGCGGGTATGTTGCGTTAAAATTTATATAGATCGTGAGAAAGTGAAGTAATTTCATCTTAGATCCCAAGGAGATTTTCAATGCTTTCAAAACATACTCAATCAGAGCTTGTTCTTATTCATGTTGTTACTCCTTAATACTAGAGGGGGTGCGGATGCTAACCCGAAGGTGGATTATTTAGGCATAGATGCATGCTGGATAGCGGTCTATGTACTTTGCCGTAATGCCCTGATTAAATCTCATAGTAATCATCATTGATATGTATTGAATCTTTATTTGTCAATTGCCCACCTGTAATTTGTTCACCCAGCATGTTAGTTATCACCGCCCTTCCTAGGACTAATACATACTTGTGATTATACCCCTTGCAAGCATCCGCAACTACAAGAAAGTAATTAAGATAAATCTAACCACAGCCTTAAACTCTGAGATCCTGCGATCCCTCCTGCATCGATATACTAACGTGGGCTCAGGTTTCTGTCACTCCGGCAACCCCGCAATTAGCAACCGAATACAAGATGCACATCGTCCCCACTTGCTGTTATTTATTTCCTTCACTTACTTGTTGCAAGCTAGCTTTGTTGTGTATCTTATCTAACTTGTTGCTTATTGCGAGCTTGGCATATAGATTGTTCAACTAGTTGCATAATAACCTATATTCTTTTTGTATGAAAAGTACCAAACGATGCATACCAAAATGATTTTTTAGAGGAATACTAGTTCAGATTATATAATTTTATATTAGCAGGCCAAAATCGAACCCCGTAGTTGGATTTTCAGAAATTGATCCGTAGTACTGGGCAAAACCCTAGTTTAGCTTATTTAATAATAGATTCGTAGGTCGAGACTCTGTGCATAGAGTCTCTATCGGGGACGCCGGACACAAAAACAGCGTCCACATGCATGCATGCAGCCCTAGTCCCCACATGCCATTCTCTTTCCCCATACTTTTTCTCACCTAGCAGCAGTATCAAAAACACCATGTCCTCTATGAACCATGTGATCATCAATTGGTATCACCATTGCAGAGGGATCTGTGGTAATTCCACCAAAAATACTATTATCATCTTCTTAGTGGTATGATGATTAACGTCATGACCCTTGTTGAATCATCCCACGTATGTTGTCCCCATGCATGCTTACCCCAAGCATGTATGACCCCCTTTTGACACCTCAATTATCCTCTCATTAGTGGTATGATGGTTAGCATCATGCCCTTGTTGATAGCCTTGTTCTCCACAATAAAACCTTACAACTACTTGAAATAAAGCTATTACATGATGAATAGACACGCAGGTCTTTAACAAAAATTAAAGACAACCATTAGGCTCCTGCCGGTTGCCATAATACAATAATGAACATCTCATACATCAAATATAATCATCATCACACGATAGTTTTTAAGGCTATTTTATCCCATGAGCTATATATTGCAAAGGTGAATGATGGAATTTTAAAGGTAGCACTCAAGCAATTTACTTTGGAATGGCGGAGAAATACCATGTAGTAGGTAGGTATGGTGGACACAAATGGCATATAAATATAGTGAGATTTAATTGGGCATTATGACAAAGTACATAGACCGCCATCCAGCATGCACCTATGCCTAAAAAGTCCACCTTCAGGTTATCATCCGAACCCCTTCCAGTATTAAGTTGCAAGCAACAGAAAATTGCATTAAGTATGGTGCGTTCTAGGTTTGATAAACTTGGTGCATGCTGTCCATCGACAATAAGAATTGCATATATGAGTACTTAATAAGACCGCATATTAAGTACTTCATTTCACATATGAGTACTTCAGGTAAACATAGATAGGGGTTAGGGGGTAGATACATGATTTTCCTGGTTTGAATATGTGTAGACCTTGTTTATCAAATTAATTGAATGCTTACTAGCATCCCGAAGAGATTCTAGGATTGCACGTTTCTTCTCCATTTCTTTAGGCACCCATTTAAAATGTTCTCTTTTCCATTCATAGAGGTTACTCATAACGGAACGTAGTGAGAAAGCACCTCCGGCGGTTCCTGCTCCCGCTAGTGCTGCAAGGAACATCAGGGTGTTGCTGCGAGGGCTGACTGTTGCTGCTACAAGGGCGGCCGGCCCTGCAAGTTGCTACACGGGTTGACCAAACTGTCGATACATGGAAAATTCCTTTGCTACAATCAAATAAACTTCGGGCTCCTTTTATTCAAAGGAATATGGAGGGCGTAGGAATATGAAAGGTGCATGATTGGAATGTTATGCCAAGTTGAACTAAAAATCCTTAAAAAAAACAAAGCTTTCATACCCTGCAGCTTTTAAGAGGTTAGTCACAAGAATCAACCACATGTTTTGGAGCGCAGTGAATTCGGTGTTCAGAGGGGTACGTGCGCACGTGGTAATCACCGTTGGATTGGATCAACCACCGTTGGATTCAGCCTACCAACAAACGGCGACTAATGTTCTGTGAACTTTCGATTCGTGAACCTGAAGCGCGCGATCCTGAAATCTGACAATCTGGCGAGTTCGTTCAGGCGTGCCCCAAAATAGTACTCCATGCTCTTTGGCAAGACGAAGAAGCACATTGGACCGAGCTTCGACACGTTCATCCTCAGTAGCAGCATCCAAAAAAGAACCTATTTTTCCAAGAACCAGTGCGCAATGAGAAGACAAGCAAAAGGGGAATGCCTGAATGGACGTATATAATTCAACAGATAGATTCCTGATTCCAGTAATTATAGGAAGAGCATATTTATTCAGTTAGTAATTCCGAGGTCATTTCTTATCAAACAATCATATACACGAATTTCCTATCAAAAAATGATATCTGACATTCCACACCCCTCCCTCGCCGCTATGCTATTCTCAGAAGTCCCTTAGATTCAACAAAAAAAACACAAGTCCTGTATCCAACTAGATTCCAAGAAAGACTATACAACATGCTAACTGACGTGCACAAATTGAAAGCTCAAACGAATATCCTGAAAACCCAAGTGTTTCCTGGCAAGAAAAAACAAAGGTGTCCCAAAATAATATTATTGAAGGAAGTGCAGAATATGCTTACAGAGACTGCATAGAAGTAAGCTGCCCAATCTCCGGAGGTAACATGCCCTTGAGACCAAGATTTGCCAAGTTCCTACAACAAGTGCACACACAAAATTAGGCGAAAACATCGGCACACATATGACCAATCAGAACGCAGGGAGATGTTGCAAACAACAAGCATTAAAAAACATAAGCTATACTTCTAGCGGGAGCAAACGTAGCTGCATAAGGTGCGCATCCTGTACTAAACAGCCCCTGCATGTCAATGGAATTAGATGTTCTACTAAAATGTCGCCACAAACAGAGCGTACAGTCGGGTGGGCGCGCGCTGGTCGGGATACGGTGAAAACCATGGCGCCGCAGCCAATACGACGGAATCGGCTAAAAACGGCTAAGTCGGGCCGACGTCGGAAAACGTCCAACGACGCCGAGCGTACAGTCGGATGGGCGCGCGTCGGTCGGGTAACGGTGAAAACCATGGCGCCGCAGCCAATACGTCGCGCTCGTCACGCTCCGGGTCGCCGAGGAGCGCCACGAGAACGCCGACGGCACCGGTGCGCGGCGCACCGTGCGCCTCACCCGCGTCAAGCTCCTCAAGCCCAAGGAGACGCTCCTCCTCGGCCACGTCTACCGACTCATCACCTCCCATGGTAAACATCACACAACCTTCTCCTCCGTCTTCTTCCTCTCTCCTGCTAGCACTGCTGCTGTAACATCTCTATCTCATTGCAATGTTTCCTCTTTGGACTTAAACACATCGAGCATTGAAAATAGTCTACATGCTTGTGTTGATAGTCCTTGCATATCATGTGTAAATTGCTTACATAGATCTCATGATGATATGCTTGTCTTGTCTTGCTCCCATAATCAAAATTCGAGGTTGCTCACCGGCGTCATCGTCATCACTCCGCACCCGCAGCGACTCCGACTTCCCCGAAGAAGCGACCAACAAACAAGACCTTGCCGAAGCGGCACCGCGAGGTTCAAGCTGGCCAACGCCAAACAGGTGGCTCCTCGTGTAGGGGAATGCAGCTTACTTTCTCCGGCCTTAAAGTTATTTCCTGGGTATGCTAATTCCCCGAAGACAGTACCACACCGGTACACAACAGAAACTGGATCGAGACCATAAACAGAGCATCTCTCTAGCGACCACGACGATCTTCAGTCTTGGTCATGGCGAACCTGGTTTTGCTGAAGGACTATCTCAGTGCATGGCGTTGTTATTGGTTACCTGACCAAAAGCATGTCATCCTTTATTTCCCAACTCGTAAAAAATGTCATAAACCTATGCTCATGAAATGCAGAAGCATACGCACCTTGGAGAACTACTTTTGTATAAAAATTATGGACTCCCCATTTAATAATCAACGAAACAACATCAACATATAGATTCAAATGCTATTTACCTTGGTGGAAGTTTGCTGTTGTAAGCCAGTAAGCCACCACCCAACGCAGACTATGGCTGCCGTCTCGGTTGGAACAACAGTTGATGGGCCTAAGCTGTCTCGGCAATGCTTATATATGTAAATAATTAAGTAAACCATCTCAGATAGTAGCTCCTTTAGTATTTCGCTGGTGTCTTCCACCATCGATGGTGCATATTGGTCGTGCTTGCGCTGCTTCTCGGGACTATAGGAGGAGATGAAGAAAAATATTATGACCAAGGAATCACATTGTCGAGCACATGTACAAATGGAAGATTGGTACTGGGTGAGCCGAGAGTTTCAGCTCGCTTGAAGCCATGTATAGGGGGTCCTGCAAATAGTTGGGGACAGAGGATTTTACCACCGGGTATGCCGCACAAAAATTACGACGTGTATTTTGTAAAAAAACTATTTTTTTTTTACATATTTCTTGCTCTTGAGCGTGGTCTTTCGTCATGGTTTTAACTTTCTACCTGATAAAGATTCGAAGGAGGACTTGTTTCCGTTTACCCCAGTTTTTTGCTCAGCTCTTCAAGTTTACTACAGTTTCGGGTTGTTTTAGGAAAATCGGGATTTCTCGGGTGATCAAAAGCATATCGGATATTTGGATTTAGCTGGAAGCATGTACTGTAATAGCAACTCTATTTTTTTTATAATATTTTGAACTCACTCTGACCCTAAATAACTGTCACAGGTTTAGGTAACATGTAGGCTAAAATATGTGTCGATTAATTGAACTGAAGAGGAAGTACTAATGTTTCCATCCAGGATATACATGACGTAGATATGTAACCACGTTAGCATTAGTGTACAATACATACTAATCAGGCTGTTTGTGGGTACATATATATGCAACCGTGCGTGCTTGTGGGCTTTGAGTGATTAATCAATCAATACACCTTACCTGCCAGCATCCATGGAAAGGCAGCAGCGGCAGCAAGCGCTTCCGCGGCGCACACGGCCGAGAAGAGCCCAAATTGCACCGCCGCCCAACGAATTGAAGTGCGGCGAATTCGGGATTAGTGGATCTGGCGGCGGACATGGAGAGAATTGAGCTCGGAAGGCCGGAGGCGGCGTCCTCCGTGGGGAATTCGGCCGGCGGCGGCGGCGGCGGCGGAGCAGCTCGCACGCGGGAGGGTGCGGAAGACTCCAAACTGGCGGTTGGAGCTCGCGCGTAACCCTTTTCTTTTTACGGGTGATGTATATTTGCCCCCTTTTTTACATCTACATCATTTGTAGGAGCAGATTTTTTTAGACGTAAAATGTAATCATTTTACATCTACATCATTTGTTGGAGATGTTTTTACTGAATGAGTACGTTGCTTCCACGGTTGATTGAATTAGGTTGGCGGTAAACAATATTCGTAAAAAAAAGGTTGGCCGTAAACAAGAGTTAACCTGAACCATACGCATGATCATTAAATAAATTAAATGTGCTTCAGTACCATATATTCAGGTTCCTGAAAAAACAACTAGAATCTATGGAACTTACTACATGTTATGCAATAAGATTGGATAAGAACTGTATGGGCAGTAGTGTATATTGTTCCTTTAATATGCTTGCAAATATCTAGAATTCAGCGCTATAGTCAGGGATTATATATAACTGAAATAGGTGTATTTGCAAACCGTGTACTAACATATCTAAGTTTTTCTAGCTTTGCCTAAGGTTTTATCTTTCAGGGTAAAAATTCAAGGCCTGATTTTAGTTGATTGTGCATATTCCATGGTGAAAATCCAGTGTATAGTTTTAATTGATTGTGCCTGACATTGCCCTTGTTAAAGGAATTGTGAGCGTTGTGTTGAGAGCGCAACTTCAGGTGTTGTCTTGTAGTGATTTGTGTTGCAGCTACAAAATTATGATCACCGTAGCGGGTTTTTTTTTGTAGTGGGGCTAGGTGCACCCGTAATATGTTTAGGATATTTTGTTATTGCGTAGACTTAAATAAACGTAATTGATATCACAAAGATATTAATACATTTCCTTTGTCAATTTTTTTCTTTTTGCAAAGCCACCAAAAGAGAGTTTGTTGGTCCAGCGATCCATGCATCCATCCAGCCATTGGATGGTCCTCTATTTGCTGGTGGAAGCCACGAAGCTACGATGCTAATTTGCCAGGTTTGAAACTCCTTAGGTGTCTGCTTCCTAAGTGCCCAGTCTCCCGCCCAAATCCAAAGTCATGGGGCCCGCCCGAATCTCTGGATGAAAAGACTAATGGTGGCAGAGCCTCCTCTGCTGGATGCGGCCGCTTCATCCAAAAGGGGAAGATAAAGGAAGGGGAATAGAGACAAGCTGAAAAGGAAGGGGAAATTAGAATAAGAAAAGGGGAAGGTCGTACAGTGCAGCAGTGGAGTGCAGTCTTCTCGATCACTACAGTAGAAAGAGGACGAAGCAAAGCACGCACAAGACAGGCAGTAGAGAACAAATCGACCTTAGACGTGCCTCTAACATGGTGTATTGTATCAGTGTGTGTGCCGTTGCACAGGTTTAATTAGTTGGAGAAACGAAGCGGCACAAACCGACACACACACTGATCAAAATAATACTACTCCGTCGTACAGTTCTACTACGTACTGTATATGAGAAGCCTTCACAGCTGAGCTGTTGCACGGACCCGGCAAGCATTTCCTGATTAACCTAATCTACGATGGAGGGGCTAGCTACTCTTAATCGTGTGGCCTACTGCCACCGGCATGCCCAGAGGGCCCAGCACCGTGATGGGAACCCCAAACTTCGTGCTCGTCCAAAGCGTGACGACGCACGTCGGCTGCTTCCTGGCAACGAAGCGTCCTTTCAAATTCGGCGATCAAGATCTCCATCCTATCGTGCTCCTACTCGCTGGGCTCCGCCGCACTTGGCTCAGGTCCATTGCCTCGTCGTCGAGGTCGTCACCATCCTAGAGCTCGACGAGCCAGGCCCCTAAGAGCATCTCAGCCGTTGGGCTCCCCAGGCCGAAATCCGGCGATATTTAGCGCCGGATAGATGTATTTTTTGGCCTGGGGAGGCCCATTTTCCCAGTGGTGAGCCCATGGTCGCCTTCACCCACCGCGTGCATAGCGACGGTGTCACCGGGAAGGGCAACCGTCGGAGTGCCCTCGTCGCTTTGAACCGCCGTAATGGTCCGCGAAGTGGTCTGGAGAGCCCAAACGCCTCGTCGGGAACGGTCGAAGTCGCCTCGAAGCGACAACCGCCGTAATGGAGCATGAACTCCGAGGAAGAGCAACCGCCGCTCTCTTCGTCGAGAGACCTACATATACGGTTTCGAACGGCCGACGACATTCATCTATTCTCTCCTCACCATCTTCTGTCAACCATGAGCGATTGGTCTTGACAATCGGACACCGACGACGAGGGAAGCCGCCGGGATGGCGCCATTGGTGGGATCGAGCTGCATCGTCCAGCAGCGACGATTCCCCACCCCACCCCGCCGGCCAGCGAGGACGAATGGGATGACGAGGAGGAGGAGGACGAAGAGGCCGAGGAGCAGGCCGTGGAGCCGGCCGAGGAGCAGCCCGAGGAGCCGGCCGAGGAGCCGGCCGAGGAAGAAGCCGAGGAGCAGGCGGAGGAGGAGGAGGCCGAGGAAGAAGCCGAGGAGCAGGCGGAGCAGGCCAAGGACTCAACTTCCTCCGACGAGGAGGTGACGAGCCGGAAGCGTCGCCGCCACGACGATGAGGCGGGGCCATCTAGGAAGAAGTAGTAGTTTAAGTTTGTTTTTACGTTTTTATATGTAATTTTTATGTTTATTCGAACTATATATAATTTGACTATGTTGCACCACTTGAGAGTTCAAAGCTTTCCGTTCGACGATGGTCTTGTCGTAGATCGGGAAGACAAGGGTAGTGCCGTAGATCGGGAAGACGAGGGTATTGCCGTAGAAACCCATGCCATTGTCACCGACAGGTCGGGGCCACCAAACGTTTCCCGCGATTTTCTCTCATCCGGAGTCCCCGAGCGCTCCCCGGGGGGCCGGGGATGGCCTGGGCTCCCCGGACGGATGAAAGGCCTAATCCGGACGAAAATGAGGAACCGGGGGCGCGACTGGGCCGTTTTCGTCCATCCGGATGACAAATCGCCGTCCTGGGGGCCTCGTCGGGGGGACGAGTGGAGATGCTCTAAGTTTGGGGGACCGAATGGGCAGAAAATTGGCTCCGGCGCTCCCCAAAACCGTTTTGGCAGGGGTTTGGGGGCCCGGGCCCATGGGAGTGCGGCCCGTGCGGCCGCACAGACAAAATTTTGGGGCCCCAAAATATTGGAGTTTCTCTTTATATAGCAAAAATTTGGAAGGTAAACACAAAACAAATACTTCCCAGTTGGTTCCCACGTAAAGATTGTAGTTGGATGAACGCGAAGTTCCAGGATTGATCCTTACATTTTGTAGCTTCAGGTATTGTATTTTATATTTTCAGGTTTTTTACTAATTCTGATTGATGTTGTGATCCAAAACTGCAGTTCACTGAAATAATAACTGCCATTTTAATTTGTAATAATAAAGGGTGAGATAAATTTGATATATATTGTTATTCTATTGATTTAATGTGGATTTTCTTATAATGGATTTATCTATGTACATGTCTAAAAGTTTCTTTTTCAAATTTTAAAACCCAAATACTTCAAATGTATCAAAAATCATTAGATGTAGGTTATTTTCGGTTAGAACGTTGGTCCGGCTGGCTTTGAAAATTATATGTTTCTCTTAAAATAGATATTAGATGAATTTACCACGAGTTCAGAATCTAGACATCGACATTAGCTTTTCAATTGAATCATTTATAAAAGACATATACACAGTATATAATTATTTATTAGTTTTATTTTTCTAGGGATATAGGGGCTGACGTGGGCATTACCCTCCGGGTAACCGATATTGCTCTACCCTATACGGTCCAGATGGAGGCCCATGAAGGTACCCGATGGCAAGATGGGCCACTAGGATGGTGCGGCGGAGGATTACTTGAAGTACAAGACACGGAAGAAGCCGAAAGATTAGAAATAGATCTACTGTAAACCTATTCATACTCGGTTAGATCTCTCGAGACCTGACCTCCTATATAAAGGCCAGGAGGGGGGCTGCCGAGGGGACACAATCAATCTTAGCGAACTTAGCCAACAGAAGCTTAGACCTAGGTTACCCTAGTACTCAGCCATCTCGACGAGATCTCAGCCGAACTATTCAGCACCCCATTGTAACCCATTGTCTTCATAATAAAAAACAGACAGGCAGGACGTAAGGGTTTTACCTCATCGAGGGCCCCGAACCTGGGTAAATCGCTCTTCCCGCTTGTCTGTATACCGATGTCTCATGTCAGCTTGCAGGATTCCGTCAACCCTAAGCCCCTATCGGAGGGCATTGCCGAGGAGCACCCTCGACAATTGGCGCCGTCTGTGGGAAGCCTGTCGGCACAAGGCAGGGCATCGGCCACACCAGTCACGTCTGCAACGTTCGTGCTCGAGTCACCAACACCTCCAGATCCAAAGGACCCGACTCGCTGCAGATCCTTCGAGTTCGTACCACACCTCAAGTCGCCGCACTCGATTCCTGCAGAATCGTGTGACGACATGACCGCCACCTTTGGAGGCGTTCACTTCATCATCGACTCCGGAGGTTTTCTTCGCCTCCCCAGGACAAATACGTCCGGTTCGGGGCTCCCAGTTTCGGCAGATGACACCCTGGCAGCAACCTTGGAAATCCCGCCCAGAAGTGCGCACGGAGGCAGCCGAGGAAGTTTCGATCCCGCAACAGGGCGAAAGAAAAGTCGAAGGGACTTGCACCACGGAGAAGAAGAACGTACAGCACCTCACCCTCGTCAGTCCGAACGGGGACAGGAGGGCGCGCAATCGCTCCATGGCCACGTTCGATCACCATACTTGTCAGCCACGGAGCAACTCGACGCGCCATGCTACCTCCACTCCTACATCGATCCGAAGGACGGTCGGGAGAAATCCAGTCACCTATTGAGGAACTGCCGACACTTCCTGGAGATTCGACAGTTCTGTGATGACCTTAGGATCGAAGCTATATCAAAAGTTCACGTAATGGAGAAGAGGGCAAGGTCTCACGGTTATTGGTCGGAACCGTACGTGCCAGAACCGTACGAACCAATGAAAAAGGACGAGTATGTACCAGCCGAGATATTCCCAGAACCGCGCGGGCAGGTCAACATGATCCATAAGACCAGCTTTTCAAAAAGGGAAATCAAGAAATTCTCGCGAGAAGTGAAGTACGCAGAAGTTGCTATGGTTGACACACCCGAATTCATCGACTGGTCAGAACAAAGTATCTCCTTTGACAGGACAAACCACCCGAAAGTTGTCCCTAGACCAGGTCATGCAGCTCTTGTCCTTGAGGCGCAGATCGGAGGGTACAACATGAGCAAAGTATTCATGGACGGAGGAAGCGGCTTAAACCTACTATTCGCCAACACAATGAAAGCAATGGGTTTGACAGTCGATATGCTGAGAGAATCTGACACAGGATTCCATGGCATTATACCGACTCGACCCGCTTATTCTCTCGGAAAAACGTCATTGGATGTAGTCTTCGGCACGCCCACCAATTTTAGAAAGGAAAAGATCGAGTTCGAAGTAGTCGACTGGGAGTCTCAATATCATGCCATCCTCGGCAGGCCGGCGTTTGCCAAATTTATGGCCGTACCTCATTATGCGTACCTAAAAATGAAGATGCCAGGCAACAACGGGACCCCAATAACCTTTCACGGGAGTTTTCCCCGGTCAGACACCTGTGACAGGGAGTTCCAGAAGATCGCCTCGAAATTCGGCGCTAAGGAGGAACTCAACGCGATCGACGCTGCGGTGGATCATATGTAGCCACCAGCCGACAACCGCAACGTAAGATCTGACGAGTTTGATGCCACAAAGGAAGCCAAGAAGCTGCAGGTGCATCCCACTGACCCGAAGAAAACGGTCAATATATCGGCTGATCTTACGGCCGCATAGGAAGGCGCGCTCATCGAGTTCCTCCGTGAGCGCTGGGAGATATTTGCATGGGAACCATCCGACATGCCAGGTATCCCCAGGGAACTCGATGAGCAAGCCCTTAATGTTGACCCGACAGCTAAACCAGTGCAACAGTCGATGGGCCGATTTTCTGAGCCAAAGAGGAGAGCAATTGGTGAGGAAGTCAATCGACTTCGTAAAGCAGGATTTATCCGAGAGCTCAAAGAATCAGAGTGGGTGGCCAACCCTGTCATGGTGCCCAAGAAGGACACCACCGCTCTGCGTATGTGTATCGATTACACCGGCCTCAACAAACACTGTCCGAAAGACCACTTCCCGCTGCCTCGAATTGACCAGATAGTCAATTCCACATCCGGATGTGACCGCCTCTCCTTCCTTGATGCCTACTTGATACGTCTCCAACGTATCTATAATTTCTTATGTTGCATGCTACTTTATTGATGATATCTACATGTTTTATGCATTCTTTATGTCATATTTATGCGTTTTCCGGAACTAACCTATTGACGAGATGCCGAAGTGCCAGTTCCTGTTTCCTGCTGTTTTTGGTTTCAGAAATCCTAGTAAGGAAATATTCTCGGAATCGGACGAAATCAACGCCCAGTGCCCTATTTTTCCACGAAGCTTCCAGAGCAATGAAGCAGAATACGAGGCGCTGCTGCATGGGATGAAGATGGCAAAGGCGTGCGGGGCAACTCGCCTGGAAATCTACGGAGACTCAAACTTAGTAGTACAACAGTCAATGAATCTGTGCGACGCGGTCAGCGATAACATGATCGCCTATCGGCAGCTGTATCAAAATATGGAAGCCAAATTCGAAGGATGTGAGCTCAAACATATCGGCAGAGCCAGCAACGAGGAAGCCGACACCTTAGCAAACATCGGCTCCATGTGCTCTCCCATTCCAGACGGAGTGTTTTACGAGGTGATCACTCAACGATCGATAAAAGTAAAGGCGTTGGCACCTCTAAAACCATCGACTGACGAAGCAGAGACAAACTCACAGCGAGTTGCCGACGAAGCTCCAACTCTCCCTGCCGAACAAGTCCTCCTCCTTGAGCCACTATGGACCAAACCGTTCCTAGCATATCTAACAAAACAGGAACTACCGGCGGATCCAGTGGAAGCAAAACGAATCGTCAGGCGATCGAAAGCCTTCGCCATAGTAGACGGTGAACTCTACAAGCGCAGCATTTCCGGTATCTTCCAAAGGTGCATTGCCATTGACGATGGAAGAGCATTGTTGCGTGAGATACATGAGGGAACTTGTGGGCACCATGCGGGAAGCAGGGCTCTCGTAGCAAAAGCCTTCAGGGCAGGATTTTATTGGCCAACAGCAGCGTCGGATGCTCGAGATCTGGTCATGAAGTGCGATCCTTGCCAATGGTTTTCACCAAAACGACATGCTCCTGCGACAGATCTGATGACGATACCCTTGGCGTGGTCGTTCGCTCAATGGGGACTCGATCAAGTTGGACCGCTGCCGAGATCATCGCCTGGAGGACACACATACTTATTAGTCGCAGTCGACAAATTCTCAAAGTGGATCGAGGCAGTACCAGTACGAAACCAGAAGGCAAAAACAGTGGTCCAATTCTTCAAGAAAATAACATGTCGATTCGGCGTGCCTCACAGTATCGTCACAGATAACGAAACTAACTTTGACTCCAAAGAATTCCAAGAATTTTGTGATGATAGGGGAATAAAACTAAAATTCGCATCAGTAGCTCACCCGCAAACTAACGGTCAGGTGGAAAGGATCAACGGACTAATAGGGGACGGCCTCAAGAAACGCCTTACAGGCGCGGAAGGAGCTTGGGTCGAAGAGTTACCATCGGTACTTTGGAGTTTGCGTACCACACCTAACAGATCCACGCAGTACACCCCATTCTTTTTGGTACATGGAGCCGAAGCAGTCCTGCCAGCTGACGTTCGATTTGAAGCCCCTCGAGTGACGGCATACACAGAACCCTCTTCCAACACCGCACTGCAGGATGCCGTAGACCTACTCGACGAAGCTCGAGACATTGCTTTAGCCAGAACTACGGTGTACCAGCAGGCGCTGAGGAACTATCACAGCCGGCGAATACGCAACCGATGTTTTAGTATTGGAGACATGGTACTTCGGCTAAAACAAAAAAGACCCTCGAAGCTCGAGTCTCCATGGGAAGGACCTTACATCGTCACTGAAGTGATACCGGGAGGAGCATACAGGCTCAAAAATCCAACTTCGGGAAAAGATGTCGGAAATCCATGGAATATTGCACACCTGCGACGGTTCTATACATAGGACGCGATCGTTTTTATTATTTAATAGCCTTTAAGGTTGCGTTTCGTTATGAATAAAGTTTTAATCAGGTTTTCTACCTTTTTTCTTCAATTTAGGCCCTACCACCTGAACAGGTCGACTGCGGCCCCCACCTTCGGCTCTTACTCCCATCGGGAGCGTTGGCCTAGAAAACACGCAGTGTCATTAATTAAATACTCCCGTCGGAAGCTAAGATGAGTGACACACCAAAAAATCAAACAACCAATCCAAGCCTCGAGAAAATAGGCGAGTGCTGCAGTCGATGGTTACACTATCGTAAAATAAGGCTCAAACCGGTGCACCGTGTGACGATGCCAAGCGTCTAATTCCCTCGACTAAGTCGACGGGTCTCGCTCTTGCAAAACTTACACAAAGGCTTCGCAATAACATTGCATAATCCAACGAAGTCGTCGGGAGAGCAGGTTGAACTGATCACTCAGCCGCCCTCGGCAAATGAAATATCAATCATATTAACATAGCGTGCAGCGTACGCAATAAATTTGTACATAACAATCTTATGCAGGAAATAAGTCTACTACATTCATGATCGAGCCCCCCCCCGGTCCCAATGGGCCTTCAGATCCTTTTCAAGGCACGACTCCATCCGAGAAACGATGGTGTAGGCGGGACCTCTAGCAGCATCATAATATTGGCCTAAGTTCCTCTCGGTGTTCGCCACGGCTCTCAAGTCTAGAGATGGGTGGCATGCCAATATCGAAGCAAAAGCAAGCTCAGCACCAGCCAGGAGTTCCTTCCGCACCAGCTGACGAATCCTTTCGGGAGACTTGAATCGGGTGAACAAGGCAGACAAAGTTTCGGGTGCCTGGTCCAGAGGGAACAAAGTATTCCAAACCATAGTGAGATGAGCGTGGAACTTATCAAAATAGTGATGCACCTTACCCACCCGATACTTAAACTTCGCCATGACAACAGCCTTCGGACGGTGCAGCCATAAATCATGCTTCGAGTGCGCTACGTCGGTCATCGGCTTGACCTCTTCATGGATCCTTTTGTTCTCTTCAGCTGCATCCGAAGATATGACTGGAAAGGAACAAGAACCAGTCAAAGGAACATTCAAACTATGGCGGAAAGCAGAAGATGGGCTAATACTTACAGCCCAAACTTTCGGTAGCAATATGAAGACCATCAAGAGCGTATTGTTCGATAGCCGTCGCTATCTCCCCTTTTTCTTCACCAACGCCGCCATCGCACGAAGAGAAGTGATATCTTTGTCTAAACTAGACACTTGGTCACGCAAGAGGCGAACGAGGCTTGAATCATCATTGCTCGAAGAGGTCGGAAAAAGCTTAGCACGAGAAGAAGACGGAGGAATCTGCAGTACAGTCCCTAGTTCAGACTAATATCAGAGTAAAAAAAAACTCCCATCGGGAGCGCTGGGCATATATGATACATTCAAAAGCATGTTCAATTTGGCAGCAGAACCGAAATAAAGCTGGACTACGACAGAGCTACGGTTGGTTTTATTTACAACGAGTCAAATAAAGGATTCAAGGATTTGCCGATGACGAGCCGGGGGCAGATTCAGGAGTTAGCTTGGCTTGCGCTTCATCTACCAGCGTCAAAAGTTGATTGTCACAAGTTACTGCCGATCGTTTGAAAGGCTCAAGGTTGAGACTAAATGGTTGTCGTCATCGACAGGCAATGCCTTGGACAACTCTTCCAATTCTGACCCCATCCCATGGCCCATGAGCAACTGGAAAGTAAGAACCGCCCCAAATAAACGGCTACAGCGTTTCAATACCTCCACAGGCTCGGAAGGGTCAACAAGGAAAGAAGCTACCATCTCGTCGAGAGTTTTGTCCTGCTTCATCTTCGGGAAGATCATCGAGTATAACCTCAACAGCGCTCCTTTAGTCTTTTTCAAAAGACCAAGGACTTGGACGTTAGACTCGGCAGCAAGCGACAGGGCGTCGGCTGTAGAGTCCTCCCGAAGCTGATCACGTCGAGTGACGGTTATGTCGGCAGCGTCTGAGAATAAGACAAATCAGCAATCAGTAACAGAAACACCAAGACAGAAAACGGTGCATTACGGATTTTACCTAGTAAATCCTTGATGGACTCACGGAGGACGCCTTCCTTTTTGTCGATTGCAGCCACCATTGCACGCCTGGCATCCTGTTCATCCTTCAGTTGCTGCTTCAGCTTCTTCACTTCTTCCTTCAGCAAGACGTTCTCATTCTTGGCGTCGGTGGCAAGCCTGTTGGCTTCAAGCACCTGATCAGCCGAAGATCTGATAGTCTTTCGAAGCTGGAGTTTTCGGCTTCTAGCCGAGTGAATTGTTCGGCGAACTCAGCTACATCGTCGACTGTGGCATAAATTGGTTGTGGCAAATTAAGATCATGAAGATTCAGTCGATAGAAACTCGGCAAAACAAAGCAGGTTGAGTACTTACATGATCGCGACCAGCCGGTGGAGTAGGAACACCGCTAGGAGGAATAACTGTCGACATTGGAACCTTCTCTACAACCGTCCGCGAAGGAGGCGTCGATTTCGTGGGAGAAGGATTAGATTCTTTAGCCGACGCAGCTCTCTCAGAGACAAATTTGGCCCTCTTCGCAAGAGGGACTTCATCATCATCGTCAGAGCTACTTAAGTACAGCGCACGGTTAGCATGCGAGATGACAGGAAACAAATTAAGAAAGGAGTACAAGACGCTCACGGGTCCAGGTCATCTTCGCCTGCGAAGAGACTTGTAGAACTCTTCTTGACAGGAGGAGGCGTGGCAGCTTCATCGGCATCATTATCTCGTCCGCTGGGACTTGATTCAGCCGTGGTGATAAATTCATCATGTACTTGCTTTCGACGCCTACTCCTGATGAAGGCGTCGTCTTCAGTAGCCTCTTCTTCTTGGACGTCGCTGTCCTCAAGGGTGTGCTGGGCATCCTCGGTTCCATCAGAATCTTCATCATCATCCTCTGGTACCAGACCACTTTCGGGTGCAGGAGGATAGCATCGAGCAGCAGCAAGCGCCTGCCGAAAGTAAAAGAAAGGGAAGTTTGTAAAAAAAAAGGAGGAGTAACAACAGAAAAAAAACAGACAAAGAATTACCTCGGTTGGAGGATGGTCAGAATCGTAAGGAGAACGAGCCGACATCAGGACGATGTTGTCCTTCATACTGAGGCACGTTAAGCGGCGGACTTCGTCTCGGAGATCTTCAGCCGAAAGATCGGCAGAGCTAACCCTGGACTCATCATCCTTGCCCGTATAAAGCCACATCTGATGGGGACGAGACATTAACGGTTGCACTCGATGTTGTAGGAACACTGAGACAACCTCAGTGCCGCACATTGTCAAGCCTCCCGTGTTCTTCAGGGTGACTATTTGATCGAATAGCTTGTCGGTTGTCAATCTCTCTTCGGTAGAAAGGGTGTTTTGCCAAGATTTCTTTGGCTTAGCTATCAGTTTATCTTCAAAGGGAGGAAGGTTTGAGCATCGCCCAGACACCAAAGGATCTCGCAGATAAAACCACTTGTTGCGCCAGCCCTAGACAGACTCCTTCATTGGGTAATCAAGGTAGTCGACCTCTTTCCTGACAACAAAGCCGACGCCACCGAGGACGGGGGGGCGTTGCTGTCATTATGGCGCTTCACGTAGAAGATCTTCCTCCAAAGACCCCAGTGAGGGTCAATGCCGAGGAAGGCTTTGCAGACAGTGATGAAGATGGATAGGTGGAGGATGGAGTTTGGGGTCAGCTACCAGAGCTGGATCCCGTAAAAGAAAAGAAGAGAGCGAAGGAACTCATGCGCCGGAAGAGAAAGGCCACGGAACAAAAAGGCGGTGAACATGACAGTGAAGCCCTTCGGGGGCTTTGGGCGAGAAACCGCACCTGGAAGACGAATATCATCCTCAGATGCGGAGATGAATCCAAGGGTTCGCAGCTTGTTGATGTCGCGGTTGGAAATGGCGGAGGCACTCCAATCGCGGCTAACTTTGGCCGCGCCCGAAGTACTGGCACCCTTCTTTTTCCCCATGGCGTCTGAAGCTTCTAAGAGAGGATGCAGGAAGAAAGAAAGGATGGGCGAAGAAGATGAGCAGTGGGAGTCGTAAAAAAGTAAAAATGAGGATGTCCTTTATTTATACCGTGAGAATTAGCGTGAGATCATGGCCATAACTCCATAGGCGTCGTGGGAGGTGGAGCGAATCTGGCTGTACACGTGGCGCTTGGAAAGGGAATGGAACCGGCGGCCCATTATTCCCACGTCGCGCAAAAATCGAGGAAACGCCTCGGTCGCTGCGCGTGCACTGGTCAAAACCTAAAAACTGCCCGCGCAGAACTAGGGTGGGCCCGCTAGGTCAAGTCCTGTCAATCGAGCCATGACAGCGATACGTCATCAGTGACATCATGAGTGTTGTCAAAAGCACTCGAAGAAATGAAAAACTATCGAAGGAAAAAATTTGACTCGAGTCTGCACCCGGACGCAAACGCCCGTGCCCAGACTTGGGGGCTACTCCCATCGGGAGCGCTGACGCGCACCCGACAGAACTTTTTTTCGCACTCCAGGATCATGCCCGGGGACTTGATTCTGTGCAGGGTAACGTTGTTTTGCCTTCGGCAGTTAACCAGCAAAAGTTGGGCACGTTATTCATTATCCCTTGCATGAGGAAAATATATCGGGTGACTTACAAAGACTTACAGGAAAAACTTCGGCAGAAGACGTTCGAGTGGTACAACTTGAGTCTACGCACGGATTGCAATCATCCGCACTGATACGTCTCAAACGTATCTATAATTTCTTATGTTCCATGCTACTTTTATTACAATACTTGAATGTTTTATACATACTTTACATCATTATTATACATTTTCCGGCACTAACCTATTAACAAGATGCCGAAGTGCCAGTTGCTGTTTTTCTGCTGTTTTTGGTTTCAGAAATCCTAGTAAGGAAATATTCTCGGAATTGGACGAAATCAACGCCCAGGGGCCTATTTTTACACGAAGCTTCCAGAAGACCGAAAGGGAGACGAAGTGGGGCCACGAGGTGGGGACACACCAGGATGGCGTGGCCCAAGCCCTGGCCGCGCGGCCCTGTTGTGTGGGCCCCTCGTGACGCCCTTTGACCTACCCTTCCGCCTACAAATAGCCTCCGTCGCGAAACCCCCTGTACCGAGAGCCATGATACGGAAAACCTTCCAGAGACGCCGCCGTCGCGAATCCCATCTCGGGGGATTCAGGAGATCGCCTCCGGCACCCTGCCGGAGAGAGGAATCATCACCGGAGGGGCTCTACATCATCATGCCCGCCTCCGGATTGATGCGTGAGTAGTTCATCCTTGGACTATGGGTCCATAGCAGTAGCTAGATGTTTGTCTTCTCCGCTTGTGCTATCATTGTTATAGATCTTGTGAGCTGCCTAACATGATCAAGATCATCTATTTGTAATGCTACATGTTGTGTTTGGCGGGATCCGATGAATATAGAATATTATGTTAAGTTGATTATCAATCTATCATATATGTGTTGTTTATGTTCTTGCATGCTCTCCGTTGCTAGTAGAGGCTCTGGCCAAGTTGATACTTGTAACTCCAAGAGGGAGTAATTATGCTCGATAGTGGGTTCATGCCTCCATTTAATGCTGGGACGAGTGACGAGAAAGTTCTAAGGTTGTGGATGTGTTGTTGCTACTAGGGATAAAACATTGATGCTTTGTCTAAGGATATTTGTGTTGATTATATTACGCACCATACTTAATGCAATTATCTGTTGTTTACAACTTAATACTGGAAGGGGTTCGGATGATAACCTGAAGGTGGATTATTTAGGCATAGATGCATGCTGGATAGCGGTATATGTACTTTGTCGTAATGCCCTGATTAAATCACATAGTAATCATCGTTGATATATATTGAATCTTTATTTGTCAATTGCCCGCCTGTAATTTGTTCACCAAGCATGTTAGTTATCTTATTGGAGAGACACCTCTAGTGAACTGTGGACCCCGGTCCATTCTTTTACATCTGAATACATTCTACTGTAATCTCTGTTTTTACTGTTCTTTGCAAACAAACACCATCTTCCACTCGATACGTTTAATCCTTTGTTTTCAGCAAGCCGGTGAGATTGACAACCTCACTGTTACGTTGGGGCAAAGTACTTTGATTGTGTTGTGCGAGGTTCCACGTTGGCGCCGGTTTCACTAGTGTTGCGCCGCACTACATTCCTCCACCAACAACCTTCACGTGCTTCTTGGCTCCTACTGGTTCGATAACCTTGGTTTCATGCGAGGGAAACTTACTGTTGTGCGCATCATACCTTCATCTTGGGGTTCCCAACGGACGTGTACATCTACGTGCATCAAGCATAAATTTCTCGGCGCCGTTGCTGGGAGATCAAGACACGCTGCAAGGGGAGTCTCCACTTCCAATCTCTTTACTTTGTTTTTGTCTTGCTTTACTTTACTTTATTTACTGTCTTGTTTTCTTCATATTAAATACACAAAAAATTAGTTACTTTACTTTCTGTCTTATTTACTAGCTCTATATCAAAAACACAAAAAAATTAGTTACTTGTCTTTACTTTATTTGCCTAGTTTACTTTACTACTGTTATAATGGGTACTCCTGAAAATACTAAGTTGTGTGATTTCACTAGCACAAATAATAATGATTTTATATGTACTCCTATTGCTCCACCTGCTACTACAGCAGAATTTTATGAAATTAAACCCGCTTTACTGAATCTTGTTATGAGAGAGAAATTTTCTGGTGTTAGTACTGATGATGCTGCTGCCCATCTTAATAATTTTGTTGAACTTTGTGAAATGCAAAAGTATAAGGATATAGATGGTGATATTATAAAACTGAAATTGTTTCCTTTCTCATTAAGAGGAAGAGCTAAATATTGGTTGCTATCTTTGCCTAAGAATAGTATTGATTCATGGACTAAGTGTAAAGATGCTTTTATTGGTAAATATTATCCTCCCGCTAAGATTATATCTTTGAGAAGTAGCATTATGAACTTTAAACAATTTGATAATGAACATGTTGCTCAAGCATGGGAGAGAATGAAATCTTTGGTAAAGAATTGCCCAACCCATGGACTGACTACTTGGATGATCATCCAAACCTTTTATGCAGGATTGAATTTTTCCTCAAGGAACCTATTGGATTCAGCTGCTGGAGGTACTTTTATGTCCATCACCTTGGGCGCCGCAACTAATTACTTGATGATATGATGATATGATGATCAATTACTTTGAATGGCACACTGAAAGAACTCCTCAAGGTAAGAAGGTAAATTCTGTTGAAGAAACCTCTTCTTTGGGTGATAAGATTAATGCTATTATGTCTATGCTTGCAAATGGTAGATCTCATATTGATCCTAATAATGTTCCTTTAGCTTCATTGGTTGCTCAAGAAGAAAATGTTGATGTGAATTTCATTAAGAACAATAATTTCAACAATAATACTTATAAGAATAATTATGGTAACAACAACTATAGGCCATATCCTTCTAATAATGGTAATGGTTATGGTAATTCTTATGGTAATTCTTACAACAATAATAAGAGTGTACCCTCTGGTCTTGAAGTGATGCTTAAAGAATTTATTAGTACACAAACTCGCTTTTAATAAAACTCGTTGAAGAAAAGCTTGGTAAAATTGATGTTCTTGCTTCTAAGGTTGATAGTCTTGCTCTTGATGTTGATCTTTTAAAATTGAAAGTTATGCCTGAGAAAGTTGAAGATGCTAGGTTTGCTAAAACAAATGCCATCCAAGTTAGAATTAATGATAATATTAGAATGTTGGCTGAATTGCATGCTAGGTGGGATAGAGAAGAAAAAGAAAAACTTGCTAAAGAGAATAATGTAGCTAAAGTATGGACTATTACCACCACTAGTAATGTTGATTCTTCACATGTTGCTGCACCTCCTACTATCAATGGTAAAATAATTGGTGTTGGCAATGTTTCTACTCCTAGTGCAAAGCGTACAAAATTGCCCGAAATCTCGAAACTGCTGTTTGTGATAAAACTGCTGAAATTTTTCAAAATATTGGTGACAATGATTCCATTGCTGTAGAACATAATGGTTTAGATTTTGATGATTTTCATATTACTGAAGTTATAAAGTTCTTACAAAAACTTGCTAGAAGTCCCAATGCTAGTGCTATAAATTTAGCCTTTACAAAACATATTACAAATGCTCTCATTAAAGCTAGGGAAGAGAAATTAAAACTTGAAGCTTCTATCCCTAGGAAGTTAGAAGATGGTTGGGAGCCCATCATTAAAATGAAATTCAATGATTTTGAATGTAATGCTTTATGTGATCTTGGTGCAAGTATTTCGTTATGCCTAAGAAGATTTATGATATGCTTGACTTGCCACCCTTGAAGAATTGTTATTTAGATGTTAATCTTGCCGATAATGTTAAAAAGAAACCTTTGGGGAGGATTGATAATGTGCGTATTACGGTTAACAATAACCTTGTCCCCGTTGATTTTGTTGTCTTGGATATTGAATGCAATGCATCTTGTCCTATTGTGTTGGGAAGACCTTTTCTTCGAACCGTTGGTGCTGTTATTGATATGAGGGAAGGTAATATTAAATATCAATTTCCTCTCAAGAAAGGTATGGAACACTTCCCTAGAAAGAGAATGAAGTTGCCTTTTGATTCTATTATTAGAACAAGCTATGATGTTGATGCTTCTTCTCTTGATGTTACTTGATTTGCACTTCTCGCGCCTAGCCGAAAGGCGTTAAAGAAAAGCACTTCTTGGGAGATAACCCATGTTTCATTTTATTTACTGTATTGTTGAGTCTTGGAAGTTGTTTACTACTGTAGCAACCTCTCCTTATCATGTTTTTGTGCCAAGTAAAGTTTTTATGTTAAAGTTGATGATAGATTTGGATCGCTGCGCAGAAACAGCATTGCTGTCTATCACGAATTCTCGCAGAAGTCTCTGTAAAAAAATCGAAAAAATCTGCAAATTTACGAGCGTGATCCTCATATATGTACGCAACTTTCATTAGTTTTGAGTTTTTCCATTTGAGCAAGTTAAGTGCCCCTGCCAGATTCATCTTTACGGACTGTTCTGTTTTTGACAGATTCTGTCTTTTATTTCGCATTGCCGCTTTTGCTATGTTGAATGAGTTTCTTTGTTCCATTAACTTTCAGAAGTTTTGTGCAATGTCCAGAAGTGTTAAGAATGATTGTGTCACCTCTGAATATGTGAATTTTTGGTTATGCACTAACCCTCTAATGAGTTTGCTTGAAGTTTGTGTGAAGGAAGTTTTCAAGGGTCAAGAGAAGAGGATGATATACTATGATCAAGAAGAGTGAAAGGTCTAAGCTTGGGGATGCCCCGGTGGTTCATCCCTGCATATTTTAAGAAGACTCAAGCATCTAAGCTTGGGGATGCCCAAGGCATCCCCTTCTTCATCGACAACATTATCAGGTCACTTCTAGTGAAACTATATTTTTATTCCATCACATCCTATGTTCTTTACTTGGAGCGTCGGTTTGTTTTTATTTTTGTTTTTGGTTTGAATAAAGTTGGATCCCACCATTCTTATATTGGAGATATTACGCTCCGCTTTTTCTTATGGAACACTTGTGTTCTTAATTGTGCTTTAATGTTCATGGCGAAGGTTGAATTGCTTCGTTAAATTGCTATTTGGTTGGAATCGGAAAATGATGCATATGGTTTGGAAATTTGGCAATTGTTTGAGCTCTCATAGATCATGTTTAAGCTCTTGCATCATGTAGTTTAATCTATTAATGAAGAACTACCGTAGAGCTTGTTTAATTTGGTTTGCATGATTGTTCTCTCTAAGTCTAGATATTTTCGGGTAAAGTGTTTGAACAACAAGGAAGACAGTGTAGAGCCTTATAATGCTTGCAATATGTTCTTGTGTGAGTTTTGCTGTACCTGTTCATACTTGTGTTTGCTTCAAACAACCTTGCTAGCCCAAACCTTGTACCGAGAGGAAATGCTTCTCGTGCATCCAAACACCTTAAACCAAAACCCATGCCATTTGTGTCCACCATATCTACCTACTATGTGGTATTTTTCTGACATTCCAAAGTAAATTACTTGAGTGCTACCTTTAAAATTTCATTCCTTTACCTTTGCAATATATAGCTCATGGGACAAATAGCTTAAAAACTATTGTGGTGATGAATATGTAGTTATGTGTCTTAATTCTTATAAGTTGCTTGTTGAGCGGTAACCATGTTTCTGGGGACGCCATCAACTCTTTATCTTTGTTGGATATCATGTGAGATGCTATGCATGTTCGTCTTGTCTGAAGTAAGTGCGATTTCATGATCAAATGGTTTGAGTATGCATATGTTAGAGAAGAACATTGGGCCGCTAACTAAAGCCATGTATCATGGTGGAAGTTTCAGTTTTGGACATACAACCTCAATCTCTTATGAGAATATTAATTGTTGTTGAATGCTTAAGCATTAAAAGAGGAGTCCATTATCTGTTGTCTATGTTGTCCCGGTATGGATGTCTAAGTTGAGAATAATCAAAAGCGAGAAATCCAATGCGTGCTTTCTCCTTAGACACTTGTACAGTGCGGCATAGAGGTACCCCTTTGTGACACTTGGTTGAAACATATGTTATGCGATGATAATCCGTGTCTTCCGAGCTAAGTAGGACAAGGTGCGAGCACTATTAGTACTCTATGCATGAGACATGCAACTTGTAGGAAGTATTATGCATAGCACATATGAATTATTACTACCGTTGACAAAATTGTTTCTATGTTTTCAAAACAAAAGCTCTAGCACAAAAATAGTAATCAATGCTTCCCTCTGCGAAGGGCCATTCTTTTACTTTATTGTTGAGTCAGTTTACCCACTTCTTTCTATCTTAGAAGCAAACACTTGTGTTAACTGTGTGCATTGATTCTTACATGTTTACTTATTGCACCTGTTATATTACTCTATGTTGACAAATATCCATGAGATATACATGTTACAAGTTGAAAGCAATTGCTGAAACTTAATCATCCTTTGTGTTGCTTCAATGCATTCTACTTTGAATTTATTGCTTATGAGTTAGCTCTTATGCAAGTCTTATTGATACTTGTCTTGAAAGTACTATTCATGAAAAGTTTTGCTATATGATTCATTTGTTTAGTCATTATCTTTGTTAGCAATCTTTTGTTCAGATCACTCCATTCATCTCATATGCTTTACAATAATGTTGATCAAGATTATGTTGGTAGCATGTCACTTCGAAATTATTTGTGTTATCGTTTACCTACTCGAGGACGAGTAGGAACTAAGCTTGGGGATGCTTGATACGTCTCAAACGTATCTATAATTTCTTATGTTCCATGCTACTTTTATTACAATACTTGAATGTTTTATACATACTTTACATCATTATTATACATTTTCCGGCACTAACCTATTAACAAGATGCCGAAGTGCCAGTTGCTGTTTTCTGCTGTTTTTGGTTTCAGAAATCCTAGTAAGGAAATATTCTCGGAATTGGACGAAATCAACGCCCGGGGTCCTATTTTTACACGAAGCTTCCGTAAGACCGAAAGGGAGACGAAGTGGGGCCACGAGGTGGGGACACACCAGGGCGGCGCGGCCCAAGCCCCGGCCGCGCGCCCTCGTTGTGTGGGCCCTCGTGACGCCCTTGACCTACCCTTCCGCCTACAAATAGCCTCCGTCGCGAAACCCCCGTACCGAGAGCCACGATACGGAAAACCTTCCGGAGACGCCGCCGTCGCGAATCCCATCTCGGGGATTCGGGAGATCGCTCTCCGGCACCCCGCCGAGAGAGGAATCATCACCGGAGGGGCTCTACATCATCATGCCCGCCTCCGGATTGATGCGTGAGTAGTTCATCCTTGGACTATGGGTCCATAGCAGTAGCTAGATGGTTGCCTTCTCCGCTTGTGCTATCATTGTTATAGATCTTGTGAGCTGCCTAACATGATCAAGATCATCTATTTGTAATGCTACATGTTGTGTTTGGCGGGATCCGATGAATATAGAATATTATGTTAAGTTGATTATCAATCTATCATATATGTGTTGTTTATGTTCTAGCATGCTCTCCGTTGCTAGTAGAGGCTCTGGCCAAGTTGATACTTGTAACTCCAAGATGGTGTAATTATGCTCGATAGTGGGTTCATGCCTCCATTTAATCTGGGACAGTGACAGAAAGTTCTAAGGTTGTGGATGTGATGTTGCTACTAGGGATAAAACATTGATGCTTTGTCTAAGGATATATGTGTTGATTACATTACGCACCATACTTAATGCAATTATCTCGTTGTTTACAACTTAATACTCGGAAGGGGTTCGGATGATAACCTGAAGGTGGATTATTTAGGCATAGATGCATGCTGGATAGAGGTCTATGTACTTTGTCGTAATGCCCTGATTAAATCACATAGTAATCATCGTTGATATGTATTGAATCTTTATTTGTTAATTGCCCGCCTGTAATTTGTTCACCCAGCATGTTAGTTATCTAATTGGAGAGACACCTCTAGTGAAATGTGTTGGAGATATGCCCAAGAGGCAATAATAAAAGTGGTTATTATATATCTTTATGTTTATGATAAATGTTTATATACCATGCTATAATTGTATTAACCGAAACATTGATACATGTGTGTTATGTAAACAAACAAAGAGTCCCTAGTAAGCCTCTTAACTAGCTTGTTGATTAATAGATGATTAGTTTCATAATCATGAACATTGGATGTTATTAATAACAAGGTTATATCATTGTATGAATGATGTAATGGACACACCCAATTAAGCGTAGCATAAGATCACGTCATTAAGTTATTTGCTATAAGCTTTCGATACATAGTTACCTAGTCCTTATGACCATGAGATCATATAAATCACTTATATTGGAAAGGTACTTTGATTACATCAAACGCCACTGCGTAAATGGGTGGTTATAAAGGTGGGATTAAGTATCCGGAAAATATGAGTTGAGGCATATGGATCAACAGTGGGATTTGTCCATCCCGATGACGGATAGATATACTCAGGGCCCTCTCGGTGGAATGTCGTCTAATGTCTTGCAAGCATATGAATAAGTTCATAAAGAGACCACATACCACGGTACGAGTAAAGAGTACTTGTCAGGAGACGAGGCTGAACAAGGTATAGAGTGATACCGATAATCAAACCTCGGACAAGTAAAATATCGCGTGACAAAGGGAATTGGTATCGTATGTAAATGGTTCATTCGATCACTAAGTCATCGTTGAATATGTGGGAGCCATTATGGATCTCCAGATCCCGCTATTGGTTATTGGTCGGAGAGAGTTCTCAACCATGTCTACATAGTTCGCGAACCGTAGGGTGACACACTTAAGGTTTGATGTTGTAATAGTAGAACTTGAATATGGAATGGAGTTCGAGCTTTTGTTCGAAGTCTCGGATGGGATCCCGGACATCACGAGGAGTTCCGGAATGGTCCGGAGAATAAGATTCATATATAGGAAGTCATTTTATATGTTTGAAAATGATCCGGTGCATTTATGGAAGGTTCTAGAAGGTTCTAGAAAATTCCGGAAGAAAACACTTTGGAAGGCGGAGTCCCGGAGGGACTCCACCACCCATGGCCGGCCAACCCTAGAGGGGAAAGTCCAAGGTGGACTCCCCCCAAGGTGGCCGGCCACCCCCCCTCATGGAAAGGTGGGAGTCCCACTTGAGGTGGGAATCCCACCTTGGGTAGGTTTCCCTACACATGGAAGGTTTTGGGTTGGGGTCTTATTCGAAGACTTGTACACCAACTCTTGGGTGTTCCACCTATATAATGAGGGCCAAGGGGAGGGGGCCGGCCACATAAAAGCCATAGCTTGGCCGCACCCCATAGTGGCCGGCCACCCCCTCTCCCCAAACCCTAGCCGCCCCACTCCTCCACCTCTCCCGCAACGCTTAGCGAAGCTCCGCCGGAGTTCTCCATCGACACCGCCACCACGCCGTCGTGCTGCCGGATTCAAGGAGGAGCTACTACTTCCGCTGCCCGCTGGAACGGGGAGAAGGACGTCGTCTTCATCAACACCGAACGTGTGACCGAGCACGGAGGTGCCGCCCGATTGTGGCACCGTGATCAAGATCTTCTACGCGCTTTTGCAAGCGGCAAGTGATCGTCTACCGCAGCAATAAGAGCCTACTCTTATAGGCTTTGGAAATCTTCAAGGGTGAGTCTCGATCATCCCCTCGTTGCTCCCGTCTTCTAGATTGCATCTTGGCTTGGATTGCGTTCTCGCGGTAGGAATTTTTTGTTTTCTACGCAACGAATCCCTACAGAGGGTATCAGAGCCGTGTCTATGCATAGATGGTTGCACGAGTAGAACACAATGTTTTTGTGGGCGTTGATGCTTATGTTGTCTTTAGTTTGAGTACTTTGCATCTTTGTGGCATAGTAGGATGAAGCGGCTCGGGCTAACTTTACATGACCGCGTTCATGAGATTTGCTCCACGCTTGACATGCAACTTGTATTGCATAAGTGGCTTTGCGGGTGTCTCTGTCTCTCCTACTATAGTGAAGATTCAATTTACTCTTCTATTGACAACACTAGTATCACCGTTGTGGTTCATGTTCGTAGGTAGATTAGATCTTACTCGAAAACCCTAAACCACGTAAAATATGCAAACCAAATTAGAGACGTCTAACTTGTTTTTGCAGGGTTTGGTGATGTGATATGGCCATAATGTGATGATGAATATGTATGAGATGATCATTATTGTATTGTGGCAACCGGCAGGAGCCTTATGGTTGTCTTTAAATTTCATGTTGAGTATTATTTCAAAGTAGTTGTAATAGTTGCTACATGCGGTGAACAACCATGAAGACGGCGCCATGGACCTTGACGCTACGCCGACGATGATGGAGATCATGACCGTTGATGATGGAGATCATGTCCGTGCTTTGGAGATGAAGATTGAAGGCGCAAAGACTAAAGGGCCATATCATATCACATATGAATTGCATGTGATGTTAATCCTTTATGCATCTTATTTTGCTTAGAACGCGACGGTAGCATTATAAGATGATCCCTCACATTAATATCAAGATAATAAAGTGTTCTCCCCTCGTATGCACCGTTGATATAGTTCGTCGTTTCGAAGCATCTCGTGATGATCGGATGTGATAGACTCAACGTTCACATACAACGGGTGTAAGCCATGTTGCACACGCGGAATACTTGGGTTTGCTTGACGAGCCTAGCATGTACAGACATGGCCTCGGGACAACGGAAACCGAAAGGTTGAACACGAGTCATATGGATGATATGATCAACATGTTGATGTTCACCATTGAAGCTACATCATCTCACGTGATGATCGGTTTTGGTGTAGTGGATTTGGATCGTGTACCACTTAACAACTATGAGGGATGTTGTATTAAGTGGGAGTTCATTAGTAATTAGATTAAAACATGAACTAATTATCATAAACATAGTCTAAGTAGTATTTTGAATTAATTTTGTAGTATTGGCATCCGTTTTTCTACCATGCGATAGTCTTGCAATTGAGATAGAAATACTGTTAAGTCTGACAAAAACTTTACGGACTGGTACCGTATTGTTAAAGAATCAAGAAATAATTAAGTCCTATTGCAAACTTTTAGTAAACCTCACATTGTTGAGTCAAAGAGCTATGGTTTCAATTAGTACCTAAAGTTATCTTGTCTCCGTCAAACTTGAAGTTCAAATTTGTTTGAAAAGTAAGGAGCTGAAAATTTAGTTTTCAGAAATAATCAAGGTATGAGATATATGTGATATCTAAGACCTTATTGCAAGATGATAGAATATAATTTGGTGAGATTACATGAACTCATAAGTTTTATGGGAATGTATGAAGGTTGAAGACGCCAGGCGTCACAATCCTCCAACTATTGGGGCACTAACGATATTCGCATATCCATGAAGTAATCATCCTTAGTATGCACCGTTGCTAAGACTCGTCGTTTCGAAGCATCTCGTGATGATCGGGTGTGATAGATTCTACGTGTGCATACAACGGGTGCAAGCCAGATTTGCACATGCGAATACTGAGGTTAAACTTTACGAGCCTAGCATGTATAGACATGGTCTCGGAAAGTCGTCATGAATTGATGGATAAAATTATGAGTGAAATTGTTCATCATATTACAAAGTTACTAATAGTGAAATCTGCAACACTTGTCATATGATGATCAACTTCAGAACCTCAAGATTATTGGTATTTGACCAACAAACCTAGAAGTTATTGATGTTGAAGTGTTTTTCTGAATAATGAGGAAAGCTAAAAGAGAAACTACAAAAGATATTTTGGCAGAAAGAAAAGAAAAGACTAGAAAGTCTAGCTCAGATGTATATAAATGATATACATGTTATGGATGTATTTCTCATTTGGTCACATAATGAAATTCTTGGGTATTTGTACCATATTGGTTGGTATGAAGTGTCATACAAAATAACGCAATACAAGAATACAATGGCCTAAGTGACTGATAAGGAATATGGTAATAATGCACGTCTGGAACATAATAAAGTGTTATTATGTTTGTCGTTGGCATTCTACCTAGCCCTTAGAATTTATAATAAAGAACTTAATAATTGTTATTTTGCTCTGGTCAAATGAAAACAATGAGTTGTTCAAATTATGACATTACTCCATGTACGATGGATAAGTTATTATGAATCTTAATGGTGAAAATACACATACATAACACTGACGCTAAAATGCCATAAGGCAAATGATTTGAATTCCACTTATTTGTGGAACCGCCATTTAGGTCATATTAGAAAGGAACGCATGAAGGAACTCCATGCAAATGGATTTTTTGAGTCACTTGATTTTTGAATCATTTGACGCTTGCAAATCTTTTCTAAAGAGAATGATTAAAATACCGTTCATAGGCCAAAAGTTGAACGAGCAACTAACTTAGTGGAAAAATACATGATGATGTATGTGGTTCATCGGGCATAGTTGTGTGCGGGAGATTCTTCTACTTCATGAAAACTTTCAACAATGAATTGAGTATATATATGTGGATATATTCAATAAGGAAGAAGTTTGAAACTTTTGAATGGATTCAAATAAACTTCAACATGAAGTGGAAATCATCGTAATAGAAAAATCAAATATCTATGATTGGATCATGGTAAAAATATTTGAATTACGAGTTTTAGCGAACATCTAAGAGAGTTATGAAATTGTTCTACAACTCACATTTCTTGGAGTATCATAATGAAGATATAGTATCCGAGATATGTATCCAAACCTTGTTGGATTAATGATGAGATAAAATATTATGACGCCATTATATTTTTGGGGATTATGCTTTGGAGACTACCGCTTTTACACTGAATAGAGCATCATCATGATCCGTTGAAATGACACCATACGAGTTATGGCATGGGTATGAAACCTAATAGTTATTTCTTAAATTTTGGTATGCATAGCATAAGGTAAATAAAGTTTACAACCAAAATCGGATGTATGTCTTTGTTGGTTATCCCAAAGAATTAATTGGGAATTCTTTCCACTATGGAGACAAAGACAAAAGTGTTTGTCGATGTTTCTTACTTATTTCCAAGAAATTGTTTTTAGCGAAGTATTTGAGTGGGAGGACAATAGAACTTGATAAGGTTTATGAACCTGAGCATAATGATCAGAGTAGCGCAACATTGGAATTGGTTCCGGAAGCGGCCACGACGATCATGGCTCCCATGACTACAAAGTGTTTTAGTCATGGAGATCAAAGTACATATTGAACCTTGTAGGTATGGTTTACTTTGTGATCAAATAAATGATTTGTGGACAAAGGATTGATTTTGAACAATGATAAACCAACTACAAACAAAGAAGTTATGATGGGCCCTGACTCCGTTAAAATGGCCATGCGCCATGAAATCCATAATAGATGAATACTTTTTGAAAGTAAATGGATCTATAGACTTGGATGAAATATTATTAAAGAAGCTCGACTTGTCGAAAAATTGTTTACGACAAAGTTCAAAGAGTTGACTACGATAAGATTAGATCTTCCGTAGCAATGCTGATAGTCTATGTGGTTTATTCTAGTAATCACTACATATTTCTTTATGAGATATGCTAGTAGGATAGCAAAATATATTACTTAACAGAAGTTTGTATTAAAGGTGTATACAAGATACAACCAAGAGTTTTGCTAGTCCGTAGAATACTAGATAAGAATACAAACTTCAATTGGATGAAGTGAGTATTGCGGAGTTGGAATCTTCACCGGATGAAATAGTCAAATAGTTTTTGATTTCATCAGAAACGATGAAGGTGCTTGCATTTGCAAGAAATTAAGTGGGAGCGCTGAGACATATTTGTAATACTTTATGTAGCTGACATATCGTTGATTATAAATAGTGTAATTAGATGAGTTGAAACACATGAGTGATTATAGATCACGTATAATATGTACATAATCAGATGTCCTATGCTCTAAAGTGTTATGAGCATATACCAGAATGATTCATGTGATGATCATTGGACAACAGTAAGAATATCCTTGAGTACTTCAGAAGAATCAAGGATATATAAATATATTTTTGTATGGGGTAATGACAAACAAATCGCTGTAAAATGTTGCACCGATATTAGTTTGGTCACATATAAAAATGAATTTCAAATCTAAATTAGGCTAAGTGTTGTTTAAAAGGTAGCACAATGCTAGATTTAGAAGAGTTCTAAAATGTTGTGACGGATTCTACAAAAGAAGGCAGAATATGTCATTGTTTTGACAATGACTGAGGATATTAAGTCAAGAGGTTCTTTGAGAACTTGGTGTAGTTTCGATAGTGTCAGAACTTTGAAGCTATATTGTGTTTGACAATATTAGTGACATATTTCAGACCGCGGAATTAAGGTTCCACCAGAAGACCAAACATATTTAATGCCGACTCATTTGGAAAATGAGTGATGCGTGAAGACGCAAATGAATTGCAAAATACATACGTTTCTGAGTGTGTCAGAACCGTTGACTAAAACCTCTCCCGTGAGCAAAACATGATAAAGCACCGTAAGACCAAGGTGTTATATCTTTACATATATAAACTAGATTATTGACTCTAGTGCAAGTGGGAGATCGTTGGAGATATGCCCAAGAGGCAATAATAAAAGTGGTTATTATATATCTTTATGTTTATGATAAATGTTTATATACCATGCTATAATTGTATTAACCGAAACATTGATACATGTGTGTTATGTAAACAAACAAAGAGTCCCTAGTAAGCCTCTTAACTAGCTTGTTGATTAATAGATGATTAGTTTCATAATCATGAACATTGGATGTTATTAATAACAAGGTTATATCATTGTATGAATGATGTAATGGACACACCCAATTAAGCGTAGCATAAGATCACGTCATTAAGTTATTTGCTATAAGCTTTCGATACATAGTTACCTAGTCCTTATGACCATGAGATCATATAAATCACTTATATTGGAAAGGTACTTTGATTACATCAAACGCCACTCGCGTAAATGGGTGGTTATAAAGGTGGGATTAAGTATCCGGAAAATATGAGTTGAGGCATATGGATCAACAGTGGGATTTGTCCATCCCGATGACGGATAGATATACTCTGGGCCCTCTCGGTGGAATGTCGTCTAATGTCTTGCAAGCATATGAATAAGTTCATAAAGAGACCACATACCACGGTACGAGTAAAGAGTACTTGTCAGGAGACGAGGCTGAACAAGGTATAGAGTGATACCGATGATCAAACCTCGGACAAGTAAAATATCGCGTGACAAAGGGAATTGGTATCGTATGTAAATGGTTCATTCGATCACTAAGTCATCGTTGAATATGTGGGAGCCATTATGGATCTCCAGATCCCGCTATTGGTTATTGGTCGGAGAGAGTTCTCAACCATGTCTACATAGTTCGCGAACCGTAGGGTGACACACTTAAGGTTTGATGTTGTAATAGTAGAACTTGAATATGGAATGGAGTTCGAGCTTTTGTTCGAAGTCTCGGATGGGATCCCGGACATCACGAGGAGTTCCGGAATGGTCCGGAGAATAAGATTCATATATAGGAAGTCATTTTATATGTTTGAAAATGATCCGGTGCATTTATGGAAGGTTCTAGAAGGTTCTAGAAAATTCCGGAAGAAAGCACTTTGGAAGGCGGAGTCCCGGAGGGACTCCACCACCCATGGCCGGCCAACCCTAGAGGGGAAAGTCCAAGGTGGACTCCCCCCAAGGTGGCCGGCCACCCCCCCTCATGGAAAGGTGGGAGTCCCACTTGAGGTGGGAATCCCACCTTGGGTAGGTTTCCCTACACATGGAAGGTTTTGGGTTGGGGTCTTATTCGAAGACTTGTACACCAACTCTTGGGTGTTCCACCTATATAATGAGGGCCAAGGGGAGGGGGCCGGCCACATAAAAGCCATAGCTTGGCCGCACCCCATAGTGGCCGGCCACCCCCTCTCCCCAAACCCTAGCCGCCCCACTCCTCCACCTCTCCCGCAACGCTTAGCGAAGCTCCGCCGGAGTTCTCCATCGACACCGCCACCACGCCGTCGTGCTGCCGGATTCAAGGAGGAGCTACTACTTCCGCTGCCCGCCGGAACGGGGAGAAGGACGTCGTCTTCATCAACACCGAACGTGTGACCGAGTACGGAGGTGCTGCCCGATTGTGGCACCGTGATCAAGATCTTCTACGCGCTTTTGCAAGCGGCAAGTGATCGTCTACCGCAGCAATAAGAGCCTACTCTTATAGGCTTTGGAAATCTTCAAGGGTGAGTCTCGATCATCCCCTCGTTGCTCCCGTCTTCTAGATTGCATCTTGGCTTGGATTGCGTTCTCGCGGTAGGAAATTTTTTGTTTTCTATGCAACGAATCCCTACAAAATGTGGACCCCGGTCCATTCTTTTACATCTGAATACATTCTACTGCAATCTCTATTTTTACTGTTCTTTGCAAACAAACACCATCTTCCACTCGATACGTTTAATCCTTTGTTTTCAGCAAGCCGGTGAGATTGACAACCTCACTGTTACGTTGGGGCAAATTACTTTGATTGTGTTGTGCAGGTTCCACGTTGGCGCCGATTTCACTGGTGTTGCGCCGCACTACATTCCTCCACTAGCAACCTTCACGTGCTTCTTGGCTCCTACTGGTTCGATAACCTTGGTTTCATACTGAGGGAAACTTACTGCTGTGCGCATCATACTTTCCTCTTGGGGTTTCCAACGGACGTGTACATCTACGCGCATCACGCACCTAGACTCGGGGGCTACTCCCATCGGGAGCGCTGACGCGCACCCGATAGAAGAGAATAATACAAATAGAAGGAAAGCAAGAATGATCAAGGAGAAGAACTTCGGAAGAAGACATGCTTCAGTCTCTACCCGAACTATGTTCGGCTAGACACTCGGGGGCTACTGACGTGGGCATTACCCTCCGGGTAACATATTGCTCTACCCTATACGGTCCAGATGGAGGCCCATGAAGGTACCCGATGGCAAGATGGGCCACTAGGATGGTGCGGCAGAGGATTACTTGAAGTACAAGACACGGAAGAAGCCGAAAGATTAGAAATAGATCTACTGTAAACCTATTCGTACTCGGTTAGATCTCTCGAGACCTGACCTCCTATATAAAGGCCAGGAGGGGGGCTGCCGAGGGGACACAATCAATCTTAGCGAACTTAGCCAACATAAGCTTAGACCTAGGTTACCCTAGTACTCAGCCATCTCGACGAGATCTCAGCCGAACTATTCGGCACCCCATTGTAACCCATTGTCTTCATAATCAAGACACAGACAGGCAGGACGTAAGGGTTTTACCTCATCGAGGGCTCCGAACCTGGGTAAATCGCTCTCCCCGCTTGTCTGTATACCGATGTCTCATGTCAGCTTGCAGGATTCCGTCAACCCTAAGCCCCTATCGGAGGGCATTGCCGAGGAGCACCCTCGACAGGGGCCATATTAAAGTTTCGCACTGGGCCCCGGGTTTCCCGGCCCGGCCCTGACTCTTAGGTACGCTAAGTTGTAAGTGCAACTTAGATCATTTCACCTTTCACAAGTTCCTAGAGATTGCCTGCAGTTTTGCAACCCATGTCCTGCAGTCCGTTTGTTTCTGTTACTCGCATAGCTAGCTTTTTTTTTTTCAAACAAGGCAAGACTTGCCATTTTCATTGATAAAGAAGAAGACGGCCGATTTATTAACGGGAAAACCGGCCAAAAACCGATACAAATGCACCAATATCGTCATGGGAGATGACAATATTGGGCACAAACCCCCGACCGACCTGGCCAAATGCCAACAGTCGGCCACACACGCCAACGAGAGACAACTCCGACTTGGCCGTCGAGCATCACAAGAGAACTATGCTGGGCTTGCGCCGACCGAATCATCCACCACACCACCGGTTGCTGGTCATCGTTGCCGCAGGGGCACCCTCCACCGTAGCTCTGACTCCACAGCTCCACAGCGAAGCACGGGAAGACCCGTCGGCTATCGAAGCCCAAGCCGCGACCCAAACTCTTCTTGATGCCTCATCGTTGCCAAACTGCCCGTAGCGCCCCCAGCAAGGCAACTCAGCAACCATCCATCCTCGAGTCCCCAGGACGAAGCCCACTCCGAGACGATGCCCTCAACAGGGAGAGAGACGCAGAAGCGCCTCCATCATCCGATCCCAAGAATCTGAGGTTTCCCTCCGGAGGCAGAACTCCGAGGTGACGATAGGAGCCCTGGACGACGCTTCCAAGAAAGTCAACGGCACCCATAGGTGTCGCCGTCGCCAGTCCGAACCAAAGCCCGGACAAGGATTTCTCCCAGGATCCTTCACCTCGAACCACCCGAGCTGCCAGGCGACGACCTGCAACCGCACATCCGCAACCAAGAGCGCCACAGCACCGCCTCCCTGCCGCTGCCAAGCACCAACGGATCCAAGATGGATCGAACTGGGCCAGCAGCACAACCACCCAGTCCACCACCTCTCCAACCGACGACGCCGCAGCCGCCGCACCGCCGACCTGGCCAGACGCAGGGATTGGAGCCTGGGGCTCCAGATCCGCGACGATGGAGGCTCCCTGGGCCAGCCGGTAGCGACGCCACCCCCGTGGCCGAAGATGCCGCCCCCATCCGCGGGGACGCGCCGCAACACATCACCGCGGCCACCACCCGAGCTCCCGCCACCGAAGCGCCGTCGGCCCGTCCGGGGCCGCCGCCCCGGCCTCCACGCGCCGGGCAGCCCGCCGCCGCCTCACCCGGCAGAGCCAGCCACCAGCGCCGCGTAGGAGAGAGAACCCCCACCACCTTCGGCGGCGGAGGGACACGGAGGGGGGCACGGGGTTGGGGGCTAGGGTTTCCCCCTGGCGCCGCGTGAGGAGCGACGCGAGGGGGTCGGGGGCCGTTACTCTCTTTCTTTAAAAATTTGGGTCCAAGCCACCCATGTCCTACCAAGAATCTTATAATCTGGGCGAATATGTGCAGGGTATATAGGCCTGCAAATCTGTGCGTGGCATGGCAAATGGTACACTCTGTACGGCTGCCCAGATGTCTATGCTTGAGGAGAGCTTGCTGTCGATTCAGAAAAAGGCAGCAGGTTCCGAAGAGAGTGTGGCCCTCCTAAAGAGAAGCACACGGAAAGAGAGAGGCGGCAGTTTGCATATGTGCGTGCGTCCGTCTGACAAAAGCCATCGGCTAACTTTGGATTGGTTAGTTTTCTTAGGTGTGTGTGTCATTCTGACAACTGCACGTACCATTTTCTTTTTGCCAATCAGACACAAGAGCTTACCTAACCTGACGTGTCCATGCACGCACCGGATTTTAGACTCCGAGCAAATTTTTGCTCTATTATGAATTGCTAGATATATTCTCTTCCCTTCGTACGATGGTGTTTTGGAACATAGGAGCATATGCTCCCTCAATTTTTAAATGCATCTTACATACATTTTGAATTTTAAAAATTGAAACAAAAAATTTGCACGTACATCTTCATCATGTGCTGCCCGTTCACAAAATCGTTTCATAAAAAATCTATTTATCATGTAACGTTTGTAAAAAAGACAAAATTCGGTGCTAAAAATAATGCTTTTTACAAGATAAATTTTCTCTTTTTTACATAGACCACACAAAATATTGGTTTTTCGTGAAACTTGACGAATACACATATATTATGGAGATGTACATGTAAAAAAATTATTAAAAAAATTTGACACTTCAAAATATGATTTTTTGATAGAGGAAGCATACGCACCTGGGAGCCGAATTGAATTTCCGTTAAGGAAGTGTCTATTTAGCAATCGACTGATTTTAATTTGTCATAAGTTAATTTTCTTTCAATTATATGATGACATGTGCCATGAGGAAGCATCCCTCGAACCCTTGGATGATATCATTAACAAGCTTTACAGATGTGCTCTGGTTCAATTTGCTAGCTTTAATTAGCAATAAGCAAACAAATTGGAAAAGAGACAAAATCCATTATACAAGGACCAAATTTACAGTGTTGTTTGTCCAAAATAACATGGTACATTCCCAGATTCCACCCGGGAGCTACAGGGCACTTTCGCTGATTTGTTTTTATTTAAGCGACTTATTAATCCATTTAACCTTACGTTCAATATCCCTACATCTCTCATTGACGGGCTCGACAGTGGCTGGGAGGTGCACGACAATGTCCTCAAGACCTCAACATGCTTCGCGTGTCTTCTCCAGCAGCGGTGTGTGTTCTTCGGGTGCTGCAATGATGTCAGTAGGAAGACAACTCCATGGGCAACATGCAACTTCAGGGCCTGATCCGGCTGGTGGGGACCACTATGGAGGATGATGGGGCTACGTCGTTGAGGATGTGGTCGACAAATGTGCGAGATGGCTGCAAGACTGAATCTATTCAACCTTATGTCGAGAGCCCTCCCTCCCCCATGGTCGTGATTGAAAGAGGTCTGACAACGGCTAGAAGCTGGACTACGGTGTCCTCAACATGCTTGTGGTGTCTTCTCAAGCGGTGTGGCACTAGGCTATTTTAGTGTCGGGATTAGGCTAGTGAGATATCATCAATGGTTGACAAGTTGATGGCAGTGAAGGGAGGCTTCGACGACAAGTATGCACGTCCTCCGGGTGTAAACACATGATTCCGCATCCATGCAAGGTCATGCAATGTCGATGTGCATGTGCCGTGTTCTTGTTGAATGTTTTCTCGAAACTCAGATTCGTGGATAAAATCCTAAGTTTGACCTTTGGTTAGACTTGTCAACATTGGCACGAGCGACGATCCTGTGTGTAGACTTTTGCCTAGAAGTAACTTCGTTGTTCATTCTTAGTATGTCATAAAGTTCGTGGTAGGATTGTGCAAATACTGTGGCGATACAGATCTACTTTTGATGACCTCATTTTTTCTATTAACTTGTCCAACATTCACGCATGGCTTTTCGATTGGTATTGTTAAATAATCAAAAATATGTGGCCATACGTGTGCAGCAATGGAGCTGCCATGCATTGGGGTCAGCTGACCCAGTGATTTTTGGAGAACTCTTAAATAATTAGTAACAACCGGCCACTACTATTTTGTATAAGATGACACCATTGATTTATAGACATTGTAGAGCTAGGGATGGCAATGGAGCCCCGTTTCCCGCAAACCTGTGGGAAATTCATCTATTAGGGTACGAGTATGAGAAATTTTCATCCCTGTAATTTAAAATGTGGTTGGGGACTAAAAGGGCTCCCCATCCCCGTTCCCGCTATCCCATGTTATAATTGTATATACATATAAATTGTTATCTTTTTATATGAAATATGTTACTCCCTCCGTTCCATTCTATAGTGCCTATAGATTTTTGGCATTTGTTTCAGAACATAAGGTTATAGCTTGGCTTTTTTTTTAATTACCCCCTCTACCGGTTAGCTCCCACACGACATGCATGAAAAAAAATCCATACAAAAAGGAAAAAATTAATTGAGATTCCTAATGCATGATCCCAACGATTCCTTAGATTTAGGAAGCTTTGTTTTTCTTTTCTTAATAGTAGAACCTGGCTGCACATATATGGAGAGTCAACTAGAGAGATTTGTGGGATTTGTTATGTTAATTTAGTAAGTTATCGATTTCCCTCATTTTACTCTGATCTCAAATCGTTAAATCAGGGGTCTTATGTAAAGAATACTCTTGCGCTAATTTCCGTGCCAAAAAAACTACAGGCACTATAGAATGGAACAGAGGGAGTATAATATTGTGTCAGTTGTAGTATATTTCAATATTATTTAACATATGGTACTAATTTATTGTCATTGTATCTCATACGTATTATAAAGTAGCTTATTTCTATGTGCAAACTATATAAATTCATAAAATTATGAGAATATTATTTAAATTTGGCTTCTTAATGGGGAATCCAGCCCCGCCCCGAACCCGGCGGGGATGAGGATGGGGAAAAGTTTCCCCGAACACTAAGTAGGGGTGGAGGTAAGATGGGACTACCCGATGGGGAGCAGACCCGTTGCCGTTATTCCCCAACGATTTTTTTCCTAGCTTCCTCCCTGCATGCATGCATTTATCGACAACTGAGCAGGGTCATTCTCCTGTTTTTTCCGAAAATAAATTATGGAAGGTAACAATGTGAGAAAGTTTGCACTACAATTATGGCGTGGGCAAAGAGACTATACGACATGCCTGACTGGTAATACAGCTTAGCTAGGGCGTAGGTGAGGGAGTGATTATTTTTTAAGTCAAGAGAGAGAGAAAGAGAGTGAGTGAGTGAGAAAATGGAGGGAAAGATAGGCACATGAAGTATCTTTCTGGTCCTATGATAAATTAAAGCGCCATGGTCGTCGCCAGCCGTTATCATCTTGTGAGTTTCTGAGAAAGCAGGATCGGGGCGTACTGCCCGAAGCACCGCCAGGGCGTACTCCCTCATCTCGGAGCTGTCTGGGAATGTTAGTTTAGTTGGCGCGCGTACTTGCTTTTCGCACAGGCCGGCATGCGTCCAAGATCACTGCGTGCACCCGAACCCTCATGTGTCCCCCACGAGAGTACGTATAAAAAAAGCCCAAACCACTGCATGCTTTCCTTATTTGGATTCCAGTTTCACCTTAACACTGCAGCAATTCTATTGACTGGAGTAAGTACATTTTCTTCTTTCAAAGAGCCTTGAAGAAATTATTATTAGGACGTACACTTGATCCGGACTCTGCACTTGCTAGCTGAAATGCATTAGCGAAAACAATATACTCTCGATTGTTTGATTGGTAATGCACTATATATAGCAGAAAACTCCAATTATTATTTTATTCGAAAATGGTAATTTAACTTGTGATGTTGTCACATTCAAATCGCAGTGTGGACCTTTTCTATTAAAAAATGCTGATATGTTAGATATTTTAGAATTTTGATACTAATGCAGTTTTTTCATTTGTCCGAAAATTTCAGATATGAGATATGCAAGATTTCTTCACTATGACGTATGAAACTTGTCTCAAACTCTCAATTAGGTAATCATTGTGAACTCTCCAATCCCTTGAAGCATTTCTGAATACTTGTCCAATGACTAGATGTAGCCGGTTCTAAGATACGGTCGAAATCGTGCGTCAAGGTGTTTGAATGCCACTGTCAACTTATTTTAATTCAAAACTTGCATGGTATGTGACATGGGCATACCAAAGGGATATGTTGCATATATACCCCTGGTTTATTATTGTAGCCGAAGGCCCATGGACTTGAAGCTTTGGAGGTCCAGGAAATTGGAGATGTTCGAATTAGGAAAGTTCTAGTCATTATAGAAGTTTGTATTAACATCTGGAAAAGCTCAGTGCGGACCGAAAGATTGTACTTGTACGACACGTTGTAACCTTCGGTTTCTCCTCCTATATAAAGGGGACGCTGAGGTCGAATGAGGGATCGAATCATTGTAACCCTAACCACCGTAATATTAAGTTGAGCATCTTTGTTCGGCTGAAATATTTGAGATCTACATGCCCTCTACTTTCTACGAAACCCTAAGTCTACAATCCGTAGGCATTAACGAGTTAAAACCTCGTCAATTGGCGCCGTCCGTAACGAGTTAATACCTCGTCAGTATGAGAGCATCTCCTTCACGGGCATGGGATCCCAGCCCCAGCATTGAGGAGTGCGGTTATGAACATAAAGCTTGAAAGCTCGACCCTGAATTAACAAATCTCTCAACCGGTCAGGATTACATAAGGCCCTCCGTACAACACACCACCACATCACACCACACCATACCGGCTAAACGATACAAGGGAACACTCTGAGAAGCTTACAACACTACGCTACAGCACAAGCACTCCGACTTGCAGAAACGAAGACCGCAGCTCATCAGCCCCAAGGACACCAACCAGCGTGGCACGACGAGGCGCTGCCAGGAGCAAAGAGGAGGTCTTGAACGAGGAGAAACCGAGACAAAGAGCACCGAAACGACCATCATGCTCCCATGCCGAAGAGGGCCCCTACCCTCTCGCCATGGCTCGGAGGCATCGAACCATCGGACATGAGAGAAGCTCACCCCAGAGATGGAGAGGTGTTAGGGAGAACCAAAGACATCCTGGACCACGACCACCATGACAAGAAGAGCACACCTCGCCGGCCACACATCCGCCGTCCTTGAAACCTAGAGCAACATGGAAGCCACCGGGCACAACAACAAAACAAGGGCAGTGGCCAACAAGGCCCAAAGCTCCCACCTTCGTCTCCCCACCCAAACCTCGAATCTCCCTAGGCGACGCCTCCAGGGAGGTCACCACAGCGCGTACACGCCGCCCAATCGAGGGAGATGGGTCGGGGTGGAAAGAGGAGGTCACAGCGGCACCTCCAAGGAGGAACATGGCACCCAACGTTGCTGAGCCGGACCAGCCGGCCTAGAGTTTCCCTTGTCCCCGAACAGCCCACCGGTGGTGACGACGCCACCTTCAGCCGGAGCAAGAGCGAGAGGGGAGGCGCAACTACCTTGATCTTGGCGCGGAACGAGGTCCATGCTGCCGTCGACAACCGCCGCGGCCTCACCTCCAACGACGTCGAGGGTGACCACCAGAGCCGCCCCCCACGACTCTTGCCGCAGTGCACCGTCGCCACACCGCTAGAGGCCGCCACCTCAATCTCGAGCCCCCACCGGGGAAGCCGCTGGACTCGCCCACCTGCGAAGGGGAAGCCCGTCGAGCTGCCGCCTCGGTCTTGGCGAACCCCGCGCGGAGATCCTTCATCTAGCAACCGCCGTAGGAGCCGAGAGCTCGTATCCCCGCCGCCCTCTTCACCGGCGTCATGATGTTAGCCCGATGGCATCTCTGGGGGGCGACGAGGCCGGGGGAGAGGGGGAGGTGGGCTGCGACGGCGCAGGTTAGAGTTAGGGTTTCGCCTCCCCAATCGCCTGGAGGAGGCGACGCGAGGAGCGAAACGGTCACCAGTTGAAGACAGATAGTTCCATTAGGAGTGCGGTTCTGTGCGGGCTGATGATGGTTTGGCCAGTTCCGAACCAAACTGTGCGCAGGCTTAATCACACAGGCACGTACTTGGTTGATACTACGTTGTTGACAATAAGATTCACATGTACTTGATAGCATAACTAGTTAGGCTAACATGAACTGCATAGATACCAGGGCTCCAGGAGCAATCCCAGTGAAAAGAACAAGCACACAGTGATTCAAGATGAATCTAAACATCATTCTGATAGGGTGAAGCCTGCATACCGGGGGCAATACAAGCCCAAATATCCGACAAATCTCAGTTGGGAACAAGATTAGTAATAAAACAAGCTAGATTCTTCAACCTTGAGCCAAGACGACTATTATTATTCTCGCATTGAAAAGAAGTAGACACGACGATTTCATACGAGGAAGATGCAGCATCTACCCTGCCGATTGTTTCGTCGATCACTCCTTGAGCAGGCAGGCGATGGCGTCGAGCAGGATGCCGAACACAAGCGTCACCACAGACGCGTAGAGGATTTTCTTCCCGGCGGCTCCACGCTCGCGGGTGTTGTAGGAGACCCAGATCGCGCCCAGCAGCTGCGCCAGGCTAGCTACGAAGACGGCTGCTATGGCGAGGAGGTACGCCACCTTGTAGCTGTCAGCGGTAGAGGCTGAGACCTCACGAACACCTTTCTTTATGGCTGCGACGATGGCTGTTCCTTGACTGCCAATGGTTAAAATGATTACCTCCGTAAGGTTGCCTCCAGGGCCGCCGCCGATGACCTCCCTCTGCCCCACAACGGGCGCCTGCACGCCGTCTGCGTTGGCAACCCCAGCGCTGCCGCCGTCGACCTCCTCCTCCACGCCGGGTGCGAGAATGTTGAGAGCCAGATAACGGGAACTCTCCACCGCTTCAGCGCCGTTGCCGAGGACACCTTCCCTGACGCCGACGGTGCCCTGCGCCTCGACGCGGGACAGGCCGGGGCCCTGTACGCCAACGCCAACATGGTCGAAGGCCGCCATGGCGTCAGCACCGCTACTGGGGAGACCTTCCCCGACGCCGACGGTGCCCTGCGCCTCGACGTCGGAGGCGTGGGGAAGCGCAGCGCCGACGCCGGCGACCTCCTCGTCCTCCCCCTCCACGGCGGCCGCCAGGATGAAGGCAGCCACATGGCTGAAGGTGCTGATGAGGGCGCCCATTGCTAGAGCTAGACGATGGTGCAGCTCTTTGGATTCGCTTTTAAGCAAGTATACAAACTGATCTAATAAGAAGGGAACGAACTAATTTACTATGCGCAAATTTTTCCTCCTCCAGTGACCGCCCGCGTCGAGGACGTCGTAGTAGCTTTTTTGCATGTGCTTTGCCACGTCGCATGCTTTCCAGTTCCACATCGGACGGCATATGTCGTCAAGTGGGATGAATTAAAATGGGAAATAGTCCATTTCAAACCCTACATTCATAGAGGTTCAGCGGTTTAAACCCTAAAATCCGAATCCCTGTCACTCATGTGATTAGAAAAATAGATTTCAAAATTGCTACTCTCACTACCGTTATTGGCCCACCTGTCATATCTATCTCCTACCTCTATCGCCCCTCTCTCTTAGCGTCAATGTAGGAGGCCCCGCGCAAAGCAGCACGCCGGTTGTTCATGGGCTCACTGCACCGTGTGAGGGAGCACTACAACAAAACGTCGCTGAACATAGCAAGCGCCCGCCGTCCTGGGACATCATCCAGTGATGCCTGGCCAAGATCTTGCAGCGGCTCCGCATGGCCACGAGTCTAGCACCGTGGCGACTCGATGATGTCTACGCACGTTTCTATTCTTGTAGACAGTATTGGACCTCCAAGTGCAGAGGTTTGTACAACAGCAGCAAGTTTTCCTTAAATGGATCACCCAAGGTTTATCGAACTCAGGTAGGTAGAGGTCAAAGATATCCCTCTCAAGCAACCATGCAATTACGATACAAGATGTCTCTTGTGTCCCCAACACACCCAATACACTTGTCAGGTGTATAGGTGCACTAGTTCGGTGAAGAGATAGTAAAATACAAGTACTATGGATGATTATGAGTGATAATTGCAGTCTGGAATAAAAATGGCAGCAAGCAAACATGTAGCAAAACTAGTTGTAAACGGTATTTCAATGCTTGGAAATAAGGTCTAGGGATCATACTTTCACTAGTGGACACTCTCAACAATGATACCATAATTGAATACATAGATATTATCACTTCACTACGCTACTCTGAACCACTATCCAGTTTGATAATAAACACAAATTCATTGTGTAGGTCTGCATAAGCATTCCTTAAAGTTCACATTCCCAATCTATATACACCTCACGCTGTCACTTTGAGCATACAAAGATGGTACTAACTAGTCACCACAATTCATAAGTATTTCTATAAATTAAGCATAAGAAAACAAACACGGTGTGCACACTGTCACCTTCACCCCGTTGGACAAGGTGTCCCCGGAGATCACATAATAAAATCACTTGAGTACCACAATAGTTGAAGCATAACATCTATTTATTCAACTAGATTACAAAGCTCATAATCACATAAAGATCATACGTGGAGAGATAGATAGACCACATAGCTACCGGTAAAGCCCTCAGCCTCGGGGGAGAACTACTCACTCCTCATCATGGGAGTCATCAACGGCAATGGAGATGGCGGTGGAGTCGATAGAGATGGCTCCGAGGGAAATTCCCCGTCCCGGTAGGGTGCCAGAACAGATACTTCTGTCCCCCGAATCTTGTCTGCGACGGCGGTGGAGCTATAGAACTTTTCGTGGATGGAGGCCGATTCCTCTAGGGTTTTTGCATCGGAAGGCTTCTTATAGGCCGAAGGGCAAGGTCGGTGGAGGCTAGGTGGCCCCAGACCACCCATAGGCGCGGGCCAGGGCCAGGCCGCGCCTAGGCATGGTCTGGCCAGCCTTTGGCTCCCCTTCGCCTCTCCTCCGGACTTCGTCTTCGTTACGAAAAAATAATATCTTCAGCTTTTGTTTCGTCCAATTTCGAGAATATTTCATGTACAAATTTTCTGAAATACAAAACGAACAGAAAAAAGGGAACTGGCACTGTGGCATGTTGTCAATAGATTAGTGCCGGAAAATGCATAAAAGTGTCACGAAGTGTAAACAAAACATATAGCAATTGGTGTAAAGCAAGCATGGAGCATCAAAAATATAGATACGTTTGCAACGTATCAACATCCCCAAGATTAACTCCTGCTCGTCCTCGAGTAGGTAAGTGATAACAAAAATAATTTTTGAGGTGACATGTAATCAATACAATCTTGATCAAGTTATTGTCAAGCATTGTGAGCTTGGATCAAAGTACTCTAAGCATAGACATGATAGATATAATTCTAACAATATAACTTAGAAACTATGTTACAACATGAGAAGTAACTCAAACAAAGGATCATGAATAATAGTGCACTGAAAACAACTATTTTTATTATGAGCATAGATAAAACATAACAAAATGGTACTCAACATGTCCTTTATGAAGTAGCAAAACATAAATGTCAGTACACCTTTAAAGTTTAAAGGGTGACTAGATACAAGTAATTTGAGAACAAGCAATAGCATAAGCATAAATCAATCAATAATAATTTTCGGACTATGCACATTGCACTAAGAATGACAACTACGCTCTCTTAATTGGTGCATAAAGCAGAAGATGAAGAATCAACATAAAAGTAAAAGAGAGACTCTTTGCAGAGTAAGCAAGATTAATAAGTTTTATAAACCTTCCAAAAAATTTGGTACTCATTAGCTTTGAGCTCTCATTTCCCCTATCATAAACATCTTGAATGGTTAAAGTTAACGTAAGGCAAATATGAGCTATATGCTTGACAACTCACAAGTTCAAAATCTCATGCCCCTTAAATACGAGTACCTAAACCTCATGCTACTCAACCTTAAGTCCCAAATAAGTTTCTTGTCATTGTAAGTATACATGTATGATCGAGAATAGCCAATGGGGTACCTCTTGCCCCATGACATAGGAGCATTCCCATACCAAAATGACAAGACAAACAGACAATAAGCATCTCAACAAATTTTTTTATTTACTATGGATATAGATTTTTATTGAAAATGCTTCAGAGAATGATCACTATGGTTTGCTTTAAATTTCCACCAGGAATGATGCATGGCTTAGAATAGCGGCCCAGTCGTTTCTCTAACACATATACAAACTACATGGACTTACAAGTTTCCATTTTATTTTGCACCACTAGGCATCCATAAACAAAAGAACATGACATCAACTAAATATGAATAAGTGCAATGTTGAAAGCGTTCCCCATGAAAGCATGGTTGTGCTAACTCCCAACTTGCAATTTGCAAACATATAAACTTGATAAGATAGTCACACTGATCAAGTTTATTAAGTTCAAAAAGTAACTGTGCCATCAAGTTCGTGAGAACTTTACTAACTAATTTTCTCATGCCAAAATTTAATTTGGAAGATAAATAAAAACATGATGAATATACTTTGAATAGCAATAATGCTACTAGGTAGATATGGTGGACACAATGGAAAACTTTGGTTATTGATGGTTGGATGCATGAGTAGAGTTCATACTCGGGGCTAGCAAAAGACTGGGAACGACAACCTAAGAGAGCAAAAATGGTCATAATCATGCATAGCGATAAAACATTATCAATCAAAGCATAAAGTGATATTACAAGTCAAAAACTAAATGATCATAAAGACTTTAGTTGACTGGTTATATTCATAACATGGTATAAGAATGTGCCAAGTCAACCCAATAAAGCATCAAAGGGGAATACCACAATATTATGCTTTGTATGATGGAAACAACACATGATTCTTTCAATAACACATTATGCACTCCCAGCTATTTGAGACAAGTCATGCTACAAAATAAATACTAAGCATATGACAAGAATAACATCCAACAAGACATACTAAAGTCTATGCCACAGTCTAGACAAGCTTCCTTTCACATCACTATAGGCATGAAACATTTTACTCGTCTCCAACACCAGTCAACTTATTTGAAATATCTCTCAGAGATGAAAAACCAATATGGACCAGAGAGATAAACATACATAAATAAAGAATACTAACGAGCTCTGAACAAAATTTGAGTGAAAGAACAAGAGATAAACACAGTATTAGCAAACTAGAACACTCGCAGAACAATAACAGCGAAAACTAGAGCGTTCTATGCAATTAAAACAGTGTGTCTCTCTACAAAACAAATTTTTCGGGATCCAACCATATGCTACAGCAAAAAAATAAACTAAACTAAAAATAAAGACTCTCAAAAAACAACACATAGTGTATGAAGCAATAAAAATATAGCGCACAGAAAGATGACATGTTGCTTTGTTGATGAAGAGGGGATGCCTTGGGCATCCCCAAGCTTTGACGCTTGTACCTCTTGGATATTTCTTGGGGTGACATGGGAATCCCCAAGGTTGAGCTTTTGTCCTTTCTTCATCTGATTACATCATTCTTCTCTCTCTACACTTGAAAACTTCCTTCATACAAAACTTCACACAATTCTCATTGGCAGCATTAGTACAATCAAAATAACAAATTCACTTGGGTTCAATTCTAACATATATCAAACACCTATTAAAGCATTAGATACTGTAGCAACTTCTTAAAAAATGTCTTTTACCAAAAGAACTAAAAAAAAGATTCTCAGTAAGCGAGGTGGATGGTGATGAACACGCGATGAACACAACGGAGATACACGATGATGAAGTGGATGATAACTTGTATGACGCCGACGAAGTCTCTCGATTGGTCCCGTCGCCAATGCAACAGCTCTCAACCCTGCAAGATATTCGCAACTCCACACACTTGCGCACGTAGCTGCCGACCACGAAGCGGTAAGTTGCAACCGTCTAATTTCCAATGGAACAACAGATCACACGAGATTTTCAGTAGCAAACACCAAATTGATGCAATATGGTGTATAAATTCAATAGAGTTGCAAAGCAATCAACTATGAACTAGGTTTTATCTTAAACATGGTCTAAACCTAATTTGGGGGCGTCCTGGGTACTTATATAGGGGTTCAGGACGATCATAAGTCAAAAAATACATTACAAACCAACCCAGGTCGGATCTGGTCGAGACTAACTCAGACACGACCGGTCTGGGGCCCGGACGATCGAGCCAGGGACCGGCCGGTCCGGTTTGGACCGGGCCTGGGACCGGATGGTGACCGGGCCATCGGGGTGACAAACAGAATACCCCTTCGGTTGGCACCAGTGCAGGAGCCGGTCGGAACCGGGCTCACCTGGCGTGGGGGCGGTGTTAGGTTTCGTAGCATAGAAAACAAAAAATTTCCTACCGCAAGAACGAAAAACCAAACCAAGATCTAATCTAGTAGATGGTAGCAGTGAGAAGATCATGAGACTAACCCTCGAAGATTTCCAAAGCCTAACGAGATTAGATCTCGTGGTGGATGTAGTCGATTACTTGTCGCTTGCAAAAGCGCGTAGAAGATCTTGAATGCTGATGACCCACAAGTATAGGGGGTGTATCGTAGTACTTTCGATAAATAAGAGTGTTGAACCCAACGAGGAGCAGAAGGTGTTGACAAGCAGTTTCGATGAAGGATTCACTGTAAATGCTCACAGACAAGTTTTCAGGGGGTTTTGATATAGCAGATAAATAAAGTACAAGTAAGTAAAATGTGAGAGTAACAATTTCAGCGAGTGGCCCAATCCTTTTTAGCACAAAGGACAAGCCGGTTTTTTTACTTATAAAGACCAAACGTTCTTGAGGACACACGGGGATTTAGTCTAGTGCTTTCGCTTCATATAGTCGATTAATCTTCATTGTTTTGATAAGTGTTGTGTGGGTGAACCTATGCTAATGCACCTCCCTTCCTAGGACTAATTCATACTTGTGATTATACCCCTTGCAAGCATCCGCAAATACAAGAAAGTAATTAAGATAGATCTAACCACAGCCTTAAACTCTGAGATCCTGCTATCCCTCCTGCATCGATATACCAACGGGGATTCAGAGTTCTTGTCACTCCGGCAACCCCACAATTAGCAAACGAATACAAGATGCACTCCCCTAGGCCCATAAAGGTGAAGTATCATGTAGTCGACGTTCACATGGCACCACTAGAAGAATAACACCACAACTTAAATATCAAACCATTAAATATTACTCAACATAGTTCACTACTAACATTTAGACTTCACTGATACGTCTCCAACGTATCCATAATTTCTGATGTTCCATGCTTGTTTTATGACAATACCTACATGTTTTGCTCACACTTTATAATATTTTTATGCGTTTTCCGGAACTAACCTATTAACAAGATGCCACGAGTGCCAGTTCCGTTTTCTCGCTGTTTTTGGTTCCAGAAAGGCTGTTCGGGCAATATTCTCGGAATTCGACGAAACAAAGACCCAGCATCCTATTTTTCCCGGAAGACCCCAGAACACCGAAGGAGAACCGGAGAGGGGGCAGGGGGCCACCAGACCATAAGGCGGCGCGGCCCCAGGCCTGGCCGCGCCAGCCTATGGTGAGGGGGCCCCAGGTGCCCTCCTGCGTCGCCTCTTCGCCTATAAAACCCCTTTCGACCTAAAAACGCGAGACGAATTGAAAAACTCCAGAAAGACTCCAGGGGCGCTGCCGCCATCGCGAAACTCCAATTCGGGGGACAGAAGTCTCTGTTCCGGCACCCTGCCGGGACGGGGAAGTGCCCCCGGAAGCCATCTCCATCGACGCCACCGCCTCCATCATGCTCCGTGAGTAGTTCCCCCATGTACTACGGGTTCTAGCCGTAGCTAGTTGGTATTCTCTCCCCCATGTACTTCAATACAATGATCTCATGAGCTGCCTTACATGATTGAGATTCATCCGATGTAATCGGTGTTGTGTTTGTTGGGATCCGATGGATTGTTACATTATGATTAGTCTATCTATAAAGTTTGTGAAGTTATTGTTGTTGCAATCTTGTTGTGTTTAATGCTTGTCACTAGGGCCCGAGTGGCATGATCTTAGATTTAAGCTCTATACTTATTGCTTAGATTGTATCTACAAGTTGTTTGCACATGTCTATGTCCGGAACCCGAGGCCCCAGAGTGACAGCAACTGGGATAACTGGAGGGGAAGGCGTAGGTATGAGGATCACATGTTTTCACCAAGTGTTAATGCTTTGCTCCGGTGCTCTATTAAAAGGAGTACCTTAATTTCCAGTAGATTCCCTAGAGGCCCGGCTGCCACCGGCTGGTAGGACAAAAGATGTTGTACAAGTTTCTCATTGCGAGCACGTATGACTATATATGGAAAACATGCCTACATGATTAATAATCTTGATGTTCTCGTCTTAATGCTATTTCAATCCTATCAATTGCCCAACCGTAATTTGTTCACCCAACACTTGTTATTGGAGAGTTACCACTAGTGTAGATAGCTGGGAACCCCGGTCCATCTCGCATCATCATATACTCGTTCTACATGTCATTGGAAGTAGTATCAACTATTTTCTCGGTGCCATTGCTCTCATATTACCGCTATCGCTGCTCGTGTTATCGTTACTACTGCTCTCATATTACTCGCTGCTTTCACATCACCCCCGTTACTAGTGCTTTTCCAGGTGCAGCTGAATTGACAACTCAGTTGTTAAGGCTTATAAGTATTCTTTACCTCCCCTTGTGTCGAATCAATAAATTTGGGTTTTACTTCCCTCGAAGACTGTTGCGATCCCCTATACTTGTGGGTTATCAAGACTATTTTCTGGCTCCGTTGCCGGGGAGGCATAGCTCTACTCATAAGTTCACCTGGGGAGTACACTCTACCTCTCTCTCTGCTTTTATTTTATTTTGTCTTGCTAGTTTAATTATGTCTAGTTTATTTGTGCTTAGTTTATTTCTGTCTAGTATTATTTTGCCTAGTTTACTTTTGTTTAGTTTATTTTTGTCTTGTTTTATTTTCCCTACATACCCGAAAATCCATAAAAATTTTAATAACCAAAAAATTAAAAACTGCTATTATGGGAAAATCTACAACCTATTTGGAGCTTATAGAATTATATAATAATTATAGAGAATCGAGAAAGGGTAAAGTTATGAGTGCTGTGATAGAAAAATTAAATATAATTGCTAAAATCTTGCTTAAACGCCATGATATAAACTGTTGCTCTAAACAGGATACTAAACATCTTAAATTTTAATGTAGCTTTAGTGAGGAAGTTTTAATTAAGAACTATAATTGGAATAGCTATATTCATTTTGGATTCAAAGAGGTAGAACAATTTGTCTTATTTATGGGAGCCTCTGAGATAGAATCATTCATGTCTAAAAATTATGAAACTTGTGCTGTTTGTAAGGACCTTAAAGATTATGTCTCTTCTATCCTTAATTTTTGCATAGAAAGCTACAGTGATAATCCCTATATCATTGATTATAAAGAGAGACTCATTAATGCACAAGAATGCACTCACAATTTGCAGGAACCAGTGGAAGAATAAATTGATGAACCTGAAAGCTCATTGGATGAAAAAGAGGAGGAAATTGATGAACCTGAAAGCTCATTGGATGAAAAAGAAGAGGAGAGTGACGAACAAAAGGAGGAAGACTGGATTAGCTACCCATGCCAACCTTCTAATGAGAGTAACTCTTTATCTCTTACAGTATTTGATTGTCCTCCATGCTTACCGGAAGAGGATGAATGTTATGTTCCCGTGGATTCTCTTGAAATATTCCCTATGAGTAAAACTTGTGAGAATGATTATGCTACTGTTATTCATGATAATCCATGCTACTTTGATAAATCTTATGATAATGCTTTGTTTGTGCCTGATGTCGAAATGCATGGTACTAAAGAGTTTGCTTAGCAAATGTTTATGATAAATCTCTAGATGATGGTCCTATGTTACTTGATAATATTAATTGTACTACTAATGAAAATGGGATTGGAGAGTTCTTGACTTTATCTATGAGTCCCATATCTTTTGAGATTGATCAATCATCTTGTTATATTATTGATAAAAGTGGTTTGAAAGTTTTAATCCTATTATTTCTGAGCTTGATAAAAATTATGTGTTTGTGAATCATGAAAAGCATGCTTTATGTGATAGTTATATTGTTGAGTTTATCCATGAAGCTACTGAAAATTATTATGAGAGAGGAAAATATGGTTGTAGAAATTCTCATGGTAATAAAACACCTCTCTATATGCTGAAACTTTTGAAGTTACTCTTGTTTTATCTTCTTATGCTTGTCACTTTGTTCTTCATGAATTTATTTGTGTACAAGATTCCTATGCATAGGAAGTGGGTTAGACTTAAATGTGTTTGAACTTGCTTTTTGATTCTCTCTTTTGCTTCAACTCTCACCCTTATGTGAGCATCATTAAAATTGCTGAGCCCATCTTAATGGCTATAAAGAAAGCACTTCTTGGGAGATAACCCATGTGTTTATTTTGCTACTGTTTTGTTGTGTCTTGGAAGTTGTTACTACTGTAGCAACCTCTCCTTATCTTTATTTTATTGCATTGTTGTGCCAAGTGAAGTCTCTAATAGAAGGTTGATGCTAGATTTGGATTTCTGCGCAGAAACAGATTTCTATCTGTCACGAATCTGGGAAGATTTCTCTGTAGGAAACTCAGAAAAATCTGCAAATTTACGTGCGTGATCCTCAGATATGTACGCAACTTTCATTATTTTTGAGTTTTCTGATTTGAGCAACGGAAGTACCTTGTAAAAATTCGTGTTTACTGGCTGTTCTGTTTTGGCAGATTCTGTCTCTTTTTTTTTGCATTGTCTCTTGTGGACTTTAAGTGAGTCTTTCTAGACGTGGAGAGCTAGCTAATGTTTTATTGAGTTCTTGCAATGTGTCACTACAGGACCAAAGTGGATTAAAGTTTTTTGAGCACTAACACCTCTAATGAAGTTTATGAGAAGTTTGGTGTGAAGGAATTTTCAAGGGTCAAGAGAGGACGATGATATATGATCAAGAAGAGTGAAAAGTCTAAGCTTGGGGATGCCCCCGCGGTTCATCCCTGCATATTTCAAGGAGACTCAAGCGTCTAAGCTTGGGGATGCCCAAGGCATCCCCTTCTTCATCAAATTATCAGGTTTCTTCTATTGAAACTATATTTTTATTCAGTCACATCATATGTGCTTTACTTGGAGCGTCTTTATTTTTGTTTGTGTTTGAATAAATTCGGATCCTAGCAATCCTTGTGTGGGAGAGAGACACGCTCCGCTTTTTCATATGAACACTGGTGTTCTTCGTTTTACTTTTAATGTTCATGGCGGAGTTGAAAACCGCTGCACTTATTGTTATTTGGTTGGAAACAGAAAATGCTTCATATTGTCTTGGGTAATTTGATACTTGGCAATTGTTTTGAGCTCTCAAGTAGATCATGCTCTTGCATCATGTAGTTTAAACCTATTAGTGGAGAACTACCGTACAACTTGTTGAAATTGGTTTGCATGATTGGTCTCTCTAAGGTATAAATATTTTCTGGTAAAAGTGTTTGAGCAACAAGGAAGACAATGTAGAGTTTTATAATGCTTGCAATTTGTTCTTATGTAAGTTTTGCTGTACCGGTTCATACTTGTGTTTGCTTCAAACAACCTTGCTAGCCAAAGCCTTGTACTGAGAAGGAATGCTTCTCGTGCATCCAAAACCTTGAGCCAAAAACCTATGCCATGTGTGTCCACCATATCTACTTACTATGTGGTATGTCCTGCCATTCCAAGCAAATACTTCATGTGCTACCTTTAAACAATTAAAAATTTACTATCTCTTATTTGTGTCAATGTTTTATAGCTCATGAGGAAGTATGTGGTGTTTTATCTTTCGATCTTGTCATTTACTTCCAACAGACTTTCACAATGGACTAGTGGCTTCATCCGCTTATCCAATAATTTGCAAAAAGAGCTGGCAACGGGGTTCCCAGCCCCAATTAATTAACTTTCATTAATAATTCTCTTCACGTGTTTTGCCCTGATCTATCAGTAAGCAACTTAATATTGCAAATAGACACTCCTCCATGGTATGTGAATGTTGGAAGGCACCCGAGGATTCGGTTAGCCATGGTTTGTGTAAGCAAAAGGTTGGGGGGAGTGTCATCTAATAAATAAAACTAAAGTACATGTGTAAACAAAAGAGGAGAGGGATGATCTACCTTGCTGGTAGAGATAACGTCCTTCATGGGAGCCGCTCTTGAAAGTCTGGTTGATGAGGTAGTTAGAGTACCCACTATCATTCGTTGACAACAACAAACACCTCTCAAAACTTTACTTTTATGCTCTCTATATGATTTCAAAACTTGAAAAGCTCTAGCACATGATTTTATCCCTGCTTCCCTCTGCGAAGGGCCTTTCTTCTACTTTTATGTTGAGTCAGTTTACCTACTTCCTTCCATCTTAGAAGCAAACACTTGTGTCAACTGTGCATTGATTCTTACATACTTGCTTATTTGCATTCATCATATTACTTTGTGTTGACAATTATCCATGAGATATACATGTTGAAAGTTGAGAGCAACTGCTGAAACTTATATCTTCCTTTGTGTTGCTTCGATGCCTTTATTTTGAATTTATTGCTTTATGAGTTAACTCTTATGCAAGACTTTTGATGCTTGTCTTGAAAGTACTATTCATGAAAAGTTTTGCTATATGTTATCTATTTGTTAGCAAATATAGATCATTGCCTTGAGTCACTTCGTTCATCTCATATGCTTTGCAATAGTATGATTAAGATTATGTTGGTAGCATGTCACTTCAGAAATTATTCTTTTTTATCGTTTACCTACTCGAGGACGAGTAGGAACTAAGCTTGGGGATGCCGATACGTCTCCAACGTATCCATAATTTCGATGTTCGATGCTTGTTTTATGACAATACCTACATGTTTTGCTCACACTTTATAATGTTTTTATGCGTTTTCCGGAACTAACTTATTAACAAGATGCCACGGTGCCGGCTCTCGTTTTCTCGCTGTTTTTGGTTCCGTAAAGGTCTGTTCGGGCAATATTCTCGAATTCGACGAAACGAAGACCCATCATCCTATTTTTCCCGGAAGACCCCAGAACACCGAAGGAGAACCGGAGAGGGGGCAGGGGGCCACCAGACCATAAGGCGGCGCGGCCCCAGGCCTGGCCGCGCCAGCCTATGGTGAGGGGGCCCCAGGAGCCCTCCTGCGTCGCCTCTTCGCCTATAAAACCCCTTTCGACCTAAAAACGCGAGACGAATTGAAAAACTCCAGAAAGACTCCAGGGGCGCCGCCGCCATCGCAAAACTCCAATTCGGGGGATAGAAGTCTCGTTCCCGCGC